>NC_134269.1:1554727-2154727 GCF_031893055.1 Leptodactylus fuscus
TTTCTCAGTTTTATTTCTAATTCCAGCGAACTTAAGATGTCATAATAACAATTTCTAGACACAATTGGGAACTGATTTCCACTGAAAATAAAAATATTATTATCTGAACCTGAAATCCCTGCAGAATGGACAATTAGAGGTAATAGTCCATCAGTTTGGGGAAATATTGTCTCTGAAGACATCGAAGATTAAGGAGGAATAATAATAATTAATAAGTCGTCTCTGGGGATGCCGAGGATTACTGAGGAGAAGATAAGATTAAATCCGATAAATATCTACAAGGTTTATGTATCTGAAGTTTAGCAGCAAATACATAAGGGAACCTTTCACCACCTCCACCACCTCCAACTCTTTCCATCCTTACTAGTCTCCGCTCCACTGACTCCGGCACAGTTGCAGTTATTTCTCGAGCCTGCCGTTATCCTGAGCAATAGATCCGGTCCTGATGTTTCCTATACACTCTAATGTTATTGGGGGGTCTGCACCTGCCCGACATCGCCCACTGGATTGTAGGGAGTCCTGGTAGAATATCAGGCACCAAAACTAACTGCACTGATATCTTTACAAATGCTAATATGCTAATGAGTCAAATGATTCGTTACTAGAGATGAGCGAATAGTGAAATATTCCAGATTTGATATTGATATTAGAGATCAATATTAGAGAGAGGATGTTTTAGTACTCACTGGATAGTGGTCTGAACTAGAGATGAGTGAGTAGTGAAATATTCAATATTTGTTTTGAGTAGAGCCTCAATATTCGACTACTCGATGGAATATCAAATCCCATTATAGTCTATGGGAAATAATGCTCATTTCAGGGGAAACCACTAATTGACTAAAGGAGAGTCACCAAGTCCAGGAGTAGCAGGAGGAGAGTGTTTAGGAGAAGCGCTGTGCAGTTCAAGCGCACGGACCACATAGACTATAACGTACCCGTTATAGTCTATGGGGTCCGTGCTCTGTAACTGCACAGCGCTTGCAGTTGCACTGATATTTCATTGGGGGGGGGGGGTCCTCCTGCGGACTCCTTCTGGATGGGAGGCAAGTGCTAATGTGAACTTACTCGTCTTGCAGAACCAGCATTGATTGGCCAAATGTTACACAGTGTACAGCATTCGGCCAATCAACGCTAGTTCTGCCGGAGGCTCGTCTGTGAGGAGGTGGAGTCTAAGATCGGACCACAGCAGTCTCCATTGTGGTCCGATCTTAGACTCCGCCTCCTCACAGACGAGCCTCCGGCAGAACCAGCTTTGATTGGCCAAATGCTGTACACTGTATAGCATTTGGCCAATCAATGCTGGTCAATGCATTCCTATGAGAAAAAGTCAACTCCCGCATATCGCAAGCTGACAGGGATCCCGACTAGCAAAGAAGAGCCTGCTGCAGAACCAGCGTTGATTGGCTGAATACTGTACACTGTATAGCATTCGGCCAATCAATGCTGGTTCTGAATCGAATATTTACTGCGAATAGGAGTAGTATTCGAACGAGTACGAATATTTTGAATACTGTAGTGTTCTATCTAATATCTACTTGATCGAATACTACTCTCATCTCTATTCGTTACATGATGTAGACAGATTAACCCCTTCCCGCCACAATTTTTGATTTGCCATTTCATTTATTTTCTCCCCACATTTCCTCCCCATCACTTTTTTTTTATTTTTACAGAGCTGTTTAGCAGACAATTTAATTTTCCATTTGTGCTGTAAATGTGGAGAAACATTTTGTATGGGTTGGAAGGCATTTGTATGAGTTTCCAAAGGGCTTTCTTTTTACATTACTCACTTTGCAACAAAATCGACATTACTGCATTTACCAGGTCGGTATAAGATTCAGAATGACATTGAGATTTCTGATCAGAAGATCCTTCTATGTTGTTCCCGAAGTTCTGTCATGTCATAGAGTTGTATGGGAATAATAATATTCTTATATGTCCTGCTAAGGTGTTGCAGATAACAATAATTATAATATATAAGTGACTGATATAATACACTGAGATCTTATAGGCCAGGAGAAGTCACCAAATTAGGGAAGGATTAGGGAAGACAACAGGGGATGTCGATCAAGCCCAAAATGTTGATTAAGTCCGAAATGTAAGTTTTGAAAATTGTTCAATCAATTTATTTATAGACATTAAGTTCCTGCAATTAAGAAGCAGAAAAGAAGATCTGGTTTAATGATTGAATATTAGAAGGAAAAATGCTAATTATACTGAGTTACAATATTCACAGAATGAGACATAAGGGGTTAAGTACAGACACTGCTGACCACACTATTATCTTGGTACATAAGGCTGTGCTATGGGTACTCGCTATGTTATCCATATATAGAGACAGAAATGTTTATATATATGGGGCCACATGGTGGCTCAGTGGTTAGCACTGCAGCCTTGCAGCACTGGAGTCCTGGTGTTCAAATCCTGCCAAGGGCAAAAAACCATCTACAAGGAGTTTGTATGTTCTCCCCGTGTTTGCATGGATTTCCATCTCGTTTTCCAAAGACATACTGATAGGGAAAAATGTACATTGTGAGCCCTGTGTGGGACTGTATATGGGGCTCACAATCTACATTAAAAAAAAAAAAAAAAAAATGTTTATATATGTAAGGCCTCGTCTGCATCGGTAATCGGTTTGGGGGAGTCTGCAAGGCGACCCTCCCGGAATGGACTACCAAACGCATTTGCAAGCGGTGTGCAGTGAAAGTACACTGACTCTATAGATTATAATGGGGTTCGTGTGCTTGCCCTGAGATATCCACAGGGAACATGCGGACAGGATAGTACTTCACAATCTACTTTTCTGTCCTCATGACTCATGCAGAGGTCTCTCGGCAAGCACATGGACCCCATTTTAGTCTATGGGGTTCATGTGCTTTCACTGTGGACTCCTACCAAGCTCAGATGTGAAACCACGGGTCAGATACATGTGTAAAATTGGTACAAATAATTGGCAGACACATGGAGAATAGACGAGAATATTACTTTATTGATCACAGAGGGAAATTAGTTATCCAACAGCTCAATACAAGACATAAGATATATGACATAATCCCAATCTCAGTATAGCAATACAGTCAGAGTATACAGATGAAGGCGGGGTATTAGTCTAGGACATACAGTTAGTTGGGGCCCCCCACATGGACACTAGAACACCAGCTACTTATAGAGATGAAGAGTCACATACATGATTTCCTAAACCTTTCCCTATCACAGCACAGCGGAATGAGCTGAATGGGGAGGGATCGATTAAAGGGGCCGCAGTGGGTTACGTATAATGGGATTGAGACTCCCTAAGATCCTTTAAATAAAAGATCTGTGAGTCCTGAAATTCCTTCTATGTTCTGTGCGGGTAAGAATTCTGAGTAACATTACAATCATTTACAAATACGAACAAAACGTATAGCAGAATTACAGTAAAAGTTAGAAATGTTACAGATCACAGATCTCAATGGCTCCGAATATAATGAGTAGCAGGACAAGGACCCCAAACATACAGAGAATTACATTAAGAACCATACACAGATTAACAAGAACAAGGGAAGGTCTTAGATGTGATGATACGGCCACACACAGCCCTGATCTCCCATCATCCAGTCTGTCTGCAGTGATGTGAAGACACAGACGGATTTAGGTTATCTACATCCACAGATATCTGGGATTAGTTCTCCAAGATGTTTGGAACAACCAAGACCTGTCTGCCATAGAAGCCCTGCTCTCCTAATCTTATAGCAATCAAAAGGGAAACATGAAGATATTTTTATGTAGATATTGAGAAACAAAATTTAAAAAACAAATAATTAATTCCAATATGTTTTATATAATGAAACATTGTAATACATTTAATTACTTATAATGGAATCCTGATATAATCAAAATGTCATCTGATGAGACTTTCCCTTTTAGTTTTGGATGCCTCAGTTTAAGAAGGACATTGATTTATTGGAGCAAGTCCAGAGATGGTGGAAGATCTGCAAACCATGTCCTAGGAGGAGCGGGTAAGGAATTAGGATTGGTTAGTTTGTAGAAAAGAAGGTTGAGAGGATCTAATAGCGGTCTATAAATATGTGAAAGGTAGTCAGAGTGCAGAAGGATCTACCCTATTCTCTTTAGGGAAACAGAAGAAGTAATGGGATGAAATTAATACCAAGCAGATTTAGATTAGATATTAGGAGAAAAAAAATTGGACAGTGAGGGTGGTGAATGAGTGGAATAGGCTGCTACTGGAGGTGGTGAGCGCTCCATCAATGGGAACCTTCAAGCGGAAGCTGGAGAAACATTTAGATGGGATGATTTAGGGAAACCTGTATTATAGGGGGTTGGACTCGATGGCCCTTTGTGGAGAAAGAGGAGGAGGAAGAGGAGGAAGAAGAGGAAAAGAGAGAGAAAGAGGAGGAAGAGGAAAAGGAAGAGGAGGAGGAGGAGGAGGAAGCGGAAGAGGAAAAGGAAAAGGAAAAGGAAGAGGAGGAGGAGGAGGAAGAGGAAGAAGTTTATTATACATTATAATAATAATGATTAGAATTCCCAGGATTTTCTATTTATATTTTGGTTTAATGAATTCTATTGATAATTATAAATATTTTATACCTAAGAAATCATTATTTTAGTAAAAACCTTTAAAAACCTTTTTTTTTATATGACATATTTTTAACCAGAGACTCTCATATATTTCATCACAGAAGCCTGAATCTCTTTGTTCCTTAGACTGTATATAATGGGGTTTAGCAGGGGGGTCAGAACAATAAAGACCAGGGAAATAAACTTATTAATGCTTAATAAATATCCTCGGTCAGGGAGAGTATAGACTACGAACATGGAGACATAATAGATGGCAACCACCACCAAGTGAGAGCTACAGGTGAAAAAAGTTTTTTGTCGGCCTGATGTGGTGGAAATTCCAAAAATAGTGTGGAAGATATAGGCATAGGATATCATTATACAGATGAAGTTTATTAGAATGACGGGAACCGAGAGGAGAGTCATGTTAATACTCATACCGGTTGTGTCCGAGCAAGAGAGTTCTATTAAAGGAGCAAAGTCACAAAAGAAATAGTTAATATTTGGAGCACAGTAATCTAATTGAGCTAACAATGTAACTGATATGGATACAATGATAAAGCTGAGGACCCAGGACGTGAAGATCAGGCTGTATCTAAGCTTCACACTCATTATAGAGATATAATGGAGAGGTTTACAGATGGCCAAGTACCGGTCATAGGACATGGCCGAGAGCAGATAACATTCTGTGCAGACAACTCCCCCATACAGCTCAAACTGAGCTAAGCAATCAACATAAGGTATAATGCTCCCTTCCCTTATGATAACCTCCAGAAACTTGGGAACAACACTTGTTATAAGGAATATGTCTGACAGGGCCAAATGTCCAAGGAAGAAATACATTGGAGACTGGAGACGTTGGCTTGTGAACACCAGTGAAATGATCAAGAAGTTCTCACATATAGTCATGGAATACAAAAGCAGAATAATGGAGAAGAAAGTCAACTTGTAATCATTCAGCTCGGGGAATCCCAATATAAAGAACTCGGTAAATGCGGTAGAGTTCACACCATCCACCTTCATCTCTAGACGTTATATGAAGGAGTCTCGTAAAGCGATACCAAGAGGAGACATGGATGAACGTGACTTAGGATAAATTAGTCTTAGCTTTATTGAGAATTTTTGTAATTTTTTAAAGATTTTTTTTGTATTTGTCTTCAGGTAATGTCAGTCTTCTAATTCCAGAGCACTTCAGAGACAGACTTGCATCGAGGGTTAATGCTTCTCAAGAGAATATTTTCTGCACAAAGACGTGAACTGGTTTCCCTTGAAAATAAAAATGGCTTAGAATATTCTGCCCTGTATATATGTAAGCCTGAACTCCCTGCAGGAGGGACAATTAGAGGTAATAGTCCATCAGATTGGGGAAATATCATCTCTGAAGACATCGACAATTAGAGAGGAAAAACAATAATAATAAGTCTCCGGGGATGTCTGGAAGGATTGAGTAGAACATAATAATAAATCCGATAAATATCTACAAGGTTTATGTATCTGAAGTTTAGCAGCAAATATAATACTAATATAATACTTGAAGAAGACTTTTCTCCACCTCCACCAATTTGGACACTTTGTATCTGTAAATAGGTTTTGCTCAACTAATTAGAATTTCTTCTCTAGCTCCCACCAATCCTGAGCAATCAGTGCAGTTAGTTTTGGTGCCTGATATACTATTTAACTTACTAATTTCAAGTGGGTGGTATCAGGCAACCAAGGGGACACGACTTAGGCACGGAACACCCTTAATTGGAATTTGAGTCACTCCTGACACCACCTACTTGGCATCAGACATAATTATACCATATCAGGCACCAAAATGAGCTACTCTTACGGTAGGTTCATACAGTGATTTTTGGTCCGAAACCTGAGGCAGAGGACGCCTCAGGTTCCGGACCAAAAGCTGGTTAGCCGTGACTGAAAGTCGGTGCATTGCACCGGCATCCAGCTGCGCACTGTGCTCCTGATTAGACCCAATGACTAGTCCGGAGGAGGGAGTGTCTTCAGGCTGAATCGCGAGGCAACTAGGCCTGCAGAATGAGCACCTCGCTTCTTTTTTCCGGTAGCCGGAAGAAATGTCTCCCGGAGAAAACTCCTGAGCGGCTTCCATTGATTTCAATGGGAGCAGTCTTTTTGGTCAGGATTTTGAGGTCGGGGGGGCTAGTATAAAAATTTCAAAATGTCCCTGAGTGTTAGGATTGTGCAGTAAATGCAGCCATGATCTGGGCGTCGCTTTCTGTTCCTCTGCACAGTCCAGGGTTGCAAGGGTTAATCTGCCTTGCAACAGCCGGGCGTGGTCGACTGGTTGATCGACATGTGTGTCGACCAATGGACGCTCGGATTGGGCAGCTGGACTATTTGCTGGTGACCACCCCTTGCCTATATAAGGGGGCTGGTCTGGCTGGTCTGGACGCCCGGCGCTCTAAGATCAAATCCCAAATCCAAATCCTAATCTGATACCTGAAAGGTTGTGTGTGTGTGTGTGTGCTTGGGTTCCAGACAGAGTATTATTTGTTGGTCCTAGGTAGTAAAATATCCCCAGAGACAGCAATGCCATTTGTAGATGAGCAGCATGCTGCCTTGTATGGTGTGTGGTAGAATCTCAGTTGGCCTTAGCTAGCTTCTCCCCTCAGTCAGTGTTCACACTGGGAGTTTGTTTGGCAGTAAGCTGCATTGGGGGTTGGGTGGCTGGAAGCACACAGGGTGTTCATTGGTCTCTGGCTAGTCCAGGAGTGCTGGCTAGCCAGTTAGTTTATTTGTGCGGTTGCTCTGACTGCACAGGACTCTGTGATTGGTAACAGAGCAAACCTGGTCCTTTATTTAGCTGGCAGTGACAGGAACTGTCAGACAGCGTTCACACCAGGTTTTTAGCAGTCAGTAGCCCAGAGGGCTCCGCAGGGTTTTTCAGTTGTTTAGTTTTTTTTTAATAAACCCCGCTGACCATAACACTGAATCACTGATTCGGCGTCTATCAATGCCTTTATGCTGCAGTCAGGCTAAAGGCAATCTTCCAAAGGGAAGTGTGACGTACTTCATTATGACCCCTGACATTTTTTACCATTTTATATATAGAGAGTGTTAATAAAAGTGAAGTTTTATTTTGGGTTTATAAGTGTCTTCATGGTCTACCTTCCGTGAATTTTGAATCTATACCGACCTGGTAAATGCAGGTAACATCGATTTTGCCCTTTGCAAACTTGTACAAATGCCGTTATTCTGTAATTCTACCCCATACTAAATGTCTCCAGCTTCACAACACTTCATATGGAAACATAAATTGTCTGCTAAACAGCTCTGTAAAAATAAAAAATAAAAAAGTGATGGCTTTGGAAATGTGGGGAGAAAAAAAATAATTGCAAAATAACTAGATGAAGAAATAATTCCTATATAACTGGTTATAATAAAGGTGATACATAAGAGATCTGATACATATTAATAGTTAAACTTAATTTACTGCTACAAATGACTAAATAAATAAAAAATGCATAAAAATATGTCACTGTTTACGTTCTATTTATATGCTTATATGCTTTACTAATATCAGTGCGGTTAGTTTTGGTCAGTAACTAACAGTTAGTTAGTTCACTATTCGCTCATCTCTAGTAACGAATCATTTGACTCATTAGCATAATAGCTTTTGTAAAGACATCAGTGCAGTTAGTTTTGGTGCCTGATATTCTACCCGGACTCTCTACAATCAAGTGGGCAGTGTTGGGCAGGTGCAGACCCCCCCCCAATAACATTAGAGAGTGTATAGGAAACATCAGGATCGGATCTATTGCTCAGGATAACGGTACTGTGACGGAGTCAGTGGAGCGGAGACTAGTAAAGGATGGAAAGAGTTGGAGTTGGTGGACGTGGTGAAAGGTTCCCTTAAGTATTATATTTGCTGCTAAACTTCAGATACATAAACCTTGTAGATATTTATCGGATTTAATCTTATCTTCTCCTCAGTAATCCTCAACGTCACCGGAGACTTATTATTATTGTTTTTCCTCCTTAATCTTCAGTGTCTTCAGAGACAATATTATTTGTAATTATTACTATTATCTCTAATTGTCCATCCTACAGGGATTTCAGGCTAAGATAATTAGATTTTTAATATTTTTATTTTCAGAGGAAATCATTTCACAATTTTGTGCAGAAATTATCTTGACATCTTAAGTTCACTGGAAATAGAAATAAAACAGAAAAAAGTAGAAATTCATAATAAGACAAATGTAAAAAAAAATAAAATAAAAAACTAAATAGAATTTTCAATCCAAAAAATTTGCCTCATAAATCATCTAAGTCAAGTTCATTGATGTGGATGATGTGAATTCAACCGCAGTCACTGAGTTCCTTATATTGGGATTCCCCGAGCTGAATCATTACAAGATGACTTTCTTCTCTGTTGTTCTGCTCATGTATTTCATGATTATATGTGAGAACTTCTTGATCATTTCACTGGTGTCCACAAGCCAACGTCTCCAGTCTCCAATGTATTTCTTCCTTGGACATTTGGCATTTGCAGAATTATTCCTCATAACAAGTATTGTTCCTAAGTTTTTGGAAGTTATCAAAGGGAAGGGAGCACTACACCTTATATTGAGTGTTTAGCTCAGTTTGAACTGTATGGGGGGGGGGTTAACTGCACAAAATGTTATGTGATCACGGCCATGTCCTATGACCGGTACTTGACCAACTGTAATCCTCTACATTATGTCTCCACAATGAGTGTGAGGCTTAGATACAGCCTGTTTATCTCATTCTGGATCCTCAGTTTTACAATTGCATCCATATCACTTGTACAATTATGTGAATTACATGTCTGTGGCCCAAATATTATTGATTTATTTTGTGACTTTGTCCCTATCTTAGAACTGTCTTGCTCAGACACAACCAGTGTGAATATTAACATGACTTTCCTCTCGGTCCTGTCAATATAAAATCTAACAGACACTACAGGCCGGGTGAGACAGCCAAAAAAATTTGTCTGTCACTGCGCAAGCAAGTGAGCATCCATTGGGCCATTTGCGCAAGTGGCTCCGAGGGACTGCCATGATGTGTCTTGGTCATCTGCCTCATCTTCCGCATCTCCCTCTTGCTCTTCCGGCTGCTTCTGCTCCTCCTCTCCTTTTATCAGTGTCGAAAAACTACCCATTTTACTACACATTGCTTGTACTCCAATGTCCTCCTCCTCCTTCTCCAGTTCAGCTTCCACATGGCTCATGTGGCCGAGAGATGTCGGTACGATGTTTCAAGTCCCCTGACCAGCCAGATTTAACAGCAACTTTTCCAGAATATGAATCAGTGGAATGATGCTGTCCTAGCGACTGATGAATAAAGTGGCCTCCTCAAAGGGCACGAGCAAACAGAAGATGTCATGCATTAGCTGCCACTGGCTAACATTGAAGTTACACAGGGGAGTAGGTGTGTCTGCTTGTATCATCAAGAAATCGTTTATGACCTTTCTCTATTTGTACAGTTCAACATATGGAGGATTGAATTGCAATGGTGGAAACCTCGTACATTAGCCTATGTTGTGTGAGGCTGTTCTGCCACTGCAGCTCAAGGGGGTATGTATGAGTAGCTGAAGTGCATTCAAAGTTTCTTAGTCATTTTTATGATGTCTCAAAGATTGATAGAATTCTTAAAGAGGAGCTTTCATGTCCTCAGGTAGATGTGGTTTTATATACCGCTAGAAAGCCGACAGTGCTCCGAATTCAGTGCATTGACAGCTTTCCCGTTATGTGCCACAGTGGAAGAGCTATTGGTGCTATTACCAAAAGCTCTTCAGTGTCAGAAGGGCCTTTCTCACAGTCTAGCTGGGAACACCCTTCCTGACAGTACTGTGTGTAGTACTATACTGTGAGGGGTCGTTCCTTACCATCCACCCATGAAACTAAGTGGTGAGGAATGCCCCACTCCCTCCTCACTGTACATATTCATAGATTAGTACTGGGGCCTTTCCTCACTGCTTAGCATCATGGCTGGGAGGTAATGAACACCCCCTCACAGTATAGCACTACACACAGTACTATCAGGAGGGGCGTTCACAGCTAGACTGTCAGTAAGGCTCTTCTGACAGTGAAGAGCTATTGGTAACGGCACTGATAGCACTTCCCCCAGGGCACATAATGTGAAAGCTGACAGCGCACTGAAATGAGCAAGGCAGGGAATTATACACCTCATGTGGTATGCTGGAAGAGTAGTGTGAATTGTCCCTGCAGTGGAGGCTAAGGACACAGTGGAGGATGAAGTGGACATTGTTGCAGAACAAACGGCATGAGAACATGGAGGCGTAAGCGGTGTCACCTGACCAAGTTGATGGAACGTCTGGGCAGTCACCACTTTCACCCAGTGGGTTGAAAAGAACATATATTGTCCTTTACTGTAGTTATAGATCCAAACGTTGACACTGCTGGCAGACATTGACAGGCTTAAGGACTGGCCCACCTTCTGTTCTATATCTTTATGCAGGGTTGATACTGCCTTCTTGGCAAAGAAATGTTGGCTTGGGACTCTCTACTTCGGCTGAAAGGTGCAGAGTCAACTACAGAGTAAACACATATATACAATACACAATATTAAATATATATACCCTATACAATACCACAAATATATATCATACACAATACTACACATATACCATAGACAACACTACACCTAAATACCATTCACAACCCTACACATATATACCATAGACAACATTACTCATATATACCATACACAACATTACTCATATATACCATACACAACATTACTCATATATACCATACACAACACTACACATATACATTGCTCAAAAAAATAAAGGGACCCCTCCAATAACACCTCCTAAATCTGAATGAATGAAATCTTCTCATTGAATACTTTGTTCTGTACAAAGTGGAATGTGATGACAAGAAAATCACACAAAAATCATCAATGGAAATCAAATTTTTTAACCAATGGCAGCCTGGATTTGGAGTCCCCCACCCTCCAAATTTAAAGGCTGATCCAACTTTTCTGTAAAATCCTTAAAACCTGTCAGTATGAGGCTGAGTAGTGTGTGTGACCTCCCCGGGGCCTGTATGACCTCCCTACAACACCTGAACATGCTCCTGATGAGGATGAGTAGTGTGTGTGACCTCCACGGGCCTGTATGACCTCCCTACAACACCTGGACATGCTCCTGATGAGGCTGAGTAGTGTGTGTGACCTCCACGTGTCTGTATGACTTCCCTACAACACCTGGACATGCTCCTGATGAGGCTGAGTAGTGTGTGTGACCTCCACGGGGCCTGTATGACCTCCCTACAACACCTGGACATGCTCCTGATGAGGCTGAGTAGTGTGTGTGACCTAGACGTGTCTGTATGACCTCCCTACAACACCTGAACATGATCCTGATGAGGATGAGTAGTGTGTGTGACCTCCACAGGCCTGTATGACCTCCCTACAACACCTGGACATGCTCCTGATGAGGCTGAGTAGTGTGTGTGACCTCCCCGGGGCCTGTATGACCTCCCTACAACACCTGGACATGCTCCTGATGAGGCTGAGTAGTGTGTGTGACCTAGACGTGTCTGTATGACCTCCCTACAACACCTGAACATGATCCTGATGAGGATGAGTAGTGTGTGTGACCTCCACGTGTCTGTATGACCTCCCTACAACGCCTGGACATGCTCCTGATGAGGCTGAGTAGTGTGTGTGACCTCCACGGGCCTGTATGACCTCCCTACAACACCTGGGCATGCTCCTGATGAGGATGAGTAGTGTGTGTGACCTCCACGTGTCTGTATGACCTCCCTACAACGCCTGGACATGCTCCTGATGAGGCTGAGTAGTGTGTGTGACCTCCACAGGCCTGTATGACCTCCCTACAACGCCTGGGCATGCTCCTGATGAGGATGAGTAGTGTGTGTGACCTCCACGGGCCTGTATGACCTCCCTACAACACCTGGACATGCTCCTGATGAGGCTGAGTAGTGTGTGTGACCTCCACGTGTCTGTATGACCTCCCTACAACACCTGGACATGCTCCTGCTGAGGCTGAGTAGTGTGTGTGACCTCCACGTGCCTGTATGACCTCCCTACAACACCTGGGCATGCTCCTGATGAGGCTGAGTAGTGTGTGTGACCTCCACGTGTCTGTATGACCTCCCTACAACACCTGGACATGCTCCTGATGAGGATGAGTAGTGTGTGTGACCTCCACGGGGCATGTATGACCTCCCTACAACACCTGGGCATGCTCCTGATGAGGCTGAGTAGTGTGTGTGACCTCCACGGGCCTGTATGACCTCCCTACAACACCTGGACATGCTCCTGATGAGGCTGAGTAGTGTGTGTGACCTCCACGTGTCTGTATGACCTCCCTACAACACCTGGACATGCTCCTGATGAGGCTGAGTAGTGTGTGTGACCTCCACGGGCCTGTATAACATCCCTACATGCTCCTGATGAGGTTGAGGATGATCTCCTGAGAGATTTTTTCCCAGACCTGGATTAAAGCCTCTGCCAACTCCTGGACAGTCTGTGGTGCAACGTGACATGCTGGAGGCGCTACCAGGAGACAGGCCAGTACACCAGGAGACATGGAGGGGGCCGTAGGAGGGTCACAACCCATTTCTCATCAGAAGTGACTTGTATATTGTTCCCAAAGTAATGTCATGTAGTAGAGATAAATGGAAATAATAATATAGTTATATGTCCTGATAAGGTGTTGTATATTACAGTAAGAATACTATATGTGAATGATATTTTACAGATATTATAGGACATGAGATATCACCAAATTAGGGGAGGGTTAGGGAAAAAAAACAGCGGACGTCAATCAAGCCTAATATTATGATAAAGACCGATAATTTAATAATTGGATATTGGACAATCAATTTATTTATGGACATTGAGTTCTTACAGTCAAGAAGAAGAAAAGAAGATCCAGCTTAAAGGGGTTAAACCTTATAAGACCAATATTGAGAAACAAATGTTATTGTTTGTACAATAAAAGGATATACAATTCTGCAATTACTTCCTGTACCAATTCCTCACGGTTTTCTAGATCTCAGCTCGCTGTCAGTCATTCTGTTACTTCTAGTGGATAAAAGTCTGACCATGGTCATGTGATTTACGGTCCATGGTCGTGTGATGAGGAAACAGGCGCACAGCCGATTGCCAGACAGGTGTGACCGTCACATGACAATGGACCATAAATCTCCTGACCACGGTCAGACCTTTATCCACTAGAAGTAGAAGAACTACTATCTTGGCACATAAAGGTATATTATAGCTACTTGCTATGTTATCCATATATAGTGACATAAATATTTATATATCTAAGACAAATCTATAATATTGATACAAATAATTGGCAGACACATGGAGAATAGACGAGAATATTACTTTATTGATCACAGAAGGAAATGAGTTATTCAACAGCTCAATACAAGACATAAGATATATGACATAATCCCAATCTCAGTATAGCAATACAGTCAGAGTATACAGATGAAGGTGGGGTATTAGTCTAGGACATACAGTTAGTTGGGGGACCCCATATGGACACTAGAACACCAGCTACTGACAGATGATGAAGAGTCACATAAATGATTTCCTAAACCTTTCCCAGCTGAATGAGCTGAATCGGGAGGGATCGATTAAAGGGGCCGCAGTGGGTTACGTATAATGGAATTGAGACTCCCTAAGATCCTTTAAATAAAAAATCTGTGAGTCCTGAAATCCCTTCTATGTTCTGTGCGGGTAAGAATTCTGAGTAACATTACAATCATTTACAAATGCAAACAAAACTTATAGCAGAATTACAGTAAAGAAATAGAAATGTTACTGACAGATCTTCTTATTGTCTCTGGATATAATGTATAGCAGCACAAGGACCCCAAACATACAGAGAATTCCATTAAGAGCTACCCACAGCTTAACAAGACCAAGGGAACGTTGTCACGACCTGAATTCTGGTAATAAAATTGTGTATTTATCTGGTGGGGATTGTGATCCGGTGTTCTGTGGTCTCCTTGTGGTTTCCTTGCCGTTGGTCCATCTGTTTGTGCGTTTGGTATCGGCCTTCAGAGTATACTTGTGGTTCTCTGGAGCGAACCTCAGGTGCTGGTTGTTACCATTATCCTATGGGACGATTCTGGGGCCTTTATTAGGAGGAGGGCTGGCATCACTAGTTGCTGGTTTTCGTGGTTACCACCTAGAATTTGGGGCTCAGGGAGGAGGAGTGTTTGTGGAATTACAACTGACTAGGAAGTGGTGTGAGTGCTGCCTTGTGTGTGAGTCTGGTTTGTCCCTCCACACTTCTCCTCTCCCCTGTCCCTCAGTTCTGGTTGCCTGGCACTATCTGGTTATTTGTGAGGTTTGGGTTCCAGTTTGTTTTGCCCCAGTCCTGTGTAACCCTTTCCTCACCTCTCCAATGTCCCTCTCCTCATTCTCTTGTTACGTATTGTGTTGTGTTGCGTGTCTGTTGTCCAGCACTTCCTATCCTGTTTTGTCTGCAGCTGCGCCTTGGTTTCTGTAGGGGCGACCACCTTAGTATCCCCAGTCCCTAACTGTCTTATAGCTCTCGCCCGGTCAGCTAGGCCTTCTTGTTAGAGAGCCAGGAGTTGTCGGGGCCAAGGCTAGCTTGGGAACAGCTGACCACCACCCGCAGGCAGGGCCTAGCCAGAGGGAAAGTCACTTATCCCTGTTCCCTTAGCGGTGCAGTCTGCAGTCCGGATTCTGGGTCTGGGCATAGACACAAACATGACAAACGTTTAGGAAGTGATGATATGGCCACACACAGCCCTGATCTCCCATCATCCAGTCTGTCTGCAGTGACGTGAAGACACAGAAGGATTTAGGTTAGCTACAACCACAAATATCTGGGCTTAGTTCTCCAAGATGTTTAGAACAACCAAAACCTGTCTGCCATAGAAGCCCTGCTCTCCTAATCTTATAAGTATCAAAAGGGAAACATTATATATTTTTTTTTATGTAGATATTAAGAAACAAAATATAAAAAGCAGATAATGTATTCCAATATCTTTATATCATAAATCATTGTAATACATTTAATTACTTATAATAAAATCCTGATTTGCTCCAAATGACATCTGATGAGACTTTCCCTTGAACGACTTTCAGTCTATTATACATTCTAATAATGATAATTAGAATTCCCAGGATTTTCTATTTCTATTCTGATAATTTTAAGTATTTCAGAACTAAGAAATAGTTTTTTAATGAAAGCCTTAAAAAAAAAAAAAAAAAAGATTTTTTGATTTTCACATATTTTTAGCCAGAGACTCTGATATACCTCATCACAGAAGCCTGGATCTCTTTGTTCCTTAGACTGTATATAATGGGGTTTAGAAGAGGGGTCAGTACAGTATAGAAAAGGGCAATAAACCTATTCATATATAATAAATATCCCCTGTTAGGGAGAGTATAGATCACAAACAAGGCGCCATAATAGATGCAAACCACCACCAAGTGAGAGCTACAGGTGAAAAAAGTCTTTTTTCGGCCTGACGTGGTGGAAATTCCAAAAATGGTGCGGAAAATGTAGGCATAGGATATCATTATACATGTGAAATTTATCAGAACCACTGGAACCGAGAGGAAAGTCATGTTAATACTCATAGCGGTTGTGTCTGAGCAAGAGAGTTGTATTATGGGAGCAAAGTCACAAAAGAAATAGTTAATATTTGGAGCACAGTAATCTAATTGAGCTAACAAGGAAACTGATATGGATACAATGATAAAGCCGAGGACCCAGGATGAGAAGATCAGGCTGTATCTAAGCTTCATACTCATTATAGAGACATAATGGAGAGGTTTACAGATGGCCAAGTACCGGTCATAGGACATGACCGAGAGCAAATAACATTCTGTGCAGTTAACCCCCCCATACAGCTCAAACTGAGCTAAACACTCAATATAAGGTATAGTGCTCCCTTCCCTTATGATAACCTCCAAAAACTTAGGAACAACACTTGTTATAAGGAATAATTCTGCAAATGCCAAATGTCCAAGGAAGAAATACATTGGAGACTGGAGACGTGGGCTTGTGGACACCAGTGAAATGATCAAGAGGTTCTCACATATAGTCAGGGAATACATGATCAGAACAACAGAGAAGAAAGTCAACTTGTAATTTTTCAGCTCGGGGAATCCCAATATAAGGAACTCGGTAAATGTGGTAGAGTTCATATCACCCACCTTCATCCCTAGACGTTATATGAAGGAGTCTTGTAAAGCATCACCAAGAGGAGACATGGATGAACTTGACTTATGATAAAGTTGTCTAAGATGGATTGAGATTTGTAGTAGTTTTTAAAGATCTTTTTGCTTTTGCCTTCAGGTAATGTCAGTCTTACTTCTGATTCCAGAGCACTTCAGAGACGGACTTGCATCGAGGGTTAATGCTTCTCAAGAGAATATTTTCTGCAGAGATGTGAACTGGTTTCCTTTGAAAATAAAAATGGCTTAGAATATTCCGCCCTGTATATATGTAAGCCTGAACTCCCTGCAGGATGGACAATTAGAGGTAATAGTCCAGGAGAGTGGGGGAATATTGTCTCTGAAGACATCGGCAACTAAAAATGGGGAAAATTAATAATTAGTAGAGATGAGCGAACACTAAAATGTTCGAGGTTCGAAATTCGATTCGAACAGCCGCTCAATGTTCGTGTGTTCGAACGGGTTTCGAACCCCATTATAGTCTATGGGGAACAGATACTCGTTAAGGGGGAAACCCAAATCCGTGTCTGGAGGGTCACCAAGTCCACTATGACACCCCAGGAAATGATGCCAACACCTCTGGAATGACACTGGGACAGCAGGGGAAGCATGTCTGGGGGCATCTAACACACCAAAGACCCTCTATTACCCCAACATCACAGCCTAACAACTACACACTTTACACACTCAATACCACCTCTCTGACAGTAGGAAAACACCTTGAAACATGTGTATTTGGCACTTGCAGTGAGGAGAGCTTGTCACCAGCAGTGAATTTGGCCCTTGTAGTAAGTTGAGGTTGGCACCAACATTTGTTTTGAAAATCAGGGTGGATTGAGCCTCTAACCAGCAGAGTTTGGGCAAATTCATGGTGGAGGGAGCCTCTAAAAACCCCAGTTTGGACCAATTCATGGTGGAGGGAGACTCTAAAAACCCCAGTTTGGACCAATTCATGGTGGAGGGAGACTCTAAAAACCCCAGTTTGGACCAATTCATGGTGGAGGGAGCCTCTAAAAACCCCAGTTTGGACCAATTCATGGTGGAGGGAGCCTCTAACCAGCCCAGTTTGGACCAATTAATGGTGGAGGGAGCCTCTAAACAGCCAAGTTTTGGGAAATTCATGGTGGAGGGAGCCTCTAACCAGCCCAGTTTGGACCAATTCATGGTGGAGGGAGCCTCTAAACAGCCCAGTTTGGGCAAATTCATGGTGGAGGGAGCCTCTAACCAGCCCAGTTTGGACCAATTAATGGTGGAGGGAGCCTCTAACCAGCCCAGTTTGGACCAATTAATGGTGGAGGGAGCCTCTAACCACCCCAGTTTGGGCAAATTCATGGTGGAGGGAGCCTCTAACCAGCCCAGTTTGGACCAATTAATGGTGGAGGGAGCCTCTAAACAGCCCAGTTTGGGCAAATTCATGGTGGAGGGAGCCTCTAAACAGCCAAGTTTGGACCAATTAATGGTGGAGGGAGCCTCTAAACAGCCCAGTTTGGGCAAATTCATGGTGGAGGGAGCCTCTAAAAAACCCAGTTTGGACCAATTCATGGTGGAGGGAGCCTCTAATTAGCCCAGTTTGGACCAATTAATTGTGGAGGGAGCCTCTAACCAGCCCAGTTTGGACCAATTAATGGTGGAGGGAGCCTCTAAAAAACCCAGTTTGGACCAATTCATGGTGGAGGGAGCCTCTAATTAGCCCAGTTTGGACCAATTAATTGTGGAGGGAGCCTCTAACCAGCCCAGTTTGGACCAATTAATGGTGGAGGGAGCCTCTAACCACCCCAGTTTGGACCAATTCATGGTGGAGGGAGCCTCTAACCACCCCAGTTTGGACCAATTCATGGTGGAGGGAGCCTCTAAACAGCCCAGTTTGGGCAAATTCATGGTGGAGGGAGCCTCTAACCAGCCCAGTTTGGACCAATTAATGGTGGAGGGAGCCTCTAAACAGCCCAGTTTGGGCAAATTCATGGTGGAGGGAGCCTCTAACCAGCCCAGTTTGGACCAATTAATGGTGGAGGGAGCCTCTAAACAGCCAAGTTTTGGGAAATTCATGGTGGAGGGAGCCTCTAACCAGCCCAGTTTGGACCAATTAATGGTGGAGGGAGCCTCTAACCACCCCAGTTTGGGCAAATTCATGGTGGAGGGAGCCTCTAACCAGCCCAGTTTGGACCAATTAATGGTGGAGGGAGCCTCTAAACAGCCCAGTTTGGGCAAATTCATGGTGGAGGGAGCCTCTAAACAGCCAAGTTTTGGGAAATTCATGGTGGAGGGAGCCTCTAACCAGCCCAGTTTGGACCAATTCATGGTGGAGGGAGCCTCTAAACAGCCCAGTTTGGGCAAATTCATGGTGGAGGGAGCCTCTAAAAAACCCAGTTTGGACCAATTCATGGTGGAGGGAGCCTCTAATTAGCCCAGTTTGGACCAATTAATTGTGGAGGGAGCCTCTAACCAGCCCAGTTTGGACCAATTAATGGTGGAGGGAGCCTCTAACCACCCCAGTTTGGGCAAATTCATGGTGGAGGGAGCCTCTAACCAGCCCAGTTTGGACCAATTAATGGTGGAGGGAGCCTCTAACCAGCCCAGTTTGGACAAATTAATTGTGGAGGGAGCCTCTAACCAGCCCAGTTTGGACCAATTAATGGTGGAGGGAGCCTCTAAAAAACCCAGTTTGGACCAATTCATGGTGGAGGGAGCCTCTAAACAGCCCAGTTTGGGCAAATTCATGGTGGAGGGAGCCTCTAACCAGCCCAGTTTGGACCAATTAATGGTGGAGGGAGCCTCTAAACAGCCAAGTTTTGGGAAATTCATGGTGGAGGGAGCCTCTAACCAGCCCAGTTTGGACCAATTAATGGTGGAGGGAGCCTCTAACCAGCCCAGTTTGGACCAATTAATGGTGGAGGGAGCCTCTAAAAAGCCAAGTTTTGGGAAATTCATGGTGGAGGGAGCCTCTAACCAGCCCAGTTTGGACCAATTCATGGTGGAGGGAGCCTCTAAACAGCCCAGTTTGGGCAAATTCATGGTGGAGGGAGCCTCTAAAAAACCCAGTTTGGACCAATTCATGGTGGAGGGAGCCTCTAATTAGCCCAGTTTGGACCAATTAATTGTGGAGGGAGCCTCTAACCAGCCCAGTTTGGACCAATTAATGGTGGAGGGAGCCTCTAACCACCCCAGTTTGGACCAATTCATGGTGGAGGGAGCCTCTAACCAGCCCAGTTTGGACCAATTCATGGTGGAGGGAGCCTCTAAACAGCCCAGTTTGGGCAAATTCATGGTGGAGGGAGCCTCTAAAAAACCCAGTTTGGACCAATTCATGGTGGAGGGAGCCTCTAATTAGCCCAGTTTGGACCAATTAATTGTGGAGGGAGCCTCTAACCAGCCCAGTTTGGACCAATTAATGGTGGAGGGAGCCTCTAACCACCCCAGTTTGGGCAAATTCATGGTGGAGGGAGCCTCTAACCAGCCCAGTTTGGACCAATTAATGGTGGAGGGAGCCTCTAACCAGCCCAGTTTGGACCAATTAATGGTGGAGGGAGCCTCTAACCACCCCAGTTTGGACCAATTCATGGTGGAGGGAGCCTCTAACCAGCCCAGTTTGGACCAATTCATGGTGGAGGGAGCCTCTAAACAGCCCAGTTTGGGCAAATTCATGGTGGAGGGAGCCTCTAAAAAACCCAGTTTGGACCAATTCATGGTGGAGGGAGCCTCTAATTAGCCCAGTTTGGACCAATTAATTGTGGAGGGAGCCTCTAACCAGCCCAGTTTGGACCAATTAATGGTGGAGGGAGCCTCTAACCACCCCAGTTTGGGCAAATTCATGGTGGAGGGAGCCTCTAACCAGCCCAGTTTGGACCAATTAATGGTGGAGGGAGCCTCTAACCACCCCAGTTTGGACCAATTAATGGTGGAGGGAGCCTCTAACCACCCCAGTTTGGACCAATTCATGGTGGAGGGAGCCTCTAACCACCCCAGTTTGGACCAATTCATGGTGGAGGGAGCCTCTAAACAGCCCAGTTTGGGCAAATTCATGGTGGAGGGAGCCTCTAACCAGCCCAGTTTGGACCAATTAATGGTGGAGGGAGCCTCTAAACAGCCCAGTTTGGGCAAATTCATGGTGGAGGGAGCCTCTAACCAGCCCAGTTTGGACCAATTAATGGTGGAGGGAGCCTCTAACCACCCCAGTTTGGACCAATTCATGGTGGAGGGAGCCTCTAACCACCCCAGTTTGGACCAATTCATGGTGGAGGGAGCCTCTAAACAGCCCAGTTTGGGCAAATTCATGGTGGAGGGAGCCTCTAACCAGCCCAGTTTGGACCAATTAATGGTGGAGGGAGCCTCTAAACAGCCCAGTTTGGGCAAATTCATGGTGGAGGGAGCCTCTAACCAGCCCAGTTTGGACCAATTAATGGTGGAGGGAGCCTCTAAACAGCCAAGTTTTGGGAAATTCATGGTGGAGGGAGCCTCTAACCAGCCCAGTTTGGACCAATTAATGGTGGAGGGAGCCTCTAACCACCCCAGTTTGGGCAAATTCATGGTGGAGGGAGCCTCTAACCAGCCCAGTTTGGACCAATTAATGGTGGAGGGAGCCTCTAAACAGCCCAGTTTGGGCAAATTCATGGTGGAGGGAGCCTCTAAACAGCCAAGTTTTGGGAAATTCATGGTGGAGGGAGCCTCTAACCAGCCCAGTTTGGACCAATTCATGGTGGAGGGAGCCTCTAAACAGCCCAGTTTGGGCAAATTCATGGTGGAGGGAGCCTCTAAAAAACCCAGTTTGGACCAATTCATGGTGGAGGGAGCCTCTAAACAGCCCAGTTTGGGCAAATTCATGGTGGAGGGAGCCTCTAACCAGCAGAGTTGGGGGAAATCAGGGTGGAGGGAGCCTAGTATTAGCAGAATTGTGCAACGCTTATGGTGGATGAGTATGAGGATGCGGAGGAATTGGAGAGGTTGAGTACAGACATGGAGTTTCATGTTGGGGTGCTTTACACAGGTGGGCACAAAAATGACGGCTCTACCCAGTGGTGGTTCATTTTTATCAAAGTGAGCCGGTCGGCACTCTCAGCTGACAGACGGGTGCGCTTGTCAGTGATGATGCCACCGGCTGCACTGAACACCCTCTCAGATAGGACGCTGGCGGCAGGACAGGACAGCACCTCCAAGGCATATAGGGCAAGTTCAAGCCACAGGTCCAACTTCGACACCCAATACGTGTAGGGCGCAGAGGGGTCGGAGAGGACAGGGCTGTGGTCGGAAAGGTATTCCCGCAACATGCGCCTATACTTCTCACGCCTGGTGACACTAGGACCCTCCGTGGCGGCACTTTGGCGAGGGGGTGCCATCAAGGTGTCCCAGACCTTAGACAGTGTGCCCCTCGTTTGTGTGGACCGGTGAGAACTTGGTTGCCTACTGGAGGAACTGCCCTCCCTGCCGCCAACGTCACATGCTGGAAACATCTCCATCATATTCTGCACCAATTGCCTGTGGCAAGCATTGATGCGATTGGCCCTCCCCTCTACCGGAATAAAAGACGAGATGTTGTTTTTATACCGGGGGTCAAGGATAGCAAAGATCCAGTACTGGTTGTCCTCCATGATTTTGACAATACGCTTGTCGGTTGTAAAGCACCCCAACATGAACTCAGCCATGTCTGCCACAGTGTTAGTTGGCATGACTCCTCTGGCCCCACCGGAAAGTTCAATCTCCATTTCCTCCTCATCCTCCATGTCTACCCATCCGCGCTGCAACAATGGGACGATTCGAAGTTGCCCGGAAGCCTCCTGTATCACCATCACATCATCGGACAACTCTTCTTCCTCCTCCTCCTCCTCCTCCTCCTCCATTAAACGCAGTGAAGCGGACAGATGTGTGGACCTACTCTCCAGCTGTGACGGATCGGATGCTATCCCTAACTCCTCTGTGTGATCTGAGTTATCCCTGATGTCAATCAGGGATTCTCTCAGAACACACAAGAGCGGGATTGTAAGGCTCACCATCGCATCCTCAGAGCTCACCCTCCTTGTGGACTCCTCAAAGACCCGTAGGATGTCACAAAGGTCTCTCATCCATGGCCACTCATGGATGTGAAACTGAGGCAGCTGACTTTGTGGCACCCTAGGGTTTTGTAGCTGGTATTCCATCAAAGGTCTCTGCTGCTCAACCACTCTATTCAACATCTGAAACGTTGAGTTCCAGCGTGTGGGGACGTCGCACAAAAGCCGGTGTTGTGGCACATGCAGGCGTTGCTGGAGAGATTTTAAGCTAGCAGCGGCTACTGTCGACTTGCGAAAGTGGGCGCACATGCGCCGCACTTTCACCAGTAGCTCTGGAACATTGGGGTAGCTCTTTAGGAAACGTTGCACCACTAGGTTGAAGACGTGGGCCAGGCATGGAACATGTTGGAGTCCGGCAAGCTCCAGAGCTGCTACCAGGTTCCGGCCGTTATCACAAACGACCATGCCTGGGCCCAGGTGCAGCGGCTCAAACCATATTGCCGTCTCATCGAGGAGGGCATCCCTCACCTCGGAGGCAGTGTGCTGTCTGTCCCCCAAGCTGATCAGCTTCAGCACAGCCTGCTGACGTCTACCAACGCCAGTGCTGCAACGTTTCCAACTCGTAGCTGGGGTCAATCTAACAGCGGAGGAGGAGGCGGTGGCGGAGGAGGAGGCGGTGGCGGAGGAGGAGGCGGTAGAGGAGGAGGAGGAGGAGGGGGGTGTTCTTCTCGTGTCCCTGCCAGGAATGTTAGGCGGGGAGACGAGGTACACCGGGCCAGTTTGGGAAGCAGTCCCAGCCTCAACTACATTCACCCAGTGTGCCGTCAGTGAAATGTAGCGTCCCTGTCCGCATGCACTTGTCCACGCGTCGGTGGTCAAGTGGACCTTTGTGCAAAGCGCGGAACTAAGGGCCCGCCTGATGTTGAGTGACACGTGCTGGTGCAAGGCGGGGACGGCACACCGGGAGAAGTAGTGACGGCTAGGGACGGCATAGCGAGGTGCCGCAGTTGCCATCAGGTCCAGGAAGGCGGGAGTTTCAACAAGCCGGAACGCCAACATCTCCTGGGCCAGCAGTTTAGCGATGTTGGCGTTCAAGGCTTGCGCGTGTGGGTGGTTAGCAGTGTATTTCTGCCGCCGCTCCAATGTCTGAGAGATGGTGGGTTGTTGTAAAGAAACGCCTGATGGTGCCTTTGATGGTGCAGGAGAAGGAGATAAGACAGGACCAGGGGAGGATGAGGTAGAAGTCAACAAAGTGGCGGAGGCAGATGAAGTGGTGTCCTGGCTCGTCCTCTGGAGTGCATCGCCAGCACAGTCAGCAGTGGCAGTGGCAGAGGCAGAGGCAGAGGCAGTGGCAGTGGCGTGAACGGCAGTCGGCCTTTGTCCTGCCGTTGCTGCCTGCCACTGATTCCAGTGCTTGGATTCCAAATGACGGCGCATTGAAGTGGTGGACAGGTTGCTCTTCTCAGAGCCCCTAATCAATTTCGAGAGGCAAATTGTGCAGACAACACTATATCTGTCCTCGGCGCATTCCTTGAAAAAACTCCACACCTTCGAGAAACGTGCCCTCGAGGTGGGAGTTTTTCGGGGCTGGGTACGAACTGGAACATCTTGGGAGATTCCGGGTGTGGCCTGGCTTCGCCTAAGCTGCTGACCTCTGCCTCTGCCTCTAGCTACCCTTTTTGGTGCTGCACCTGCCTCAACATCCACACTACTTTCCCCGCTTGACATCCCCCCTGTCCAGGTCGGGTCAGTGTCCTCATCATCCACCACTTCCTCTTCCAACTCCTGTCTCATCTCCTCCTCCCGCACAATGCGCCGGTCAACTGGATGCCCTGACGGCAACTGCGTCACATCATCGTCGATGAGGGTGGGTTGCTGGTCATCCACCACCAAATCGAACGGAGATGGAGGAGACTCTAGTGTTTGAGCATCTGGATACAGATGCTCCTCTGTTAGGTTCGTGGAATCGTGACGTGGAGAGGCAGGTTGAGGGACAATGAAAGGAGCGGAGAACAGCTCTGGGGAGCAGGGACAGTTTGGGTTATTGTTCTGTAAAGCTTCGGAATTTTGGGAGGAAGGAAGACAAGACTGTTGGGTAATAGGAGGAGAGGAGGCAGAGTCTGACTGGCTGCTGGACAATGTGCTGTAAGCGTTCTCTGACAGCCATTGCAAGACCTGTTCCTGGTTCTCGGGCCTACTAAGGTTTGTACCCTGCAGTTTAGTTAATGTGGCAAGCAACCCTGGCACTGTGGAGTGGCGCAATGCTTGCTGCCCCACAGGAGTAGGCACGGGACGCCCTGTGGCTTCACTGCTACCTTGCTCCCCAGAACCATTCCCCCGACCTCGCCCACGGCCTCGTCCACGTCCCTTTCCGGGAGCCTTGCGCATTTTGAATTCCTAGTTAGAAATTGGCACTGTATAGCAGTAGTAAAAATTGTGGGTGCACGTAACCCCAATATATTCTTTGAATTCCCAGTCAGACACTGGCACTATATGGCAGTAGCAAGAAATGAGGGTATTTGTATTCCCAATATACTCTTTGAATTCCCAGTCAGACAATGGCACTGTATACCAGTAGTAAAAATTGTGGGTGCACGTAACCCCAATATATTCTTTGAATTCCCAGTCAGAAACTGGCACTATATGGCAGTAGCAAGAAATGAGGGTATTTGTATTCCCAATATACTCTTTGAATTCCCAGTCAGACAATGGCACTGTATACCAGTAGTAAAAATTGTGGGTGCACGTAACCCCAATATATTCTTTGAATTCCCAGTCAGACACTGGCACTATATGGCAGTAGCAAGAAATGAGGGTATTTGTATTCCCAATATACTCTTTGAATTCCCAGTCAGACAATGGCACTGTATACCAGTAGTAAAAATTGTGGGTGCACGTAACCCCAATATATTCTTTGAATTCCCAGTCAGACACTGGCACTATATGGCAGTAGCAAGAAATGAGGGTATTTGTATTCCCAATATACTCTTTGAATTCCCAGTCAGACAATGGCACTGTATACCAGTAGTAAAAATTGTGGGTGCACGTAACCCCAATATATTCTTTGAATTACCAGTCAGAAACTGGCACTATATGGCAGTAGCAAGAAATGAGGGTATTTATAACCCCAATATATTCTTTGAATTCCCAGTCAGACAATGGCACTGTATACCAGTAGTAAAAATTGTGGGTGCACGTAACCCCAATATATTCTTTGAATTCCCAGTCAGAAACTGGCACTATATGGCAGTAGCAAGAAATGAGGGTATTTGTATTCCCAATATACTCTTTGAATTCCCAGTCAGACAATGGCACTGTATACCAGTAGTAAAAATTGTGGGTGCACGTAACCCCAATATATTCTTTGAATTCCCAGTCAGACACTGGCACTATATGGCAGTAGCAAGAATTGAGGGTATTTGTATTCCCAATATACTCTTTGAATTCCCAGTCAGACAATGGCACTGTATACCAGTAGTAAAAATTGTGGGTGCACGTAACCCCAATATATTCTTTGAATTCCCAGTCAGAAACTGGCACTATATGGCAGTAGCAAGAAATGAGGGTATTTATAACCCCAATATATTCTTTGAATTCCCAGTCAGACAATGGCACTGTATACCAGTAGTAAAAATTGTGGGTGCACGTAACCCCAATATATTCTTTGAATTCCCAGTCAGAAACTGGCACTATATGGCAGTAGCAAGAAATGAGGGTATTTATAACCCCAATATATTCTTTGAATTCCCAGTCAGACAATGGCACTGTATACCAGTAGTAAAAATTGTGGGTGCACGTAACCCCAATATATTCTTTGAATTCCCAGTCAGAAACTGGCACTATATGGCAGTAGCAAGAAATGAGGGTATTTGTATTCCCAATATACTCTTTGAATTCCCAGTCAGACAATGGCACTGTATACCAGTAGTAAAAATTGTGGGTGCACGTAACCCCAATATATTCTTTGAATTACCAGTCAGAAACTGGCACTATATGGCAGTAGCAAGAAATGAGGGTATTTATAACCCCAATATATTCTTTGAATTCCCAGTCAGACAATGGCACTGTATACCAGTAGTAAAAATTGTGGGTGCACGTAACCCCAATATATTCTTTGAATTACCAGTCAGAAACTGGCACTATATGGCAGTAGCAAGAAATGAGGGTATTTATAACCCCAATATATTCTTTGAATTCCCAGTCAGACAATGGCACTGTATACCAGTAGTAAAAATTGTGGGTGCACGTAACCCCAATATATTCTTTGAATTCCCAGTCAGAAACTGGCACTATATGGCAGTAGCAAGAAATGAGGGTATTTGTATTCCCAATATACTCTTTGAATTCCCAGTCAGACACTGGCACTATATGGCAGTAGCAAGAAATGAGGGTATTTGTATTCCCAATATACTCTTTGAATTCCCAGTCAGACAATGGCACTGTATACCAGTAGTAAAAATTGTGGGTGCACGTAACCCCAATATATTCTTTGAATTCCCAGTCAGACACTGGCACTATATGGCAGTAGCAAGAAATGAGGGTATTTGTATTCCCAATATACTCTTTGAATTCCCAGTCAGACAATGGCACTGTATACCAGTAGTAAAAATTGTGGGTGCACGTAACCCCAATATATTCTTTGAATTCCCAGTCAGAAACTGGCACTATATGGCAGTAGCAAGAAATGAGGGTATTTGTATTCCCAATATACTCTTTGAATTCCCAGTCAGACAATGGCACTGTATACCAGTAGTAAAAATTGTGGGTGCACGTAACCCCAATATATTCTTTGAATTCCCAGTCAGACACTGGCACTATATGGCAGTAGCAAGAAATGAGGGTATTTGTATTCCCAATATATTCTTTGAATTCCCAGTCAGACAATGGCACTGTATACCAGTAGTAAAAATTGTGGGTGCACGTAACCCCAATATATTCTTTGAATTCCCAGTCAGAAACTGGCACTATATGGCAGTAGCAAGAAATGAGGGTATTTATAACCCCAATATATTCTTTGAATTCCCAGTCAGACAATGGCACTGTATACCAGTAGTAAAAATTGTGGGTGCACGTAACCCCAATATATTCTTTGAATTCCCAGTCAGAAACTGGCACTATATGGCAGTAGCAAGAAATGAGGGTATTTGTATTCCCAATATACTCTTTGAATTCCCAGTCAGACAATGGCACTGTATACCAGTAGTAAAAATTGTGGGTGCACGTAACCCCAATATATTCTTTGAATTCCCAGTCAGACACTGGCACTATATGGCAGTAGCAAGAAATGAGGGTATTTGTATTCCCAATATACTCTTTGAATTCCCAGTCAGACAATGGCACTGTATACCAGTAGTAAAAATTGTGGGTGCACGTAACCCCAATATATTCTTTGAATTCCCAGTCAGAAACTGGCACTATATGGCAGTAGCAAGAAATGAGGGTATTTGTATTCCCAATATACTCTTTGAATTCCCAGTCAGACAATGGCACTGTATACCAGTAGTAAAAATTGTGGGTGCACGTAACCCCAATATATTCTTTGAATTCCCAGTCAGACACTGGCACTATATGGCAGTAGCAAGAAATGAGGGTATTTGTATTCCCAATATATTCTTTGAATTCCCAGTCAGACAATGGCACTGTATACCAGTAGTAAAAATTGTGGGTGCACGTAACCCCAATATATTCTTTGAATTACCAGTCAGAAACTGGCACTATATGGCAGTAGCAAGAAATGAGGGTATTTGTATTCCCAATATATTCTTTGAATTCCCAGTCAGACAATGGCACTGTATACCAGTAGTAAAAATTGTGGGTGTATATAGCCCCAATTCTATTGCTAGGGGACTTGCAGGGTATTTCTGGGGTGAAGGTGGGGGGGCACACCGTTGGAACGGGTATCGGGGTATATATCGGGTATACGGGAATACACTGACAGTGTATTCCATTCAGGATCCTGGGAAAGCTGGGTTGCGGCGATTGAGCCCGTCAGTGCCACGTTACACTGACAAGCTTCTCCCTGGAATTTAGCTCTTACAAGAGCTGTTGGTTGTCTTCTCCTTCCTATCCTAGCCTGTCCCTGCCTACCCAGAATCTAAGCCCTAGCTAGCTGGACGGAAACCTCCGTCCTCGGTGAATTGCAAGCTCAGAATGACGCGAAGCTGGGCGTCGCTGTTCTTTTAAATTAGAGGTCACATGTTTTCGGCAGCCAATGGGTTTTGCCTACTTTTTTCAACGTCACCGGTGTCGTAGTTCCTGTCCCACCTACCCAGCGCTGTTATTGGAGCAAAAAAGGCGCCAGGGAAGGTGGGAGGGGAATCGAGTAATGGCGCACTTTACCACGCGGTGTTCGATTCGATTCGAACATGCCGAACAGCCTAATATCCGATCGAACATGAGTTCGATAGAACACTGTTCGCTCATCTCTAATAATTAGAAGTCTCTAGTAACATTGAGGATTACTGATTAGAAGATGAGATTAATTAGAAAGGAAAAACAATAATAATAAGTCTCCGGTGATGTCTGGAATTATTGAGTAGAACAAAATAATAAATCTGATAAATATCTGCAAGGGTTATGTATCTGTATTTTACCAGCAAATATAATACTTGAAGAAGACTTTTCTCCACCTCCACCAATTTGGACTCTGCTCTGTAAATAGGTTTTGCTCCTCTGATTTCAGCACAATTATATTTTTTTCTCTAGCACCCGCCATTCCAGATAAATCAGTGTAGTATGGGATGACTGATACCCTAAATAGACTTACTAATGTCATGTGGGTGGTGTCAGGCAACCAAGGGGATGTGACTCAGATCTCAGACATGGAACACCTTTAATTGGAGTCACTCCCCCTTGCCTGTCCCTTCCTTACTAAGGGAACCTTCCAAGCATGTAGCTAATCAGCGGCCCCGGTGATGTCACAGCCCTATAAAACCAGCAGCCATTTTAGGTGCAGTCATTTAACATTACTCTTACTGCAAGGACAGACATCAACAGGAGCTCCGGACAGTGACAGAAAACAGAACTTCAGAGAAAGAGGATTGCTAGTGAATGGAAAGTATAGGGATAAAATCAAAGAAAAATTTGGGGAGGTTGCAGCGTCATTAACAGAAAGAAGCTTAATACACATTGCAGTGCTCACTACCGCTACACTGCTGTTCATTACTCACCTGTGTGTACAAGGTGGAACACAACAAGCCTTTTTGCAGCAGAAACTGTGAATTGTCAACCACTAATATCTGTACTCAGCTGTTCTTATGCCTTTTCAAAGGTGTTTATTTCTGGAGAAAGAAATCAGAGGCTCATTATCCATTGTGTTCAGAGAATACTGCTGCCCATTACTCATACCTTTATGTATAAAATGGAACACAGCAAGCCTTTTACAGCAAAAACAAACAGTGAACTATCATCCACTCATACCTGCACTCAGTTGTTCTCGCACTTATTTTAAAAGTGTTTCATAGTGTTAAAACAAATAGTGTAAGGGAAAAGATTGCCATTATGTTCAGAGTATAAATTTACAGGCCACTTCTCAATACAGTTGTGATTAAAAATCAAGAATTCTTAGCCACCAATCTCTGCAGTTACCTGTTATCTCACACTTATTTTAACAGTGTTTTATAGCGGGGAAACAGACAAGGGGCATATTCAAAGTTCTATTTCAAATCTAAAATTACACGCCATTTGGCAGTACAGTACTTAAAAAAAAAAAAAAAAAAAAAAATAATAATAATTCCTATCCAGTAATCTCGGCCTTCATCACACTTTTTTAAAGGGGTTCATTATTGGGGAAAGAAATAAGGGACTTATTTGCCGTTCTCTTCAAAGTAGAAAATTACAGGTCTTTTTACCCTGTTTATTTTCCTATTTCAATTAACAGTATGTAAAGCAGTGAAGAGTGAGGCCATGTATAGGGGAGGGCAACAGGCCTAAATGTTTCTGGCATAGGCACATTTGGCATAAGAGTAAGGGGCCTTGACTGCTACTTAGGCATGAGCTCAAAGTGTCAAGTAGGGGTCATGGCTTGACCACCAATTCAACGATTGTAGACTGACTCGGTCATCCACTTCATCCAAAGTGGTGTCAATGTTGGCACCACAGCCCTGCATCAACATATGCAGCGGAACCATAAAGTGGTGTGGGAGAGCTGTGGCTCCAACATGGTGGTCCAGCCTGCTAAAGGAATTGTTGCATTGCTCAGTGGCATGCACCCCATTTCAGGCAGTCAAGGCTTCACCACCTCAGTCGAAGGAAGCTGTGTGTCCTTCCATCAACTGCTGATCATGATGCTCCTGCTCTTCCTACTCCTGGGCTGTCATTGCATCAGCAATTGATCAGAGAATCTATATCTGTGAGACAACATTAGGTGTGCATTCATCCAATGGTGCAGAAGCTGAACGTGCTGCAGTCCCTCCCTTTTCAATTGGCGGACTGTGCATCTCTCAGAGAACTGATGACTTCTGCTGAGCCAAGTTGTGAAGTCCCAAGCCATCATTTCTCTGCCAAGAAGGCAGTACCAGCCCTGCACAAATATGTAGAACACAAGGTGGGCCAGTCCTTTGTCCTGTTGGTGTCTTCCAAAGTGCACTGGGTTCCCCAATACACTGTATATAATAATAACATATGGCTCAAAAAACAGAAAATAGGGGGCCACACGGTGGCTCAGTGGTTAGCACTGCAGCCTTGCAGCGCTGGTGTCCTGGTGTTCAAATCCCACCAAGGGCAGAAAACCATCTGCAAGGAGTTTGTATGTTCTCCCCGTGTTTGCATGGATTTCCATCCCATATTCCAAAGATATACTGATAGGGAAAAAAATTGCATTGTGAGCTCTATGTGGGGGCTCACAATCTACATTTAAAAAAAAAAAAAAAAACAGAAAAATTAGAAAGTCATGGGTTTTGGAAGGGGGGGGAGTCAAAAACGAAAAACCCAAATCAAAAAATGTCTCTGCTGGGTAGGGGTTAATTGAGAGTTAATATTATCCCTAAAAATGTTGCTTTCCATTGGATTTTCTTGTGTAGACACCGTACTGTAGAAAATAAAACATTTTCTAGCTGTGCCTTTTCCTCATCCTCCTCCACCATTACACCCAAAATACATTCAGTTTTTATTTTCTTATTATTTATGTAATTGAAGAATAATTTTGGATGGTTTTTAGTTTCTTTGGCAATTTTTCTCTCTGCCTCGATCTTCGTCTCCTTTAGTTGTCTTTCACACAATTTATTTTTCTCCTTAGTTAGCTCTATATTGTTTTTCTATGATTTCCGGCCGCTTACTTTAGTGCTCCCATTTAGAAGGCTTTTGAAAATGCCCCATTTTGTTTGTGTTCCCGTCACTTTGAGGGTATTCTTCCAGCTTATGCTGCTCAGCTCCTCTCTCAGCTGGTTAAAATTGGTCTTCCTGAAGTTGAATGTTTTTGTACCCCTTCTACTGAGCATCTTTTTAATGAGTACAAGAAAATGTATTTTGTTGCGGTCCGTATCACCTAGATGACCATCAAGCTCTAGTTTTGACAATATGTCAGAAGAGCCGCTTGTTGGGTCCTGCACTAGTTGTCTTAGCCCCATTCCTGATGGCAAAATACAAAACAAAGATCACCATAATGGAGAGGAAGTGGTTCACATCAGTTGTGTATGAGCAAGACAGTTCCAACATAGGGGCAAAGACACAAAATAAAAGGTAAATAATATTTGGGCCACTGAAATCTAAGTCGCATAACAGTACAAGTGTTATGGATACACATGTGAAGCTAAGGACCCAGGATGAGATAATTAGGATGTATCTAAGCTTCACACTCATTATTGAGATATAATGTAGAGATTTACAGATGGCCAAGTACCAGTCATAGGACATGGCAGTCAGCAAATAATATTCTGGGCAGAACCATACAGGTAAAACTGGGCTAAACACACTGACAGAGCCAAATGTCCAAGGAAGAAACACATTGGAGACTGGAGATGTTGGCTTGTGGACACCAGTGAAATGATCAAGAGGTTTTTTAATGTAGCCATGGAATACATGAGCAGAACAACAGAGAAGAAAGGCAACTTTGTAGTCATTCAGCTCAGGGAATCCCAATATAAGGAACTCAGTGACTGTGGTAGAGTTCACACCATCCTCCTTCATCTCTAGACGTTAGATGGAGTCTTGTAAAGCGTTACAAAGAGGAAAAATTGATGAACGTGACTTGGAGGATCTATGAAGCCAATTTTTTGGATTGAGAAATGGTTTAGTTCATTAAAGATTTTTTTGCATTTGTCTTACTTATTTTGAATTTCTACTTTTTTTTTTTTTTTTTTTACCAGTTTTACTTCTAATTCCAGTGATTTTAAGATGTCAAGATAATGATTTCTGCATAAAATTGTGAACTGATTTGAACTGAAAATAAAAATATAATTATCTGAACCTGAAATCCCTGCAGAATGGACAATTAGAGATAATAGTCCATCAGACTGGGGAAATATTGTCTCTGAAGACACTGAAGATTAAGGAGGAAAAATACTAATAATTATAATAATAATAATAATAATAATAATAATAATAATAATAATAAGTCTCCGGGGATGTTGAGGATTACTGAGTAGAAGATAAGATTAAATCCGATAAATATCTACAAGGTTTATTTATCTGAAGTTTAGCAGCAAATATAATACTTAAAGGGAAACTTTCACCACGTCCACCAACTCCAACTCTTTACATCCTTTACTAGTCTCCATTACTTACGGACCTAATGTTTCCTATATTCTCTCTAATGTTAATGAGGGGTCTGCACCTGCCTGACAATGCCCACTCGATTGTACAAAGTCTGGGTAGACTATGAGGCACCAAAACTAACTCCACTGATATTGGTAATGCATATAAGCATAAAAAAAATAACACAAGTAGAGATGAGCAAAGATGCTGTACTTCTGTATGGCATTCGGCCAATCAACGCTGGTCAATGCATTCCTATGGGAAAAAGTCAACTCCCGCTTATCGCAAGCTGACAGAGATTCCAACGTATTACAGTGACTTGGGCATGTTAGATGCCCTCAGACATGCTTCCCCTGCTGTCCCAGTTGCATTCCAGGGTGTTGGCATCATTTCCTGGGGTGTCATAGTGGAGTTGGTGACCCTACTGAGTTGAATATTGGTTTCCCCCTAAACGAGTATTTATTCCCCATAGACTATAATGGGGTTCAATGTTCGATCGAACAGTCGAGTATTGAGTGGCTACTCGAATCGAACTTCGAACATTTCACTGTTCGCTCATCTCTAAACACAAGCAATTAAATATTTTAGGCATTAGTTTAGTTATTTAGTAATTTTTAGCAGTAAGTGAAGTTAATTTTAATATATAACAGTAGCGAAGCGTACATACTTTTCGTCAAAGTGACAGGTAACAAGCCCCTTGTTAAAACCCCACCCCTTAGCTGCCAAAACACTTCTCATCAACACGCCCCAACATGACCGATTGCTATGACAGATCCACCGCACTCCTTCAACCCTCCCACTCTCCCCTCCAAAATCCCATCCAACGCTAGCAGATGTTCCAGGCTTGTCTGGACTAGTCCCTTTTGAAGTCCCCCTCCCCCTCCACACCCACACATGCCAAATACTCAAGAATGTGATTGTCGTTAGAATTTGGTGATGCATAGGCCATTCCTCCCCGTTCACCAGCCAAGGCTCAGTTTGATCAAGTCATATAATCAGGCTTAATTTTCCACCCCAAATCAAAACAAGCATTACATTCTATTATACAGCGGTTATTATAAAAACACTAACCTTCTCCTTATTAGCTACATCAGTCGACGAGGACTATATTACATCAGGGAGTATAGTTATGTGTGGTGCAGCGATTAGAATGAACATGTGCATGATACGTCTCTCACATGATGTATTAGGAGTATGTGCCTGCCTCACTATACAGTCACACAGACATATCTGAGGCATGTCTAAAATGCACTGCACTATATTATTGTAGTAGACGCGTTACGGCACATGGCTTATGGATGCGCCTCTGTATTATATTACTATGGTGGATGCTAAGCTCCAGCAATTTATAAAGCTAATGTCAGAATAGAAATTGAGCTCAGACAAAAACACAGAGGTTTAAAAAGTTTTTTCAGCAGATAAAATGTTACAACACATATAAATAAAAAAAGATTCAACCATGAAGGCGCTGCAGCGCGAAAAATGTTTTCCTATATCACCCAGTTCTTTTGGTGGCTTGGAGAGTTTATACAGATCTGTTAAAAAACATGGTATAAAGAGACTGTGTATAGCTTCTTGGTAGGGTAGGGTTGAGCTGATCTTGAGATTTCAGGATCAATTTCAAAATCCGATAATTTTCCAGCTGATCCTGATCGCGATCGTGAAATTTGCTCAATCACCAATCAGGATCCGATGTTTTCCGATCCCGATCCTCAACTTTAATCAATGCTTCTCTATGGGAAAAGTCACGCGAGGGTTAAGCCGATATTGAAATAATTTCCGACCTCAATCCCGCTGGAAAAGATTGGGTCGGAATTCCGATCGCGAGTGTGAAATTTACTGGATTGCCGATCGGAATCCGATCTTTTCCGATCCTGATCGCTCAACCCTACTTCTTGGTTGATGAGTCTGCCAACTTACACACTTCATAAGCCGGTGAGGAAACATTTTATGAGAAATAAGGTTATAGTGACAACCATTGATACACAATGGCAAGGCGACATGTGCGATATGTCAAACTACTAGAGATGAGCGAACACTAAAATGTTCGAGGTTCGAAATTCGATTCGAACAGCCGCTCACTGTTCGAGTGTTTGAATGGGTTTCGAACCCCATTATAGTCTATGGGGAACATAAACTCGTTAAGGGGGAAACCCAAATTCGTGTCTGGAGGGTCACCAAGTCCACTATGACACCCCAGGAAATGATACCAACACCCTGGAATGACACTGGGACAGCAGGGGAAGCATGTCTGGGGGCATAAAAGTCACTTTATTTCATGGAAATCCCTGTCAGTTTGCGATTTTCGCAAGCTAACTTTTCCCCATAGAAATGCATTGGCCAGTGCTGATTGGCCAGAGTATGGAACTCGACCAATCAGCGCTGGCTCTGCTGGAGGAGGTGGAGTCTAAGATCGCTCCACACCAGTCTCCATTCAGGTCCGACCTTAGACTCCGCCTCCTCCCGCAGAGCCAGCGCTGATTGGCCGAAGGCTGGCTTATGCATTCCTATGCGAATGCAGAGACTTAGCAGTGCTGAATCAGTTTTGCTCAACTACACATCTGATGCACACTCGACACTGCTACATCAGATGTAGCAATCTGATGTAGCAGAGCCGAGGGTGCACTAGAACCCCTGTGCAATCTCAGTTCACGCTAATAGAATGCATTGGCCAGCGCTGATTGGCCAATGCATTCTATTAGCCCGATGAAGTAGAGCTGAATGTGTGTGCTAAGCACACACATTCAGCACTGCTTCATCATGCCAATACAATGCATTAGCCAGTGCTGATTGGCCAGAGTACGGAATTCGGCCAATCAGCGCTGGCTCTGCTGGAGGAGGCGGAGTCTAAGGTCGGACCTGAATGGAGACTGGTGTGGAGCGATCTTAGACTCCGCCTCCTCCAGCAGAGCCAGCGCTGATTGGCCGAATTCCGTACTCTGGCCAATCAGCACTGGCTAATGCATTGTATTGGCGTGATGAAGCAGTGCTGAATGTGTGTGCTTAGCACACACATTCAGCTCTACTTCATCGGGCTAATAGAATGCATTGGCCAATCAGCGCTGGCCAATGCATTCTATTAGCTTGATGAAGCAGAGTGTGCACAAGGGTTCAAGCGCACCCTCGGCTCTGATGTAGCAGAGCCGAGGGTGCACAAGGGTTCAAGTGCACCCTCGGCTCTCCTACATCAGAGCCGAGGGTGCGCTTGAACCCTTGTGCAGCCTCGGCTCTGCTACATCAGAGCCGAGGGTGCGCTTGAACCCTTGTGCACACTCTGCTTCATCAAGCTAATAGAGTGCATTGGCCAGCGCTGATTGGCCAGAGTACGGAATTCGGCCAATCAGCGCTGTCCAATGCATCCCTATGGGAAAAAGTTTATCTCACAAAAATCATAATTACACACCCGATAGAGCCCCAAAAAGTTATTTTTAATAACATTCCCCCCTAAATAAAGGTTCTCCCTAGCTATCCCTGCCTGTACAGCTATCCCTGTCTCATAGTCACAAAGTTCACATTCTCATATGACCCGGATTTGAAATCCACTATTCGTCTAAAATGGAGGTCACCTGATTTCGGCAGCCAATGACTTTTTCCAATTTTTTTCAATGCCCCCGGTGTCGTAGTTCCTGTCCCACCTCCCCTGCGCTGTTATTGGTGCAAAAAAGGCGCCAGGGAAGGTGGGAGGGGAATCGAATTTTGGCGCACTTTACCACGCGGTGTTCGATTCGATTCGAACATGGCGAACACCCTGATATCCGATCGAACATGTGTTCGATAGAACACTGTTCGCTCATCTCTACAAACTACGCCAAAGAAAATGACGGTATAAATATGTTTTAACCATGATCGACATATTATCAAAATATGTGTGGTGTATTGGGCTGAAAGATAAGATGTGGGCATCTGTAGTGAAAGCCTTTGAATTGATAACTGTGTACCTCCTAAACTAAAGAGAGCTCCAGGGGGCAAATTTATAAACAATGCTATGGAGCGGCTTTGTAGAGAGAACAATATCCACTTTTTTAAAAAAAATTACAAACAGCTTGAAAGCCACTTTAGTGGAAAAATTTAACAGAACGTAAAAAATAAAAAAAAACTAAAAATTTTTTACAGCTACAATCATACATACCACAATACAATCCAGTACAGACCTGTGGATGTAACAAAAAACAATTCTTTAAGAATATGAAGTATGTTTTCTGGCAAACTAGCCTCTGCCTGTGACTTCATCTGCGTGTTGTTGGCATCGATGACCCACCTTTATTCAGAAAATTGCTCTGTCGATGGTTCGCCTACTCCGACATTGCGGCAGCTCTCAAGCTGTCCTGGTGCGGAACTTGTTCCTTGCACTGTGCCTGTGATTGTTCCAGCATCTCAGCAGCTCGCTGTGATACCATATAATGTGTATGTTGTTGGTGTCGATGATTCGCCTGCTCCAGTGTTTTGGCTGCTCTAAGAGCCATTTTACACCTAGATTGCTCATTCCCCTTGAGCTCTGCTTGAGGACAAGCCTGTGACTTCTGGCTACCTTCATAGCTCTCATGGTTTTAAAATTTTGTGACAAATTAGATTATTTTTTCCCCAGCATGTTTAAAATTAGCAAGCTGCCAGTTTGGATTGAAGAAGCTGCCTGGAGCAGATAATATGCAAATACTTGTTCACAATGGACTAAGGGTTAGTTGTATGTTTACATACAGAGGTAACACAGCAGCTTTATCAGCAATCTCCAATTAGCTGAGAGATTCCTGCTGGTAACAGCAGTGTAATATAGTATGTGAACATAAATTCATAACAGTCATGAAGCCATGTCATTTACTGGGATAAAAAGTAGCCTATGTTTTAATTGGAGGTTACAAACTATGTGTTGAATTTCATCCAAATTGGTTCCGCTGTTTTTTCGTGACTGAGTAACAAACATCCAAACACACAAGCACACAAATATTCAAACACACAAACTTTCACATTTATTATATTAGCAGGATGCATGACTCTTAAACCAAATAAACAGAGTTTCAAAATTGGTGATCATGTGTGTATTGGGTAGTATACGGGTCTTTCACTAAAGGGTACGAACAGTCTTACATGGAAGAAATTTTCATTGTCTCGGGCAATAACACAAGATTTCAAAAACCTATCTATAAACTCGTTGATTTAGCTAATGAGCTAATAGAAGGTTCGTTTTACAAAGGAGAATTACAGAAAGTCCCAGCAGATGCTGAGCGCGTCTACAGAATAGAAAAGATACTGAGAAAAAGGGGTGAAACTCATTTTTTAGTAAAGTGAATTGGTTATTATTGGTTAAATTTAACTCTTGGGTGAATGAAAAACAGCTGACTTCCATATGATTCATGGAATCTGGATCCTTTTTTATAATGCTGCCTTATAAAGAATCTTCTAAAATTTACCCCCAAAATACAATAGGTGTTTATTAAGCAAAACTTGCAACAGTTGTTCATTTAGCAACTCCTTATGAGGCCGTCTTGACCAAAATCCAGTACCTCTATATCTAGGAAAACTGTTGGTTCGCAAGAAGGCTCCTTCTTCCTTGGTAAAAATACCGCTCAAATCTATTTTTTATTAAACTGCAGCAGATGTAAAAGCTATTAAAGAGGTCACTGAAAACTTAAAAACTTTGAGTAAACAGTTTAGATGGAAATATGATGCCATAAAAAGAAGCGTTTATACACCAGCATCGCAGAAACACATTTTTTTGTAGGGAGGCCAGCGCTAAGGAGATTTTAGAATCTAAGCAAGCAAGTCTATTTTATATGAAAAACAAAATAACGTGCGGTACTTTGTGCCGATCCACATATATAATCCTCAGGCATGTGGCATTGCGTGCTGAAACACATATCTAATCCTCTGAAGCGTGTATATCAGTTTGGATATCAGTGTTGTATTGTACATGTGGAGTGACCATGTGTATGGCAGTTGAAATATGAGTGAAAGACTTGCAGGCTTGTATAGGCTAGTGCAGGTCATTGTATTGGGAAAGATGTATCTCCGGAACGGTACGTCCGAGCGAGTTGAGACCTGACCTAAAACCTTCCCAGACACCTGATGTATCTGTGTGCCAAAATTGGTGAAGATCGGTCCAGTCATTTGGCCGCGCATAAAGAACAGACAGACAGAAACAAATTTTTATATATATGAGAGATAAGTGATCAATATAATACACTGAGATATTATAGGCCAGGAGAAATCACCAAATTAGGGGAGGATTAGGGAAGACAACAGCGGCTGTCAATCATCACAATATTATGGTAAATACTGATATTAAATAATTGGATATTGGACAATCAATTTATTTATGGACATTAAGTTTCTGTAGTCAAGAAGAAGAAGAAAAGATCAGTTTAATGATTGGTTATTTTCTAAAGATGAGGGTTGGAACAGATGTCTCTTATCTTACAATATTCACTATAGGAGACATAAGGGGTTAACTCCACACACTGCTGACAACACTACTATCTTAGCACATAAGGGTATATTATAGCTACTCGCTATGTTATCCATATATAGTGACAGAAATGTTTGTATCTAAGACAAATCTATAATATTAGTACAAATAATTGGCAGACACACGGAGAATAGACGAGAATATTACTTTATTGATCACAGCGGGAAATTAGTTATTCAACAGCTCAATACAAGACATAAGATATATCACATAATCCCAATCTCTATAGCAATACAGTCAGAGTATACAGATGAAGGGACATTAGTCTAGGACATATAGTTAGTTGTTGGGGGACCCCATATGGACACTAGAACACCAGGAACTTACAGAGATGATGAAGAGTCACATAAATGATTTCCTAATCCTTTCCCTATCACAGCACAGCGGAATGAGCTGAATCGGGAGGAATCGATTAAAGGGGCCGCAGTGGGTTATGTATAATGGAATTGCGACCCCCTAATGAGTCCCTGACGCCTAACGTGACGCTTTCAAAATGGACACATGATCATTGACAGATCTATTCTAGATCTTTCCTCTTTCTAACTTTATAAACACTTTAATAATTTCCTTTAGTTTTTTGTTTTTTTTTTAAATAAAAAAAACTCTGTGCGTCCTAAAATTCCTTCTATGTTCTGTGAGGGTAATAGTTCTGAATAATGTGACAATTATTTACAAATGCAGATGTGAACAAAAATGACAGCAGGATTAAAGAAAAGAAATAGAAATGTTAATGACAGATCTTCTCATTGTCTCCAAATATAATGTGTAGCAGCACAAGGACCCCAAACATACAGAGAATCAAATTATGAACTACTCATAGCTTAACAAGAACAAGGGAACGTCTTGGAAGTGATGATATGGCCACACACAGCCCTGATCTGCCATCATCAAGTCTGTCTGGAGTGACATGACCCAACAGTTTGACCAGCTAGGTATCCCTCAATTGAAGAAGGTTTACCCATAGAGACACTATGCTAGAACCGACTGGTGATAATACAGATACTTTATTGGAGACGTGTGACAACACAACGCTTCCACTAGTGTTTCGGGGCTAGAAATCCCTTTTCTCAAGTGATACACAATTAAAAAAGAGGTATCAGAGCAGTAATGGGGTGAGCAGTGCTTCCTCTTGCACATAACCTGTGCACATTTATGTATTTTCTTGCCAGTGGTACCATAAAATAGGAGGACAAGGTACACTGTCTCCAATAAAGTATCTGTATTATCATCAGTAGGTTGTAGCATGGTGTCTCTATGGGTAAACCTTCTTCAATTGAGGGATATGTAGCTGGTCATATTGTTGGTCTATTGTCTTCCCCACCCTGGGTTCGATCAGACAACTGCTGCTGGTATCAAATCAGATCAATCATTGGGCCTGTCCCCTTAATTAGTGACTCCTTCCATGGATAACTGTATATCTACTGCGACTTAGATCTGCTCGGTGCACACATTGCTCTATCTCCATTGGAGTGACATGAAAACAAAGACGGATTTAGGATAACTACATCCACAAATATCTGTGCTTAGCTCTCCAAGAGGTTTGGAACAACCTCCCCATTGAGTTCTTACAAAACCTGTCTGCCATAGAAGCCCTGCTCTACTAATCTTATAACAATCAGAAGGAAAAAAAAAAAGATATTTTTCTTATTTAGATATTGAAAAAATAAAATAAAAAAGCAAATAATTTATTCTAATATGTTTATATCATGAAACATTGTACTACATTGAATTACTTTATGAAAAAATCCTGATTTAAATAAATCGTCACAAACTTTCCCTTTAACGGCTTTAAGTTTATTATAAATTGTAATAATAATAATTAGAATTCCCAGGATTTTCTATTTATATTTTGAGTAAATGTAATCTGTTGATAATTTTAAATATTTTAAATATTTTTTTATCTTCACATTTTTTAACCAGAGGATCTGATATACTTCATCACAGAAGCCTGAATCTCTTTGTTCCTTAGACTGTATATAATGGGGTTTAGAAGGGGGTAGAGTACAATAAAGATAAGGGAAATAAAATTATTAGCAGTCAATAAATATCCCCTGTTAGGGAGAGTATAGACTACAAACATCGAGACATAATAGATAGAAACCGCTACCAAATGAGAGCTACAGGTGAAAAAAGTTTTTTGTCGGCCTGATGTGGTGGAAATTCCAAAAATGGTGCGGAAAATATAGATATATGATATCATTACACATGTGAAATTTATCAAAACGACTGGAACCGAAAGGAGAGTCATGTTAATACTCATACCGGTTGTGTCTGAGCAAGACAGATCTATTAAAGGAGCAAAGTCACAAAAGAAATATTCAATATTTGAGCCACAGTAATCTAATTGAGCTAACAACGTAACTGATATGGATACAATTATAAAGCTGAGGACCCAGGACGTAAAGATCATGCTGTATCTAAGCTTCATACTCATTATAGAGATATAATGGAGAGGTCTACAGATGGCCAAGTACCGGTCATAGGACATGGCCGTGAGCAAATAACTTTCTGTGCAGACTGTTCCCGCATACAGTTGAAACTGAGCTAAGCAATCAACATAAGGTATAGGGCTCCCTTCCTTTATGATCACCTCCAAAAATTTGGGAACAATACTTGATATAAGGACTATGTCAGCAAATGCCAAATGTCCAAGGAAGAAGTACATTGGAGACTGCAGACGTGGGCTTGTGGACACCAGTGAAATGATCAAGAAGTTCTCACATATAGTCATGGAATACAAGATCAGAATAGTGCAGAAGACAGGCAACTTGTAATCATTCAGCTCGGGGAATCCCAATAAAATGAAATCATTAAATGGGGTAGCATTCACACCATCCACCCTCATCTCTAGACGTTATATCAAGGAGTCGTGTAAAGCGTTACCAAGAGGAGACATGGATGAACGTGACTTAGGATAAATTAGTCTTTGGATGAGGCCCTACGTTGGGCGCCAAATAAGAAAAGCGCTGTGTGAAAAAACGATGATAATGATAAATTAGTCTAAGATGGAATGAGAAATTTATTAGATCTTAACGAATATTTGCATTTGTCTTCAGGTAATGTCAGTCTTACTTCTAATTCCAGAGCACTTCAGAGACAGACTTGCATCGAGGGTTAATGCTTCTGAGAATATTTTCTGCAGAGAGACGTGAACTGGTTTCCTTTGAAAATGAGAATGGCTTAGAATATTCCACCCTGTATATATGTAAGCCTGAAAGCCCTGCAGGATGGACAATTAGAGGTAATAGTCCATCAGATTGGGGAAATATCGTCTCTGAAGACATCGACAATTAGAGGGGAAAAACAACAATAATAACAAGTCTCCGGTGATGTCGAGGATTACTGATTAGAAGATGAGATTAATTAGAGAGGAAAAACAATAATAATAAGTCTCTGGTGATGTCTGGAATTATTGAGTAGAACAATAATAAATCTGATAAATATCTACAGGGTTTATGTATCTGTAGTTTAGCAGCAAATATAATACAAATATAATACTTGAAGAAGACTTTTCTCCACCTCCACCAATTTGGACTCTTTGCAACTGTAAATAGATTTTGCCCCTGTGATTCCAGCACAGTTAGATTTGTTTTCTCTAGCTCCCACCAGTCCTGAACAATCAGTGCAGTTCGTTCTGGTGCCTGATATGCTAATTAACTTACTAATGTAATGTGGGTGGTATCAGGCAACCAAGGGGATGCGACTTAGACAGGGTCCACCTTTAATTTGAGTCGGAGTCACTGTTCTCTTAACAAACCAATAATGATACCACCCATATGACTTCATAGATAAGATTCATGATTTATGTCGGCATCAAACTCTAAACATCCAATTTTTTTTTTTTTTTTTTGACATTCTAAGTAGAGATGAGCGAACAGTGTTCTATCGAACTCATGTCCGATCGGATATTAGGCTGTTCGGCATGTTCGAATCGAATCGAACACCGCGTGGTAAAGTGCGCCATTACTCGATTCCCCTCCCACCTTCCCTGGCGCCTTTTTTGCTCCAATAACAGCGCAGGGTAGGTGGGACAGGAACTACGACACCGGTGACGTTGAGAAAAGTAGGCAAAACCCATTGGCTGCCGAAAACATGTGACCTCTAATTTAAAAGAACAGCGCCGCCCAACTTCGCGTCATTCTGAGCTTGCAATTCACCGAGGACGGAGGTTTCCGTCCAGTTAGCTAGGGCTTAGATTCTGGGTAGGCAGGGACAGGCTAGGATAGGAAGGAGAAGACAACCAACAGCTCTTATAAGAGCTAAATTCCAGGGAGAAGCTTGTCAGTGTAACGTGGCACTGACGGGCTCAATCGCCGCAACCCAGCTTTCCCAGGATCCTGAATGGAACACACTGACAGTGTATTCCCGTATACCCCATATATACACCCCAAATCCCCGTTCCAACGGTGTGCCCCCCCCACCTTCACCTCAGAAATACCCTGCAAGTCCCCTAGCAATAGAATTGGGGCTATATACACCCACAATTTTTGCTACTGGTATATAGTGCCATTGTCTGACTGGGAATTCAAAGAATATATTGGGGTGACGTGCACCCACAATTTTTACTACTGGTATACAGTGCCATTGTCTGACTGGGAATTCAAAGAATATATTGGGGTTATGTGCACCCACAATTTTTACTACTGGTATACAGTGCCATTGTCTCACTGGGAATTCAAAGAATATATTGGGGTTATGTGCACCCACAATTTTTACTACTGGTATACAGTGCCATTGTCTCACTGGGAATTCAAAGAATATATTGGGGTTATGTGCACCCACAATTTTTACTACTGGTATACAGTGCCATTGTCTGACTGGGAATTCAAAGAATATATTGGTTATGTGCACCCACAATTTTTACTACTGGTATACAGTGCCATTGTCTGACTGGGAATTCAAAGAATATATTGGGGTTATGTGCACCCACAATTTTTACTACTGGTATACAGTGCCATTGTCTGACTGGGAATTCAAAGAATATATGGGGGTTATGTGTACCCACAATTTTTACTACTGGTATACAGTGCCATTGTCTGACTGGGAATTCAAAGAATATATTGGTTATGTGCACCCACAATTTTTACTACTGGTATACAGTGCCATTGTCTGACTGGGAATTCAAAGAATATATTGGGGTTACGTGCACCCACAATTTTTAATACTGGTATACAGTGCCATTGTCTGACTGGGAATTCAAAGAATATATGGGGGTTATGTGCACCCACAATTTTTACTACTGGTATACAGTGCCATTGTCTGACTGGGAATTCAAAGAATATATGGGGTTTATGTGCACCCACAATTTTTACTACTGGTATACAGTGCCATTGTCTGACTGGGAATTCAAAGAATATATGGGGGTTATGTGCACCCACAATTTTTACTACTGGTATACAGTGCCATTGTCTGACTGGGAATTCAAAGAATATATGGGGTTTATGTGCACCCACAATTTTTACTACTGGTATACAGTGCCATTGTCTGACTGGGAATTCAAAGAATATATGGGGGTTATGTGCACCCACAATTTTTACTACTGGTATACAGTGCCATTGTCTGACTGGGAATTCAAAGAATATATTGGGGTTATGTGCACCCACAATTTTTACTACTGGTATACAGTGCCATTGTCTCACTGGGAATTCCACAAATAATTTGGGGATTCATTCACCCTACATCTCAGGCTCTTGCCATATTCACCCAGGTTGTCAGTGCTGCACCAGCTCGTTCCCAGACAGCTCGGCCCGAAAAACACGTTACCTATATAGAGGATTTGGACAATGAAGACAACATGTTCTAAATCTAATGTCTGCACCTTCTCCAGAATTAAAATAAAGGCAGCGTTTAACTTTCAAATAGCACTGCACAAAGGAAGAGCTTATCAGCTTGTCTCATGACATGCTACTGAAAAGTTTCATTTGTGTATCTTAATGTAAATATAGTTGTATAAGCTTTTTGGGTTTTAGGCACTGCCAAGTTATTTATTACCACCCGCTCCCTTATAATGATGATGACGCCAAAGTCACTGTGGGTGTTCAGAGCTCACAGCTTTGGGTGACATTTGTCTTGCTCTCTGTCGGTACCAGCTGTCTTTTTGGATACCGTAAAGTTATGTTGACTTTATTAACAGCTATAGAAGCTTTAGCCAGGTTGTGACGGTGTGTAACCCTAACAACACTAAGTGGGATACACATTAATAGTCAGTCTATGTACGCTAAACGTATCACTGAAGTAATTTTTTTCCCCTCTCCCCTAATATAAGAAAGGAACAGACATTAGACCTAGACCGGGGTTCGAGGCTTGAAAAAATCCAGTATTTGTTCTTCATGATGTGAAATATGTGTTGAAAAGCAACCCAAGATGAAGTCAGCCATGTGTGCCAGTGTGTTACTTGGCATGCCTTTGCTGGCCCCAACTGTAAGGGTCACTCTCCATTTCCTCCATTTTCCACTCCCCTTCACACCATTTGTGGTGAAGCAATGGGATGCACTGAAGTGCACCCTCTAGCCTCGTGTGGGACAGGGACATCAGATGCCACTCCAACCCCCTCGTCTTCCTCCGCCAGCCAACGGTGCGAAGATGAGAGGAGTGTGCTCTGAATGTTTTCTGCCTAGCAGAGGCTAGTTCTCACTTACGAAAATGGCCCCACTTTGACCTGTATATCAGGCACAATGGTGTAGGTTTCAAAGAAACATGGCACCAACAAGTTGGAAAACGTGGGCCATGCGTGGACCGTGTTTGAGTCTGGCAAGCTCCAGATCTGCTACCAGGTTCCAGCCATTATCACAGGCGCAAAAATGCCAGGCCCCAGGTGTAGCAGGGAAAAAAAAATGCCATCTCAGCCAGGATGGCATCCCTGACCTCGGAGGCACTGTGCTGTCTGTCCCCCAAGCTGATCAGTTTCAGCACGGCCTGCTGACATCTCCCCATGCCAGTGTTACAGTGTTTTCCGCTAGTAGCTGGGGTGGAGGTTGCAGCTTCGTAGGGTTTCAGTCTACTCCTGCCATGAATTTTGGCCTGGGAGAGGAGATAGGCCACCCCAGTTTGCACCCGGGGAACAGACTCCACCACATTCACCCTGCCTGTCATTAAAGATAAGCACTGCAGCATCCCTGACCACAGGCGCTTGTCCATGTGTCGGTGGTCAAGTGGACCTTGCAGCAAAGCGCAGAGCTCTGGGCCCGACTGATGTTATGGGACACATGCAGGCGCAAGGCAGAGACAGCACACCAAGAGAAGTAGTAACGGCTAGGCCCAGCATAGGGAGGTGCCCCAGCTGCCATCTGCTGACGGAAGGCCTGGGTCTCCAGAAGCATAAACAAACACCAACATCTCCAGGGCCAGCAGTTTATCGATGAGGCTGTTACAGGCTTGGCCATGGGGGTGGGTTGTATTGTACTTCTGCCTGCAATGAAAAGCTTGGGAAATGTGGAGTGGCTGGGAAGAGGCGCATGATGGTGCAGGCCAAAAGGGCGCATGAGGGTGAACTCCCCAATGTGTCAGAGATAGGTGTGTAGGTGTCCTTGCATCATATACTTGCACCATATTTGGCTTTGGAAGTTAATTTTGTGCCAAAAAGTGGTTAAGACAGCGATCCCTCAGCTACTCCCGTTACACTGTCTAGTGAAATTACCATCTGTGGAAGTGGACCACCATTTCTAAGATCCCAAAGGAAGCAGGCAAGAGATGTGCAGTTCAGAAAAAAAGATGAGAAAATAAGTTTAGGCTGTAGAGCACAGAGGGATCGGAGAGGACAGAGCTGGTGTCGGCCAGGTATTCCCACAACATGCGCCTATACTTGTCCCTCCTGGTGACACTAGGCCCCTGAGTGGCAGTAATTTGTCCAGGGGGGCCATTAACGTGTTCCAGACCTAGGAATAAGTCTTCCAACAGGGTAGAGTTTTGCATGCCTTTGCTTCTACCCACTGTTTTTGCTGCTTAGCTTCCCTCCACATCTACACTGCTTTAGCCCCTAAACATCACCCCAGTTTATGCCTTTGCTTCTACCCAGGTTTTTTGTTGATTTAGCTTCCCTCTACATCTACACTGCTTTAGCCCCTAGACATCACCCCTGTCCATGTGGGGTCGGTGGCCTCGTCATCCACCAACTCCTCTTCCAATTGCGCACTGCCCCCTTACTGCAAACCGCACATGACCACAGCTTGCCTTGATAGCAACTGTGTCTCATGATCCCCACTTAGGTCCAGACAAGTCGGTGGCGGGTCCAAAACCCCAAAATTGGAAGGAAATGGCAGATGCTGCAGTATTTCTAACACCTGTTCCTGGTGCTCGGGCCTGGTCTGTGTTGTACCCTGCACCCTGCTTAACGCATCTGCCATATCCGAAGTTGTGCTGAGCGCATGCTAATGTTTCGTGTCCAGTGCAATGGATGGGATGGGATTTCACATAAGTCTGCCACCCATGGCCACTCATGGTTGAGCAACTGAGGGAGTTGACTTTGACGAACCCGAGGGTTTTGGAGTTGGAACTACATCAAAGGTCTGTGCTGCTCACACACTCTGCTCAACACTTGATATGTTTAGTGCCAGCAGTGTGGAGACGTCGCACAACAGCCGTTGTTCCAGCAGGTACAGTCGTTGTAGGAGTGCATAGAGGCTAGCAGCGGCAACTATACACTTTAAAAACTATCCGCACAAGCGCCACACTTTCACCAGTAGCTCAGGAACATTGGGGTACCTTTTTCAAAAGATTAGCAGCAATGAGTTAAAAACGTGGCCCAGGCATGGAATATGTTGCAGGCTGCCAAGCTACAGAGCCAATCCCAGGTTACGGCCATTATCACACATGACAACATGCCTGGGCCCAGGTGCAGTGGCAAAAACCACATTGCCGTCTCATCGAGGATGGCATGACTCACTTTGTAGGCAGTGTGCTGTCTGGCCCCCAAGCTGATGAGCTTCAGCACGGCCCGCTGACGTCTCCCCACACCAGTGTTGCAGCGTTTCCAGCTCGTAGCTGGGGTCAATTTAACAGCGGAGGAGGGTGGTGTCTCAGCCCTCCTCCCAGGAATGTTGTGTGGGGAGACAAGTCAGGCCACCACATTTTGCGACCCGGTCCACGCCTCAACTACATTCAACCACTGTGCCCAAATTGAAAGGTAGCGTCCCTGTCCGCATGCACTTGTCCATTCGTAACTGGTCACATGGAACTTTAGGGCTAAGCGCTGAATTTAGGGACCGCCTCATGTTTGGGGGAAAGTGCTGGTGTGGACGGCACAGTGCGGTGGCGCAGTAGACACTCTGCCCAAAAAGGGCAGAGTGTCCCCCAGCCGGGATTCCAACATTTCCTGGGCCAGATTTCTTGAGATGAGGCCGTTGAAGCCTTGGGCATGTGGGTGGGTTGCGCTGTACTTTAGCATGAAATGAAAGGCTTGGGAGATGGGGAGTTGCTGGGAAGAGGCGCATGATGGCGCGGGCAAAAGGAGAAATGGCAGGAAAAGGTGAGGATAAGGGTGAACTCCCCAAAGTGTCAGAGGCAGATGTGGAGGTGTCCTGGCTCCTGGTCTGGACTGCAGCGCCAGCCCTGTCAACAGTGGAAGAGGCAGTGGCCGCCAGGCCAAACGACGATTATCCTGCGCTTGCTCTCACCCACTGAGCCCAGGGCTTGCCTTCCAAATGATGGCACCCGCAAGAGGTGGTGAGATTCCTCTCCGCAGATCTCCAAACCATCTTGGACTTGCAAATTGCACTAAATTTGTCATGTAACTGACATGTATATGATGAGTCTATCCATTGTCTGTTCATTTTGGTGAAAGTCAGCCTGTCAGCTGACAGACAGCTGTGCTTGTCAGTGATGATGTCACCGGCTGCTTGTACCCCCAGTTTTTGCTGCTTAGCTTGCCTCCACATCCACACTGCTTTTGCCCCTACACATCACCCCTATCCATGCCTGTGCCTCTAGCCATAAGTCTGACACCCATGGAAACTCATGGTGCAGAAAGTGAGGGAGCTGACTCTGAGGAACCCTTGGGTTTTGTAGCTGGTACTCCATCAAAGGTCTCTGCTGCTCACACACCCTGCTGAACATACGGTATCTAGGGTTAGAGCGTGTGGTGACCTCGCACAACAGTAGGTGCTTCAGGCAGATGTAGGCCTTGCTGGAGTGTATTGCGGCTAGCTCCAGGTACTGTAGACTTGGGAAAGTGGGTGTCCAAGTGCCGCACTTTCACCCTTAGCTCAGCTAATTTGGGGTATGTTTTTAAAAATCATTGCACCACTACATTGAACATGTGGGCCAGGCATGGAACGTGTTGGAGGCTGGCAAGCTCCAGAGCCCTCCAACAAGCTAAAAAACCTGGCCCCAGGGGCAGCGGGGATAAACAAATTGCCATCTCATCCAGGATGGCATCCCTGACCTCAGAGGCAGTGTGCTGTCCGTCTCCCAAGCTGATGAGCTTCAGCCCAGCCTGCTGACGTCTCCCCACACCAGTGTTGCAGCGTTTTCAGCTCGTAGCTGGGGTCAATCTAACAGCGGAGGAGGAGGAGGGTGGTGTTTCAGCCCTCCTCCCAGGAATGTTTTGTGGGGAAACAAGTCAGGAAAATTCTTGAAACGGGAGAGTTTTGCATCTTTGCCCTTGCTGCCTATGGACATCCCTTTGTCTCTAGCCACCATTTTCCCTGCTTTGCTTGCCTCCACATCCACACTGCTTTTGCCCCTAGACATCACCCCAGTCCATGCCTTAGCTTGTACCCCCAGTTTTTCCTGCTTAGCTTGCCTCCACATCCACACTGCTTTTGCCCCTAGACATCACCCCAGTCCATGCCTTAGCTTGTACCCCCAGTTTTTCCTGCTTAGCTTGCCTCCACATCCACACTGCTTTTGCCCCTAGACATCATCCCTATCCATGCCTCTTCCCCTAGCCATAACTCTGCCACCCCTGGAAACTCATGGTGCAGAAACTTTGGTTGCTGACTTTGAGGAACCCTTGGGTTTTGTAGATGGAACTCCATCAAAGGTCTGTGCAGCTCACACACCCTGCTCAAGATATGGTATTGTAGGGTTTCAGCGTGTGTGAATGACGGACAACAGCCTGTGTTTGGACAGATGTAGGCCTTGCTAGAGTGTTTTTAGGCTAGCAGCGACTCCTGTGCACTTGCAAAAGTGGGCGCACAAGCGCCGCATTTTCAACAGTAGCTTCGGTACATTTGGGTATGTTTTTAAAAAACTTTGCACCACTAGGTTAGACGTGGGCCAAACATGGAACGTGTTGGAGGCTGGCAAGCTCCAGAGCCGCTACCAGGTTCCAGCCATTATCACAGGTGTAAAAATGCCAGGCCCCAGGTGTAGCAGGGAAAAAAAAATGCCATCTCAGCCAGGATGGCATCCCTGACCTCGGAGGCACTGTGCTGTCTGTCCCCCAAGCTGATGAGCTTCAGCACCGCCTGCTGACGTCTCCCCACACCAGTGTTTTAGCTTTTGCCGCTAGTAGCTGGGGTGGAGGTTGCAGCGTCGTAGGGTTTCAGTCTACTCCTGCCATGAATTTTGGCCTGGGAGAGGAGATAGGCCACCCCAGTTTGCACCCGGGGAACAGACTCCACCACATTCACCCTGCCTGTCATTAAAGATAAGCACTGCAGCATCCCTGACCACAGGCGCTTGTCCAAGTGTCGGTGGTCAAGTGGACCTTGCAGCAAAGCGCGGAACTAAGGGCCCACCTGATGTTGAGTGACACGTGCTGGTGCAAGGCGGGGACGCCACACCGGGAGAAGTTGAGATGGCTAGGGACGGCATAGTGAGGTGCCACAGTTGCCATCAGGTCCGGGAAGGCGGGAGTTTCAACAAGCCGGAACGCCAACCTCTCCTGGGCCAGCAGTTTAGCGATGTTGGCGTTCTAGGCTTGCGTGGGTGGGTGGTTAGTGGTGTATTTCTGCCGGCGCTCCAATGTCTGAGAGATGGTGGGTTGTTGTAAAGAAGCGCCTGATGGTGCCTTTGATGGTGCAGGAGAAGGAGATAAGACAGAAACAGGGGAGGATGAGGGAGAAGTCAACAAAGTGGCGGAGGCAGATGAAGTGATGTCCTGGCTCGTCCTCTGGAGTGCATCGCCAGCACTGTGAGCAGAGGCAGTGGCATGAACGGCGGGCGACGTTTGTCCTGCCGTTGCTGCCTGCCACTGATTCCATTGCTTGGATTCCAAATGACGGTGCATTGAAGTGGTGGACAGGTTGCTCTTCTCAGGGCCCCTACTCGATTTCGAGAGGCAAATTGTGTAGACGACACTATATCTGTCCTCGGCGCATTCCTTGAAAAAACTCTACACCTTCAAGAAACGTGCCCTCGATGGGGGAGTTTTTCTGGGCTGGGTACAAAAGGGAACATCTTCGGACATTCCGGATCTGGCCTGGCTTCGGCAAAGCAGCTGACCTCTGCCTCTGGACATGTCTCTGCCTCTAGCTACCCTTTTTGGTGCTGCACCTGCCTCAACATCCACACTACTTTCCCAGCTTGACATCTGCCTTGTCCAGGTGGGGTCGGTGTCCTCGTCGTCCACCACCTCCTCTTCCAACTCCTGTCTCGCCTCCTCCTCCTGCACAATGCGCATGTCAACTGGCTGCCCTGACAGCAACTGCGTCTCATCGTCGTCGATGAGGGTGGGTTGCTGGTCATCCGCCACCAAATCGACCGGAGATGGAATGGAGGAGACTCTAGTGTTTGAGCATCTGGACACAGATACTCGTCTGTTAGGTCCGTGGAATCGCGAAATGGAGGGGCAGGTTGCGGTACAGTCAAAGGAAGGGAGAACAGCTCTGGGGAGCAGGGACAGTTGGGGTTATTGTTCTGGGAAGATTGGGAATTTTGGGTGGAAGGAGGACAAGACTGTTGGGTAAGAGGAGGTAGAGGCTGCCTGGCTGGTGGACAATGTGCTTTAAGCGTTATCCGACAGCCATTGCAAGACCTGTTCCTGGTTCTCGGGCCTACTAATCTTTGTACCATTCAGCCTAGTTAATGTGGAACTTTTGTGCAAAGCGCAGAACTTAGGGCCCGCCTGATGTTAAGGGACACACGCTGGTACAAGGCTCAACTCACCCTAAGTGCCAAAAACACTGCTGGTGCAAGGCTCTACTCATGCCAAGGGCCTCAATCTCTGCTGGGAGCTCAGCTTAAGGTCATGTAACTTTGTTTGGAAGGGCTCATGTTAAGGGCTAGAAAAGTGAATTTTGGAAGGTCTTACCACATCACACACACACACACACACACACACACACACACACACTCAAAATGACAGTTAAGGGTGAGGGCTTTTGGAATTCCCATTGCCTATTCCATTTGTGGTTGTCATGGGGAACGTGATTTAAAGGGGTGGTTGTTACTGTTTGTTGAGCTTAAATTGGGGTTTGTGTCCATCCATTTGGGGAGTAAAGAAGGTTTCCAGGTATTTTCCCACTTTGATGGAGGTTTTTTTGAATGTGTAAAGTGTGTAGTTGTTAGGCAGTGATGTTGGGGTAATAGAGGGTCTTTGGTGTGTTAGATGCCCCCAGACATGCTTCCCCTGCTGTCCCAGTGTCATTCCAGAGGTGTTGGTATCATTTCCTGGGGTGTCATAGTGGACTTGGTGACCCTCCAGACACGGATTTGGGTTTCCCCCTTAACGAGTATCTGTTCCCCATAGACTATAATGGGGTTCGAAACCCGTTCGAACACACGAACATTGAGCGGCTGTTCGAATCGAATTTCGAACCTCGAACATTTTAGTGTTCGCTCATCTCTAATTCTAAGGTTTTAAAGTTAAACAGCAATTTTCTAAATTTATGAGACCATTTCCAAAATCCAATTTTCAAGAGTCTAATTTTAGTAGTGAAGGGGCTTTGAATGGCTTATGTTTTAGTAATCCCATAAATCAGAGGGGCGTGGCTTTCCGGCACAGTTTGAAGACGTGCACTCTGGCGCTCCTCTGCCTTATACTTCTAACTGACCACAAATATTTGCCATCCTGGGATATTCTTACACTAAAGTGCCCCAGGGGCTTCATCTTATGCCCCAGTACATCTATCAGGGGTAGAATTGAGCCGATCTTGAAATTTCAGGATCAATTTTAAAATCAAATTTTCGATCATTTTCGAGCTGATCCCGATCCTGATCGCTCAACCCTAGTCAATGCTTCTCTATGGGAAAAGTCACTTTTAGGGATGAGCCGATCTTGAGATTTCAGAATCCAATTTCCGATCATTTTCCAGCCCATTTGTGAAATTTTCTCGATCGCCGATCGGCATCCCATCTTTCCCGATCCAGATCTCTCAACCCTAATCAGGGGAAACATTCCACTTCTATAGTTATAGATTGTATTCTTTTTCATTTCTGTTTTACTTAACCCCTTCCTGACACCGCCATTTTCTGTTTTAATGTGTACTTTTATTACTTTCTGCCTTCTTGCTGTTCTTTGTCAGACAACTTGGACTTCCTATTGGCATTGTTTAATAGTCTATACAAGGTATTAGAAAGCAAAATACAGATTCATGGGGTGAAATTGGACATCAGGCTTTTGTGCCTTTTTTACTAGTTTCGTTTATTGCGGTGTTCACCGTGTGCTATACAATGACACCTTCCCTTTATTCTGCGAGTGAGAACAATCATGTTAGATGAAGTGATGAAAAATTAAGAGAATACTTACATCTTTACAGATATAAATTATGTAATTCATCAAAAAACATAAAACTATCTATAGAAATCAAAATCATCAACCAATTGAGAACCAGATTCCAAACCCCCCCAATAATCAAATAAACAAGTGAAATTACAAGCGGATCCACTTTGCTTAAATGACAACTTGTAATGTGAGTCGATAACGTGTTTGGTCCCCATGTTTATTGTCAGAGCTAGTACAGTTTTATGGGATGAGCGCTGCTATTTATTGGTACTTTTTTGTGTATTTACATTTTGTATACTGTATAAGGGATAAGGGGAATTTTATACATTTTTATTGATTTATTTATTACTGGTATTTTTTTTTTTTTTTTTTTTACATTTTTTTGTCCCAATAGGGGACATGAACCTGATGGCCATTATACTGTATTGGAATGTAAAACAGCCATAAGCCCATTCATATGCATGGGATGACATACCTAACTAACATGCTGCCAGAGGCAGGAAAAAGACAGTAACCAACGACTATCAGACCTAGGGCCATTGAACAGACCATGGAACTGCGGAAAAAAAAAAATATATCATTAAGGCACACAGTTACATAACGCACTATTACATCATGGTATGGGAAGGGGTTAAAGTGCTAAGAATGTTATTGTCATATATACTGTATATAGTTCTGAAAATGAAGTGCACACTGACCTATTGCTCTGGTCCAGAGATCAGTCCCTGTAGTGCAGTGCTGTAAACAATTCTTATGTTATAGATGTCCATAAATGATTATAGAACGGAAAAGCACAAGATTTATTTTTATGTAGATTTTGTGATACAAATTTAAATGAAACACATCTGTAATATCCTCAAGTATATTTATAGGGTAATACAATGTATCACAAAAAACTGATGTACAGAAATTATATCTTATATATCCTTTAACTGCATTTAGTTTATTATGAATAGTTACATAGTTACATAGTAGATACGATTGGATTAAGACATCAGTCCATCAAGTCCAACCTATAACCCTACAGTCCCCTACAATATCGATCCAGAGGAGGGCAAAAAGAAAGCCCACGAGTCTTATGCCCCATTTCAGAGGAATAAATTCCTTCCCAACTCCAATCTGGCAGTCAGTATAAAAACACTGCATCAACTTGTCCATAACAAAATCTAGAACCCGCGTCCCGTAATATTGTTCTGTTCCAGAAGGACATCCAGGACCTCCTAGAACTTGCACAATGAATCCATGATCGCCACTACCTGTGGCAGAGAGTACCATAGTCTCGCCATACTTACAGTAAAGAATGCCCGTTTTTTGTTGCTGCCAAAACTTTATCTCCTCCAAACGTAGAAGGTGTCCTCTTGCCACTGTCACTGGTCTAGCTTTAGAGGACATCCTCTTGTCACTATCACTGGCCTAGGTGTAGAGGACGTCCCCTTGTTACTGTCACTGGACTAGGTGTAGAGGATGACCCCTTGTCACTGGTGTAGATATAGAGAACATCCCCTTTTCACCAGTCTAGGTGTAGAGGATGTCCCTTTGTCACTGTCGCAATTCTAGGTGTAGAGGACGTCCCCTTGTCACTGTCACTGGTCTAGGTGTAGAGGACGTCCCCTTGTCACTTTCACTCATCTAGGTGTAGAGGATGTCCCCTTGTCACTGTCACTGGTCTAGGTATAGAGGACGTCTCCTTGTCACTTTCACTGGTCTAGGTATAGAGGATGTCCCCTTGTCACTGTCACCGGTCTAGGTGTAGAGGATGACCCCTTATCACTGTCACTGGCCTCGTTGTAGAGGATGACCCCTTGTCACTGGTGTAGATATAGAGAACATCCCCTTTTCATCAGTCTAGGTGTAGAGGATGTCCCTTTGTCACTGTCACTGGTCTAGGTGTAGAGGATGTCCCTTTGTCACTGTCACAATTCTAGATGTAGAGGACGTCCCCTTGTCACTTTCACTCATCTAGGTGTAGAGGATGTCCCCTTGTCACTGTCACTGGTCTAGGTATAGAGGACGTCTCCTTGTCACTTTCACTGGTCTAGGTATAGAGGATGTCCCCTTGTCACTGTCACTGGCCTAGGTGTAGAGGATGTCTCCTTGTCACTGTCACCAGTCTAGGTGTAGAGGATGTCCCCTTGTCACTGTCACTGGTCTAGGTGTAGAGGACGTCTCCTTGTCACTTTCACTGGTCTAGGTGTAGAGGACGTCTCCTTGTCACTGGTGTAGATATAGAGAACATCCCCTTTTCACCAGTCTAGGTGTAGAGGATGTCCCTTTGTCACTGTCACTGGTCTAGGTGTAGAGGGTGTCCCTTTGTCACTGTCACTGGTCTAGGTGTAGAGGGTGTCCCCTTGTCACTGTCACCGGTCTAGGTGTAGAGGATGTCCCCTTGTCACTGTCACCGGTCTAGGTGTAGAGGATGTCCCCTTGTCACTGTCACCGGTCTAGGTGTAGAGGACGTCTCCTTGTCACTTTCACTCATCTAGGTGTAGAGGACGTCCCCTTGTCACTGTCACTGGCCTAGGTGTAGAGGACGTCTCCTTGTCACTTTCACTCATCTAGGTGTAGAGGACATCCCCTTGTCACTGTAATTTGCCTAGGCATAGAAAGTTCATTAGAAAGTTCTTTGTGCTGTCCCTAATAATAATAATAATAATAAATAATAAATTTTATTTCTATAGCGCCAACATATTCCGCAGCGCTGTACAATTTGTAGGGTTCAAATCCAGACAGAAATATACATTACAAAGAAAATCATTTCACACAATGGGACTGAGGGCCCTGCTCGCAAGAGCTTACAATCTATAAGGTAGAGGGGGTGACACAAGAGGTAGCAGGGGCGGCATTGCTTATACAGAGGTCAGACACTTTTGTAATAGAGGTGACTGTCATTGCATAAAGATAAGACTTTATGAGCAGTCGACAGTCGTGTCCTGTAACATGTGGATGGAGCTTGGACATATAAAGTTATCCTTAGATGACATCATATCATGTGGGGTAATGTGGGAGCGGGGACAGAGGAGGGTTAAGGGTTTACGTTAGACATTGTGATCGGCCGGTCTGAAAAGATGCATCTTTAGTTTGCGTTTGAAACTGTAGAAATTGGGAGTTAATCTGATTGTCTGGGGTAGAGCATTCCAGAGAAGTGGTGCAGCTCGGGAGAAGTCTTGTATACGAGCGGGGAGGTTCTGATAATAGAGGATGGAAGTGTTAGGTCATTGAGTGAGCGGAGAGCACGGGTTGGGCGGTAGACAGAGATGAGGGAAGAAATGTAGGGAGGTGTGGCATTATGGAGAGCCTTGTGGGGGAGGGGGAGAACTTTATATTTTATTCTATAATGAATAGGCAGCCAATGTAGTGACCGGCACAGACCAGAGGCATCGCTGTAGTGACCGGCACAGACCGGAGGCCTCGCTGTAGCGTCTAGACTGATAGATGAGCCTGGTCGCTGCATTCAGAATAGATTGTAGAGGGGAGAGTTTAGTGAGGGGAAGACGGATTAGTAAGGAGTTACAGTAGTCAAGGCGAGAATGAATCAGAGAGACAATAAGTGTCTTTAGTGTATCTCTGGTAAGGAAAGGGCGTATTCTGGAGATGTTTTTGAGGTGGAGGTGACATGAACGTGTGAGTGATTCAATATGAGGGGTGAAGGAAAGGTCTGCATCAAACATGACCCCAAGGCAGCGGGCCTGCTGCCTAGGAGTTATAGTAAGGCCTGAGACTGCAATGGATATATCAGGGACAGATCTATTAGATGGTGGAAACAGTAGTAGTTCAGTCTTGGAGAGATTTAGTTTCAGATAGAGTGAGGACATGATATTTGAGACAGCAGAGAGACAGTTGCTGGTGTTCTGTATGAGTGCAGTGGTGATGTCATGGGAAGATGTGTATAATTGGGTGTCATCAGCATAAAGATGGTACCTGAAGCCAAATCTGGCAATGGTTTGTCCAATGGGGGCTGTGTAGAGAGAAAAGAGAAGGGGGCCTAGGACCGAGCCCTGAGGAACCCCAACAGCAGATGTGGCTTCAGGTACTATCTTTATGCTGATGACACCCAATTATACACATCTTCCTGGGACATCACCCCTGCACTATTCCAGTCACACCTCATCCCCAAGCTCACTGAAGTCATTACTCCAGCCCTAATCCATCTTTTCAATCTATCCCTAACCAATGGATCCTTCCCCTCTGCCTTCAAACACGCCACTGTCACTCCTATACTTAAGAAACCGTCCCTTGACCTGTCCTCTCCATCCAACTATCGTCCCATCTCACTGCTCCTGTACGCCTCAAAACTTCTTGAGCAGCATGTCCACTCCGAACTCTCCTCCTATCTCTCATCCAACTTGCTCTTTGACAGACTTCAGTCAGGCTTCAGACCCCGGCACTCCACTGAAACTGCCCTAACAAAAGTCACTAATGACCTGCTAACCGCCAAAGCCAAGCGCCATTACTCTGTCCTCCTCCTCCTCGACCTCTCCTCTGCCTTTGACACAGTTGACCACTCCCTCCTGTTAGAAATTCTCTCATCCCTTGGTATCTCAGACCTGGCCCATTCCTGGATCTCCTCATACGTCACCGACCACACATTCAGCATCTCCCACTCGCACACCACCTCCTCACCACGCCCTCTCTCTGTAGGTGTCCCCCAGGGCTCTGTCCTAGGACCCCTCCTGTTCTCCATCTACACCCTTGGCCTGGGCCAACTCATAGAATCTCATGGCTTTCAGTACCACTGCTATGCCCAAATCTACATCTCTGGACCAGACATTACCTCCCTGCTGGCCAGAGTTCCAGATTGTTTAGCGGCCGTAGCCTCCTTCCTCTCCTCCCGCTTTCTCAAACTCAACATGGAGAAAACAGAGTTTATCATCTTCAGCCCATCCTGTATGGCCCCTCCACCTGACCCATCTATCAAAGTTAATGGAACCACAATTACCCCTGTCCCACAGGCCCGATGCCTTGGGGTAACCCTGGACTCTGACCTATCCTTCAAGCCACATATTCAAGCCCTCAACACCTCCTGCCGCCTCCAGCTCAAGAACATCCACCGAATTCGCCCCTTCCTCACCCAGGAAACTACCAAGATGCTTGTCCAGGCCCTCATAATCTCCCGCTTAGACTACTGCAACACCCTTCTCCATGGACTCCCAGCTAACACCCTCACCCCCCTCCAGTCCACCTTAAACTGCGCTGCTCGCTTAATCCACCTCACCCCCCGATCTTCATCGGCTGCTCCCCTCTGCCAGTTCCTCCACTGGCTACCTATAGCTCAGCGAATTGAGTTCAAGCTACTAACGCTAACATACAAAGCCATCCACAACCTGTCCCCTCCATATATCTCTGACCTAATCTCCCGCTACCTGCCCACACGTAACCTCAGATCCTCCAACGATCTCCTACTCTGCTCTGCTCTCATCCGCTCCTCACACAACCATCTCCAAGACTTCTCCCGTGCATCCCCCATACTCTGGAACTCCTTACCACGACACATAAGACTGACCCCCACAATCACAGGCTTCAAGAAGGCCCTGAAGACTCCCCTATTCAGGAAGGCCTACACCCCCCAATAACACTATCACCGCACCACCATCTGTACAGTCTCCCCCTCTCCTTCTGTCTCTACCCCCCTTCCCCCATAGATTGTAAGCTCTTGCGGGCAGGGCCCTCTACCCCACTGTGCAAGTCACTGTTAGTATTATAGCTACCTGTATATTCTGTGTATTGTGTGTAACCCCCAAATGTAAAGCACCATGGAATTAATGGTGCTATATAAATAAATATTATTATTATTATTATTATTATTATTATTATTATTATTATTATTATTAACAGCAAGGGAAAGCGGGGAGGACATAGAGCCCGCAAATGATACACTGAAGGTGCGGTCTGAGAGATAAGTATTTGTACATTGTTATTAGGTCTTCCAGTAGATTATGAACTCAGTGACTGCGGTAGAGTTCACACCATCCACCTTCATCTCTAGACGTTATATGAAGGAGTCTTATAAAAGTATTAACAAGAGGAGACATTGATAAGGAAGACTTAGATGATCTATGAGCAAATTTTTTGGATTGAGATTTTTTTTTAGTTTCCTAATTTTTTTTTGCATTTTTCTTAATTATTTTGAATGTCAAGATCTGCACAAAAAAATGAACCGGTTTCCTCTGAAAATAAAAATATAATTATCTTAACCTGACAATTAGAGACAATAGTCCATCAGATTGGGGAAATATTGTCTCTGAAGATATTGAAAATTATGGCGGAAAAACAATAATAATAATAATAATAAGTCTCCGGGGATGTCGAGCATTACTGAGCAGAACATAAAATTTAATCCAATAAATAAGGTTTCTTTTTCTATTTTTTTAGCAGCAAATATAACACTTAATGGGAACCTTTTACCACCTCCACCAACTCCAACTCTTTACAACCTTTAATAGTCTCCGCTCCACAATGGTCCAAACATCTATTAACCCTTTGGCATCGCAGTCAGTTATCGACTTTATGACACAGCCCCATTTTTCAAATATGACATGTGACACTTTATGTGGTGATAACTTTGGAACAGTTTAAGGCTGGGTTCACACTGGGTTTTTTGTTCCGGAACCTGGGGGGGGGGAGTCCAAAATATGGGTAACTGCGACTGGAACTGCACTGCATCGGCATCCAGTTGCACACTCCATTCTGGAATAGGCCCAAATGAAAGGGCCTAGTCGGGAGGAAGGAGTGTCTTCAGGCGGAATCGCGAGGTGACTCCGCCTGAAGAATGAACATGTCCGTTCTTTTTTCCGGGAGTCGGAACAAACCACTACCAGAAAAAAGAACTGACCGACTCCCTTTGATTTCAATGGGAGCCGTCTTTTTGGTGAGGATTTTGAGGCGGACACGGGCTCAAAATCCTAACCAAAATACCCGATGTGAACTCAGCCTAACTGTTTTAGAAGATTTTGAAAGTGTTTTTTCATGACACATTTTACTTTGTGTTTATTGCAAGTTTGGGCCAATATATTTTGTGTTTATTTATGAAAAAATAGGAAATTTGGTGAACATTTTGAAAAAAAAAAAACAATTTTCAAAGTTTGAAATTGTCTTTTCATATGTAGAGTCATACCACTCAAATTAGTTAATAAACATAATTTACCAGATCTCTGCTTTATACTGAAATCAGATTTTAAACGTTCCTGTAATTTTTTGGACATTTTACAGTCTAACAGGAGTTTTCAAGAGAATTAACAAGAGAAATTTTAGGGGACTAATTCAGCTACAAAGGGTCTTTGTATTAGAAACCTCCATAAATCCCATTTTTAAAACTGCACCACCAAACCAATTCAAGATGCCATTTGGTAAGTTTGTTAACCCTTTAAGCGCTTCACAGGAATTAAAACAAAACAAAGGTGAAAAATTTACATTTCAATTTTTTTCAATACTATATTTAACCCTAAAATTTGCACATTAAACAAGGGGTGAAAGGCAAAAATGCATCCGATACAATTTCTCTCAACGCAGAAATATCCCAGAAAGGGAAGGAGCGACATTGAGATTTTACTTGAATCGTTTTCAGGTGCCATATTACATTAGCAGAGCAAATGAGGTATCAGAACAAAAAAAAAATAAAAAAAAATCCTTAAATTACCCCATTTAAGAAAATACACCCCTCAAGGAAATTATCAGAGAGCACTTTCACCCTACAGGTTTTTCACAGTTTTTACTACCATTAGGATATGAAAACGAAAAATTACACTCTTTTGAGTAAAATGGCTCTTTAGCCCCAAATTTCTCATTTTTAGAAGTGGTTAAGGGGAAAAAAAAAAGCCCCACAGTTCATTACACATTTTCTCCTGAACATGGTGGTACCTCATATGTGGTTGTAAACTGCTGTATCGGCACATGGCAGAGCTTGGAATGGAGACAACGATATGTGTCTGTTGGATTTTGATGGAATCATTTTCAGGTCTAGGCTTGAGCCGATCTTGAGATTTCAGGATCGTTTTTTAAAATCCGATTTCCCATTATTTTCCATCTGAACCCGATCTTGATCCCAATACTGATCCTAATGCAAGTCAATGGGATTTTTTAATGATTGAAGATCGGATTTTAAAAACGATCCTATTCATTACACAGCATGGAGTCCAAAAATTGTATAGTGATTAAAAAATCCCACGGTTACTTAGTCCCCCCTGGTGTCCACTTACCTGCACAGATACGCTGCTGCAGTCGCTCCCCATTCTTCTTGGTCCAGTCCTCTCTCATTTACAGGTCTGCAGAGCGCCGTGCACGCCGCTGCTTCCCAGGCTAGCGTTACTGATGCTGGGAGTAGGTGGGCTTGTTGTAGCTTAGGAGAGTGTGGGTGGGTACAGATCAGGGAGACTTGAGTGCAGATCAGGGAGACGTGAGTGCATCACTCACATCTCCCCTATCAGTACCCGCCCACACTCTCCTAAGCCACAAGCCCTGCCTTCTTTCTCGGTCTGTAACACTAGACTGGGGCGCGCACGGCGCTCTGAAGGCCTGAAAATGAGAGAGAACCGGTCCGAAAATAATGAGGAGCGACAGCGGCATCAGATCTGTGCAGGTAAGTTGAGCGATCGAGATCAGAATTCCGTTTCCAATCTATTTTAGGCGGGATCGGAACCCAATCGCAATCGTGAAATTTACTCGATCGCCAATCGGGATCCGATCTTTTCCGATCCCAATCGCTCAACCCTATTCAGGTAGCATTTGCAGGACCCCTGAGGTGCCTTAACAGTGGAAACCTCAAAAATGTGACCCCATTTTGGAAACTAGACCCCTCAAAGAATATTAACAGTAAAGTGACCATTTTGATGTAAACTGTTTTGAAATTAGGGGAAAAAAATGCAAAAAAAAGGTAAAATATTTAATATATGGGAGTTGTAGTGAAAAATAACAGCGGTTTGGCACTTTTGAGTTTGACATTCACCGTACAGTAAAAATATAAGTCTGTAGACCAGGAAATTTTGGACACAGGGATACCTAATGTGTATGTGTTTCACAGTAATTTTCTACTTTTATATGTATTCTAGGAAAAAGAGGTGATTTTGAACTTATTTTTTTTTTACTATTTTATTAGCCCCCCCTCCAGGGGGCTTGAACTTGTAATCATGCCGTAGGATTAGATACACGCATCTTCGCACAGTACCACACGCTGGAGGATTAGATACACGCATCTTCACACAATACCACACGCTGGATGATTAGATACCCGCATCTGCACACAGTTCCACACGACAAAGGATTAGAAACTTACATCTGCTCATAGTTAGTTCCACACGCTGGAGGATTAGATACACGGCTCTGCACAGAGTACCACATATTAGAGTTTTACTCCAGGTTTGCATAGCAACCCAGCCATTTTTCTTCACTGCTGTATGTCAGCTGTAATGAGGCAGGGCGCTGTAGATGACACTGTTACACAAGATCACAGTCACACAGTTTTACTCCAGGTACCCATAACAACCGATTACAGGTTTTTCACTGATATCCAAAATGTGACGCACATAATCACATGACGCTTATGGACATACACAGAAACAACACAAAATACACCATTGCAAAACTGGACAATTCTTATGGGGCCACTACATGAAGTGCTATACTTCATTCTTTGGTATGCCTCTTAGGATAGTTGTGATATACACTGACACTCATGGCTGACTTTATTATAGTAACCACGGCATACAGTATATTCTTACACTTTATGGTTAATTCCATTATAGCCATGACATATATTGTTATTTTACTGATTTAATCTCAGGACTTTGCATTACTTATATTTTCTGCACCAGCAATATGTATTGTGTCACTCTCCTGAGCTATATACCTCCGCTCCCATAAGGTCCACCCATGGTTAACCCTTGCGTGATATTGCATTACTCTCAGCCATACCTTAGCTTGTGTAAGGTCCCTTTATGATTTACCGCTGTACATTATATGATTTGTTACTAACACTGATTATTATATCATATAGAGGCTTTGACGATACTAAAAGCATTTTGTGTGCATTTTGCTGCATTTGGTATTGTACCCTGTACACTTTTGTATAGGTCCTTTTACATTTGTTACATTTTTAATATTTTGTATAACTCATTAAATAAAAAGCTTTTTTGCACTTACTCAGATTTGTATGTGTTTGATCCTGAGTGTTACACTCATCTCACCCCCCCCTTAGTGTTTTGTGTATTTTATAGCGATCAGGAACACGCCATCTTCTGAGGCCCTAATTTACATAGTTGGGAGCTATACTGGAGTTAATCATCCCTTCACTTGTGCTATGTTCCTATTTCTTTCATATTTTTTTTATTGTGTAGCATAATGTTAGGATTGGGTCCCGCAGGTTGCTCTCCCAGCGCACTGCGCCACTTGCGGGTCAGTCTAAGTCCAGATTTCACCCTACTGAGCATGCTCAGACTTTTGGAGCCGCTCTCAAGCTAAGTGTCATTTCTCCCCTACTCAGCATGAGCGGTGAGGTCATGACCACCGCCCCTATTGGGCAGGGTCTTCCCTTTAAATAGTGTGTGCCGATGCCCTCCCGGTGCTCACACTTTGATGGAATTTTGACTGACCTAAGTCCATGGAGGATTGTTTATGACAGTAGTACAGGGATAGGCTCCAGTATTCAGGCAGGTTGTCAGACTAGGCCTCTGTGTGGGGTTCCTCTGCTTCTCCTGGGTGCTGTTAGGTAGGACCTGTAAACCCTGAACTGTCAGCTCTACACCAGGGCTAGGAGCGGTAGACACTGTTCCAGCCTGTGGAGCCGCAGCAGGTTTGGTCTTTGAGATCGCCTTATCTAAACTGTCAAACTTCATTGGTAACTCCTAGCTGTTGCAGGAGCATGCATGTTTGCTGGCCTGGGGTGAGTTAACCCTTGGCAGCCTTGTTGTTTCAGCAGTTCTGGTGCACCTGGCCAGTGAGCTTAACTGAACAGGTTTAGTTGCACCCTGTTAACATTTAGTACCGCACCGCACCACTGCCAGTGTTTGTTGCACTCTGTTCACAGTGAGTTCAGACATACAGCCGCCCATTGGGCCTGTGGACCTCGCTGCCGTTTCTTGCAGACCAGAGGTTCTGTTGTTAAAAAAATATTATTTATATATATACACAGAACCGTAACACATAATCTAACACAATTAGTATATACTGATCCCCCTTAGCAGACTTTACTAAAGGAATCAGCAAGTCCATGGCCATTGTTTCAACTGGTACCTCTATAATGGGGAGGGGTACCAAAGTACCACTGAAGTGTGACACAGGGGCGGTTTTTTGATACTTGAGGCAGGAGTTACAATACTCTTGGATATGCTTATCAATTTCTGGCCTATAGAAGCGCTGTAGAATGCCGTCTTTGGTCTTTTTGTACCCCAGGTGTTCTCCTAACACAGGCTTATGTGCCAAATCTAACACTACCCTCTGATAGGGCCGGAGCACCACCAATTTCTCAACAATTTCTCCCCGTATTTGGGTCCTGGTTCATGAACAATATAGGGGAACTCCTTATCAGCTCCTGGATACTGGGGTTCACCGTTTACCACTTTTACATTTTCTCTGACATAACCCAGATTAACATTCACAATTTCAGGACATGGCGGCTTTTTTCCACATAACCCAGAACAGAGGAAAATCCCTCCCTATGATCACATTATGGAACAGGGACTTAACTATGCCCACTTTGTGAGAAGCAGAGCCAGAGGTATTCATTATGGAGACCTCTGCAATAGGACACTCCTTAGTTTCACCATGTATGCACAAGACCCCAATAGTTTGTTGACTGTGCAGTGCAGGGTCAACTAGATCATGGTGCACCACAGTTACCAGGCTCCCAGAGACCAGGAGAGCAAATACCGCATGCCCTGCTATAGTCAAAGTACACATTTATGGTTCAGATGCAGTTTCTGCTGAAGAAGTGGATTGAGCAAACAGGAACACATGCCTAGAAATGCTGCAGTCCATGGACTCAGTCGTCAGGGTCTCCATTCTGAGGCTTGGGTATAAAGTTCACAGTCCCAGCTGTCTGTTTCCCCTCCTCAAGCTTACTTACCCCCACAGTAGTAGGTAAAGTCTTACTAGTCTTGGGGATAACAGGTCTGGGCGATGTCTGCAATAGCTTCTTGGTAGCTCGGTACTGTTCCACCAAAGATACCAGCTGGTCAGCCGTCTTGATTGTCCAACCCAGCGCTGGATCTTAGGTGGAAGCAATCTTGTGTATTTGTCCAGTTCCACTCTCTCCATCTGTGCTGCAATGGCCTCCGCAGGCTGAAGTCATTTCTTGACCAGATACACCAGGTCATGCATCTGAGATTGGGGTGGAAGAATCTCAGAGAAACTCCAGTGGTGCACGTACATGCATGTTCACATCAAGACGTGCCAAGATCTCACCTCTCAATTTAGAGTAGACCTGATCCTCCTAATCACATGGGTCATAGTATGCCTTTTTGAGGCTCCCCGGTGAGGAAGTGTACTTTCATCCAGGACATAAGAGAGAAAAAAAAAAAAGTGTATGTCTCTTTAAGACTGTTTAACTTGCGTATACCGGCTTCTGAAGTACCATATGTGGGAAAGTTAGCTTGGTAGAAGTAGTGGTGCGAACCCAAACAGTCAAAGACATGGACACAAAATGTGCAACAAACTGGTTTATTTAGAAGAAGAAAAAAAATAAAACAAGAAAATCAATAAATGTCCACTTCAGGTACAAAATGAGCAAAACAAAATAAAAAACCTGCTCGTCTGAGCAACTAAATAAACAAAACTGATAACCTAACTATACATGTGGCTTACTTCCAGCCACACGAACAAAACAGGAGCAGTATAGTCTCAGCGGACTCAAGGTTACAGGACAGAACCAGACACCTCCTTTCACCTCCTGAAACTGCACTGCAATGGTAGAAGGCAAGAGCTGCAGCCTTTTTATGGCCTGGTAATGAGCCAAGGATCTACACCTGGGCTGAGACCTACTCCAGATCCGCTCAGGACCACACATACGTCAGAAACCTGAGACTGATATACCTGAACTCCAACACGCTGCCTGTCACCTTCTCACTACACCATACACAATACCACACGTATACCATACACAACACTGCACATACAGTATATACCATAAACAATACTACACATATATACCATACACAACTCTACACATACAGTATATACCATAAACAATACTACCTATATACTATACACAATACTACACATATATACCATACACAACACTATATATATATATATATATATATATATATATATATATATATATATATATATATATACTATACATAATACTAGAATATAGCAGAGTCTATAAAACTGCGATATGATCGCCAATTCAATAGCAAACCCATCTATAGATACAAAACAATGCTACAGCAAAGTGGATAAAACGTAACCTTTACTAAATATAACAATACAATGTACCTATATAAACCACATAAAAACCCGTATCAAAAGTCACCAGAAAGCCAAGTGCCTTAAAGGGGCTCAATTATTGCGAAAAGTCTTTTTTTTTTAGCTAAGCACATCCTTGCATAGCATTTAGAAAGGCTATTCTACACGTACCTTTTGTATGTAAATCGCCTCAGTAGTTTTTGAATGAGCCCGCTTTTATTAATATGCTAATTACCCTCCACACGTTTCTGCGAGCACTGTCTGCAACTCTCTATGTATGTGAGAGCAGAGCGGCTCTCTGATGCTGATGATGACACATCTCTCTGCTCTCACACATAGAGAATAGCAGACGGTGATCACAGACACTTCCAGAGTGCACGGAGAAGGATCATTAGCATATGAATAAAAATGGGCTTATTCAAAAACTACTGAGGCGATGTACATACAAAAGGTAGATGTGGAATAGCCTTTCTAAAGGCTATGCTAAGATGTGTTTAGCTAAAAATGACTTTTCCCAAATGATAGAGCCCCTTTATTGCACATAAAGGTCCAAACATATACAGTAGGCAATTATGGTCAAAAATGACATACAGTAAGCACATATATAAATTGTGTACATAAAGTGTTGGCCAAAAATATTGGCACCCCTGAAATTCTGTCAGATAATACTCATGTTCTTCCTGATAATGATTGCAATCACAAATTCTTTGGTATTATTATCTTCATTTAATTTGTCTTTAATGGAAAACCACAAAAAGAATTGTCAAAAAGCCAAATTGGATATAATTCAACACCAGACATAAAAAAGGGGGTGGACAAAAGTATTGGCACTGTCTGAAAAATCATGTGATGCTTATGTGTAATTAACAGCACCTGTTACTTACCTGAAGCACCTAACAGGTGGTGGCAATAACTGAATCACACTTGCAGCCAGTTGAAATGGATTAAAGTTGACTCCACCTCTGTCCTGTGTCCTTGTGTGACCACATTGAGCATGGAGAAAAGAAAGAAGACCAAAGAACTGTCTGAGGACTTGAGAAGCAAAATTGTGAGGAAGCATGAGCAATCTCAAGGCTACAAGTCCATCTCCAAAGACCTGAATGTTCCTGTGTCTACCGTGCGCAGTGTCATCAAGAAGTGTAAAGCCCATGGCCCTGTGGCTAACCTCCCTAGATGTGGACGCAAAAGAAACATTGACCAGAGATTTCACCGCAAGATTGTGCGGATGGGGGATAAAGAACCTCGACTAACATCCAAACAAGTCCAAGCTGCCCTGCAGTCCGAGGGTACAACAGTGTCACCCCGTACTATCCAGCGTCAGCGTCTGAATGAGAAGGGACTGTATGGTAGGAGACCCCGGAAGACCCCACTTCTTACCCACAGACAGAAGCCAGGCTGGAGTTTGCCAAAACTTACCAGAGAAAGCCAAAACCGTTCTGGAAGAATGTTCTCTGGTCAGAGGAGACAAAAGTAGGAGAAGGCCTCAACATAGAGTTTACAGGGAAAAAGAGGCCTTCACAGAGAAGAAGACGCCCCCTACAGTCAGACATGGCGGAGGTCCCTGATGGTTTGGGGTTGCTTTGCTGCCTCTGGCACTGGACTGCTTGACCGTGTGCATGGCATTATGAAGTCTGAAGACGACCAACACATTGTGCAGCATCATGTAGGGCCCAGTGTGAGAAAGCTGGGTCTCCCTCAGAGGTCAGGGCTCTTCCAGCAGGACAAGGACCCAAAACACACTTCAGGTCAGCACTAGAAAATGGTGGTGAGAGAAAGCCCTGGAGACTTGTAAAGTGGCAGCAATGAGTCCAGCCCTGAATCCCATAGAACACCTGTGGGGGAGGGGGAGAGATCTCTTGGTGGCAGTTTGGAGAAGGCCCCCTTCACATCTCAGGGGGGACCTGGAGCAGTTTGCAGGGGGCGATACTTTTGGCCAACACTGTATATAAAGCAAACACATTCATGTATCATCTGTATTTAAATACACGCTTGTTTGATTATAGACCATACTGTGAATAATAAAAATCGGTTTGCACTCACCATCACAAAATACACAGGGTCATCTTTCTGGCCTGCAGCAGTGGGACCACTAGTCATCCATCACATCATAGGGAATATCAGCCATATACTAGTCCTATACTAGGTCCAGTATATGGCAGATATACTGTATAGTCTCCCAGTCACTGACCTCTAACGTGACCCTTTCAAAATGGACACATGATCATTGACAGAACTATTCTGGATCTTTCCTCTATCTAGCTTTACGAATATTTTACTATTTCCATTTTTTTTTAAATTAAAAACCTGTGAGTCCTGAAATTCCTCCAATGTTCTGTGCGGGTAAGAATTACGAATAACATCACAATTATTTACAAATGTACAAGTGAACAAAACTAACCGCAGCATTAAAGAAGACAAATAGAAATACTAATGACAGATCTTCTGATTGTTTCCGGATATAATGTGTAGCAGGACCAGGACCCCAAACATACAGAGAATTCCATTAAGAACTACCCACGGCTTAGCAAGAACAAGAGAATGTCTAGGAAGTGATGATATGGCCACACACAGCCCTGATCTCCCATCATCCAGTCTGTCTGCAGTGACGTGAAGACACAGACGGATTTAGGTTATCTACATCCACAGATATCTGGGCTTACTTACTTCTTGGAATAACCTCCCTGTCCAGTTCTGCCAAAACCTGTCTGCCATAGAAGCCCTGCTCTCCTAATCTTATAGCAATCAAAAGGAAAACATTAAGATATATTTTTTTATGTAGATATTGAGAAACAAAATAAAAAAAATCTAATAATTTATTGCAATATGTTTATATCATAAATCACTTTAATACATTGTATAATTTTATAATTTCTGATGATACTTTCACTTAACTAATACTGTAACAACAACAACAACAACAACAACAATAATAATAATAATAATAATAATAATAATAATAATAATAATAATAATAATAATAATAAATTGAATTTCCAGGATTTTCTATTTATATTTTGGTTCCATAAACCTTATTAATCATTTTAAATATTTAATAATAGGAAATTGGTTTTTTTTTAGTAAAAGCCTTAAATAACGTTTTTTACAAGGGAATTGATAGTTTTGCAATTCCCCAGTGCTGCTACTGAAACCAGGAAGAAGAAAAGACAGAGACAGTGAGCCCTAAACTTGACCCAGCCCCTGTCCCTACCTACTTGCCACACTGTCCTAATGACAGGAGCAACTTGGCGACAGTCCCTCCTCTGAATAAGTGTACACAAAAGACAAACAACACAGAATAGGAGTCAGCAAGCCAAAGGTCAAAGCCAGAGAGACAAAGCAGCACAAAATCGTAATCCAAAAGAGTAGTCACAATGAGAACCAAAGCTAGTAAGGACAAAGTCACAGGACAGAGTCAAAATAGCTAGGAAACCTGTATGGGCTGATACTTGTATATAGGGAGTCCAGGACCTGCCCCAAACTAGATTGGTAGACAAGCTGTCAATCACATAGGAAGGCTAAGATTAACTATTTGGTGAACAGAGGGTAACAAGGTGCAGGAGATGGGTGTGGTGGAAATTCAATTACAGAGGAGAGGTAATAGAGCTGTGTTTATACAGAGCAACAAAAAAACTCTAAGCAAGTAATAAAACTGAAGACGCCTCCTGGGCTGCAACGTGCGAGTGGAGAGTGACACAGAGACCCAAACAGGCAGAGACGTTACAGTTTTTTTTTCCTCTTCATGTATTTTTTAACCAGATACTCTCACATATTTCATCACAGAGGACTGAATCTCTTTGTTCCTTAGACTGTATATAATGGGGTTTAGAAGGGGAGCTAGTACAATAAAGACCAAGGATATAAACTTATTAACACTCAATAAATGTCCTCGGTCAGGGATAGTATAGACTACAAACATGGAGAAATAATAGATACAAACCACCACCAAGTGAGAGCTACAGGTGAAAAACGTTTTTTGTCGGCCTGATGTGGTGGAAATTCCAAAAATGGTGCGAAAAATAAAGGCATAGGATACCATTATACATATGAAATTTATGGAAATGACTGGAACCGAGAGGAGAGTCATGTTAATGCTCATAGCGGTTGTGTCTGAGCAAGAGAGTTGTATTATAGGAGCAAAGTCACAAAAGAAATAGTTAAGATTTGGAGCACAGTAATCTAATTCAGCTAACAACGAAAATGATACGGATACAATTATAAAGCTAAGGACCCAGGCCGAGAAGATCAGGCTGTATCTAAGCTTCACACTCATTATAGAGATATAATGTAGAGGTTTACAGATGGCCAAGTACCGGTCATAGGACATGACCGAGAGCAAATAACATTCTGCACAGACAACTCCCCCATACAGCTCAAACTGAACTAAGCAATGAAAATAAGGTATAGTGCTCCCTTCCCTTATGATAACTTCCAAAAACTTTGGAACAACACTTGTTACAAGGAATATGTCTGACAGGGCCAAATGTCCAAGGAAGAAATACATTGGAGACTGGAGACGTTGGCTCGTGAACACCAGTGAGATGATCAAGAGGTTTTCAGCTATAGTTATGATATAAATCATGAGAATAACAGAGAAGAAAGTCAACTTATAATCATTCAGCTCGGGGAATCCCAATATAAAGAACTCAGTGAATATGGTAGAGTTCACACCATCCACCTTCATCTCTAGACGTTATATGAAGGAGTCTTGTAAAGCGTTACCAAGAGGAGACATGGAGGAACGTGGCTTAGGATAAATTAGTCTTAGGTTTATTGAGAATTTTAATAATTTTTTAAAGATTTTTTTGCATTTGTCTTCAGGTAATGTCAGTCTTACTTCTAATCCCAGAGCACTTCAGAGACAGATTTGTATCGAGGGTTAATGTTTCTGAGAATATTTTCTGCACAAAGACATGAACTGGTTTCCCTTGAAAATAAAAATCATTTAGAATTTCCCGCCCTGTATATATGTAAGCCTGAACTCCCTGCAGAATTAGAGATAATAGATCATTAAACTGGAGAAACTTTGTTGCAGAAGACATCGACAATTAGAGAGGAAAACTAACAAGTCTCCGGGGATGTCTGGAGTTATTGAGTAGAACATAAGATAAAATCCAATTAATATCTACAAGGATTATGTATCAGTAGCTTAAAGCTAAATACATATTAATGGGATGAAATTGGACATCAGACCTTAGAGCTTATTTTACAGGTTTTGTTTATTACAGTGCTCACCGGGAGCCAGGCGATGTCACATTCCCTTTACTCAATCATGTTAATGCTAAATTAAGATACAGAGCTTAAAAATTAAGAGAATCCTTAAATCACATAGAAAATCTTGAGAAATGAGAGAAGAAATTGAAAATCTTTACAGATATAAATCATGTAATTCATTCAAAATGACATAAAATAAGGCTTATATACAGTGGGGGATAAAGTATTTAGTCAGTCACCAATTGTACAAGTTCTGCCACTTATAAAGATGAGGTCGGGCTGTAAGTGACACCATAGGTGACCTCAACTATGAGAGACCAAATGTGAAAACAAATCCAGAAAGCAACATCATGCTTTGGGGCTGTTTCTCTGCAAAGGGGCCAGGACAACTGGTCCGGGTACATGAAAGAATGAATGGGGCCATGTATCGTGAGATTTTGAGTTGAAACCTCCTTCTATCAGTAAGGGCATTAAAGATGAAACATGGCCCAGTCTTTAAGGATCCTAAGCACACTGACAGGGTAACGAAGGAGTGGCTTTGTAAGAAGCATTTCAAGGTCCTGGAGTGGCTTAGCCAGTCTCCAGATCTCAACCCTATAGAAAACCTTTGGAGGGAGTTGAAAGTCCGTGTTGCCAAGCGACAGCCCCAAAACATCACTGCTCTAGAGGAGATCTGCATGGAGGAATGGGCCAACATACCAACAACAGTGTGTGCCAACCTTGTGAAGACTTACAGAAAACGTCTGACCTCTGTCATTGCCAACAAAGGAGATAGAACAAAGTATTGAGGTGAAATTTTGTTATTGACCAAATACTTATTTTCCACCATAATTTACAAATAAATTCTTACAAAATCAGACAATGTGATTTCCTGGATTTGTTTTCTCATTCTGTCTCTCATAGTTGAGGTCACCTATGATGTCAATGACAGGCCGACCTCATCTTTGTAAGTGGTGGAACTTGTACAATTGGTGACTGACTAAATACTTTTTCCCCCACTGTATCTGTAGTTTAGCAGCAAATATAATACTTGAAGAAGACTTTTCTCCACCTCCACCAATTTGGACTCTCTGCATCCGTAAATACTTTTCTTTCCTGTTGATTGTGATGTTTTTCTCTAGCTCCCCACCATTCCTGAGCAGTCAGTGCAGTTAGTTTTGATGACTGATATGCTAAGTAGACTTACTAATGCAAAGGGATGTGACTCAGTGCTCAGACAGTCCAACTTTAACTGGAGTCTGAGTCACTCCCCCTTGACTGTCTCTTTCTGACACCACCTACTTGGCATTAGACACAATTATAGCATATCAAGCACCAAAATGAACTGCTCTTATTATCACTGGTGGGAAGGGGGCTAGAGAAAAAAAAAATTACAAATGTTCCTGAATCAGTGATTCGGTGCCTATTAGCCTTACATGTGTGATTGACAGCCTGGCTACTAATCTAGTCTGGGGCGGGTTCTGGACTTCCTATAAACAAACAGGTCATCAGCTCACCCATGTTTGCAGGGTATTTGACGCTGTCCTTGCTAAATGATTCTCTTGCTATTGTATTTTATTACTGACTTCTGACCTTTGGCTTCCCTTGTTACTACTCTTTTGGATTTTGGTTTGGTATTGTTTGTCTCTCTGGTTTTGACCTTGGCTTGCTAACTCTGTTTTTTTGTCTTGTCCTGTTCTGTCTAACACTTATCCAGAAAAGGGACTTTCACCTAGTTGCCCTCTACTGCCTAGGGTAGTTGAGACAAGTAGGCAGGGACAGGGGCTGGGTAAAGTTTAGACCTCACTGTCTCTGCCATTTTCTGCTTTCCTGGTTTCAGCATCAGCCACTGGGAAATTGTAATTCCATAACACCATAGCCAGCCCAAAAATACCTTTTGCCATTTGCATGGGTTATGTTCAGGAACTTGCAATCTAGATAGAAGCTTTGGTAGGCCTGATAGCTGACTTGGTTAACCAGATTCATACCCTTACCTGGAACCAAGGGGAGGCTGCTACATGTTAGGATTGGGTCCCGCAGGTTGCTATCATAGCGCACAGGGCCACTTGCGGGTCAGTCTAACCATCCAGCTTTCACCTTACTGAGCATGCTCAGATGTATTGGAGCTGCTCACAAGCTAAGTGCCATTTCTCCCCTACTGAGCATGAGTAGTGAGGTCATGGCCACCACCCCGATTGGGTGGGGACTTCCCTTTAAATAGTGTGAGCCGACACCCGCTGGGTTCTCACACTTTGACTAAAATCTCCTCTAAGTCCACAGAGTGAATGACAGCAGTTTGCAGGGATAGGCTCCAGTACTAAGGCAGGTTTCAGACTAGGCCTCTGTGTGGGGTTCCTCTGCTTCTCCTGGGTGCTGTTAGGTAGGACCTGTAAACCATGAACCGTTAGAGATACACCAGGGCTAGGAGCGGTAGACGCTGTTCCAGCTTGTAGATCTGCAGCAGGTATGGTCTCTGAGATAGCCTATGTGTACTGTCTGACTTCATGTATGGCTCCCAGCTGTGTGCAGGACCATGCAAACTCCCCTGGTAACTCCAAGCTGTGTGCAGGAGAATGTTCTAAACTTCTGTGGTGGCCCCTAGCTGTCGCAGGGGTAAGTGTGTGTGTTTGCTGGCCTGGGGTGAGTGTTAACCCTTGGCAGCCATGTGTGTTTCTCTTGTACTGGTGCACCTGGCCAGTGAGGTAAATTGGCAGGGTTTTGATTGCACCTTGTTCACATGGAGTGTCGCACAGTACTCTGCTCACCTTGAGTTCAGGCTTCAGTGTCTTTGCAGCTGTTCGCATTAAGTACCGTGCTGCAGTGTCTTTGCAGTAGTTCATATTTGAGTTCAGACATACAGCCTCCCACCATTGGGCCTGTGGACCTCGCTGTAGTGTTCTACAGCTAAGAGGTTATGTAGTTTAAAAAAATATTTATATATATACAGAACCGTGACACTATTTCTCTCAATGCTGCACTTCCTACTCCCAGGGTTAGAAAATTTTGAGATTCTCCAGGAGTTATGTCATTTATATTTTTGAGTTAACCCTCATGGATCTCTGTCCCAGAAGGTAGGGGTGCTTATTTCTCTTTTGCAGGGGAATTCACAGACTTGGGTCCTTAAACTTCCCCCTGGGGCAGAGAAGTGGACAGATCTAGAAAAAAATTTCAAGTGTCTGGGCACATTTATGCTGAGCCTATCCACATTGGACTTGCCAAATCACAACTCCTTGCTATTCGGCAGGACAAACGCTCTGCTGAGACTTATTGCTCTGGGTTTCGTAAATATAGATTTGGGTTTGTGTGAGTCAGCTTTGAGGACTCCTTCTAAACAGGGCCTTAATGATTCAGTTCAGGATGTTTGGATAGGTCATCCAGATCTTCCTACCTTAGAGCAGGCCACGGCCTTAGCTGATTGCATTGACCAAAGACTCTGGGGCAGACACAAGGAGAGAGAGTAGGGCCTGATTCCTCTCATTTCTCTGTTTGATCTTCTTTCTTTCATATGAAGTCTGTCTTCCCTTCTACCACCATCGGTGATGAACCTATGCAGCTGACAGCCCTGGAAGCCAAGGATAGACAAAAATACTGTCTTCAGAATAACCTCTGCCTGTATTGTGGTAACTCAGGTCATTTCATCCGAGACTGCCCCTTAAAACCCGGCACCCTGGCGGAAAAATTTCAATGCCTGAGTAATAGTCAGAAGATGCAATCAGGTACATTCCGAAAATTATCATAAGGTGATACTACCAGTATCTCTACCCTATGAGGACAAGACTGTTTCTGGCCAGGCTCTTACATATTTGGGAGATGGGGCGAATTTTGTTAATTTATCATTTCTTTCTGCCTTGGGTTTAGATCTGATATTGTTAGACACTCCATTGTCAGTCACTGGAGCAAATTCTACCCCATTGGCCATGGGTGGAGTCCAATTCAGGAACTCCCAAATCAGTCTTCAAGAAGACTTTATTCATTCAGAGGTCATAGGTTTTTTGGTTATGGAGGGTCTGGCTTTGGGCCTTTACTGGTTAGTCCTCCATAACCCCATTTTTTGATTGGTCTAGGAGTGAGTTGGTGAAATGGGGAGATTAGTGTTCTTCCCATTGTATAGCCATAAACATATCAGACTTTATCACTGAGGAGACTACAGTCTGATCTGGATCAGGGAGGGAGATGAGTGGAAAACTGCACTTTACACCCTGGAGGGGCACTTTGAGTATCTGGTTATGCCCTTCGGGTTGTGTAATGCACCATCATTTTATCAATGATGTATTTAGAGACCTGCTGGGTCATTATCTGGATATCTATATATTATCAGGGTCTGGGATTGCTAGGTGGGGGGGGCATAGACACACAAGTCCAGTTTCTTTTAGTCCAAAACAAAGGTAGTTTTATTTTCACTAAAAATTATAGTGCAGCAACAAAAGGAAACAATACAACAAATAACTCCCTGCCTGGCTAGGCTCTAATTAAACATAGAATAGGTGACCTCACCTAGAATAACAGAAATCCAAAAATCCAGTAGAATCATTCAGGACACAGCTCCAAAAATATGACCTCTCTGTCAGCTCTCCAGCCAAGCTCTGTCAAACTGTTGCTTCTGGGGCAACTTCTTAAGCCTCCTTGATGAGGAGACTCTCTGCAGCTGAGTCACTGCCAGAACATCCCCAAAGTGTGGACTGGAGGGGGGTGGAATGACAGGTCCCACTACCAACCTACCTGCCATTCCAAAAAATCCAGCCCAGTACTGAGCATTTACCAAAATGCTCAGCAGACGAAAGTTGTCTGCTGAGAACAAACATTCCTGGAGTTTTCTCATCTCACCCACCTGAGTAGTCTGAGCGAGATGTACACCCCCTCCATTACCTGACCAGCCATCGGCTTACAATATCTATATCCTGGTTTTCTCTCCTGAATGTGCTACACATGTGTAACACATTAGGAATGTTTTGGTGCTGTTACACCAAAATAATCTTTTTGCCAAACTGCGAAACTGTCAAGAGTCACTTTCCTGGGTTATGTAATTACCCACTAATAACGCGGGAGCTGACTTTTTCCCATAGGAATGCATTGACCAGCATTAATTGGCCGAATGCCATACAGAGTACAGCATTCGGCCAATCAACGCTGGTTCTGCTGGAGGAGGCGGAGTAAAAAATCAATCCACAGCAGTCTCCATTGTGGTCCGATCCCAGATGAAATAGAGTTCAGCACACAGCTCTGCTGCATCTCAGAACGTCATGCATTATAGGGTTAATATGTATTTAGCTTTAAACTTCAGATACATAAACCTTGTAGATATTTATCAGATTTATTATTATGTTCTACTCAGTAATTCCAGACATCACCGGAGACTTATTATTATTATTGTTTTTCCTCTCTAATCTTCGATGTCTTCAGAGATATTTCCCCGATCTCATGGACTATTACCTCTAATTGTCTATTCAGTAGGGATTTCAGGCTTACATATATACAGGGCAGAATTTTCTAAGTGATTTTTATTTTCAAGTTCACATCTTTATTCTCTTCAGAAGCATTAACCCTCGATGCAAGTCTGTCTCTGAAGTGCTCTGGAATTAGACGTAAGACTGACATTACCTGAAGAAAAATGCAAAAAATCTTAAAGAAACAAATAAAATTCTCACTTCATCTAAGACGGGGGCCCTGTGTTGTATAACCACCGCAGTGTGTTAGCCACAGAAATGCCATGGAAAAAAACACAGCATTTTACCGTCTCTGCAATCCAAATCACAGAATATGGAAAATTATGCAAAGCGGACAGGCACTATCGCGGTTTTGGAAATTTCCTCATGTCAACATTATCTATGAAACGTTGCTGCTGCGGTTTTTACCACAGAAGTTTTCTGATTTGGCGCCCAACGTAGGGCCTTAGGCAAAGTCTAAATTATCATAAGTCCCGTTCATCCATGTCTCCTCTTGGTAATGCTTTATAAGACTCCTTCATATAACGTCTAGAGATGATGGTGGATGGTGTGAACTCTACCAAACTCACTGAGTTCCTTATATTGGGATTCCCCGAGCTGAATGATTACAAGTTGCCTTTCTTCTGCACCATTCTTCTCTTGTATTCCCTGACGATATGTGAGAACTTCTTGATCATTTCACTGGTGTCCACAAGCCAACGTCTCCAGTCTCCAATGTATTTCTTCCTTGGACATTTGGCACTTACTGACATAGTCCTCATAACAATTATTGTTCCCAAATTTTTGGAGGTTATCATAAGGGAAGGGAGCACTATACCTTATGTTGAGTGTTTAGCTCAGTTTGAACTGTATGGGGGAACAGTCTGCACAGAAAGTTATTTGCTCACGGCCATGTCCTATGACCGGTACTTGGCCATATGTAGACCTCTCCATTATGTCTCTATAATGAGTGTGAAGCTTAGATACAGCCTGGTCATCTCCTCCTGGGTCGTCAGCTTTATAATTGTATCCTTATCAGTTTCACGCTTACCGGAACTAGATTTCTGTGGCTCAAATATTATTAACCATTTTTTTTGTGAATTTTCCCCTATATTAGAACTCTCTTGCTCAGACACAAGCAGTCTGAATATTAACATGACTCTCCTCTCGGTTCCCGTCATTCTGATAAATGTGACATGTATAATGATATCCTATGTCTATATATTCCGCACTATTTTTGGAATTTCCACCACGTCAGGCCGACAAAAAACTTTTTTCACCTGCAGCTCTCACTTGGTGGTGGTTTCTATCTATTATGTCTCGATGTTTGTAGTCTATACTCTCCCTAACAGAGGAAGTTTATTGACTGTTAATAAGTTTATTTCCCTTGTCTTTATTGTACTCTACCCCCTTCTAAACCCCATTATATACAGTCTAAGGAACAAAGAGATTCAGGCTTCTGTGATGAAATATATGAGAGTCTCTGGTTAACGAATTTCTGAAGATCCCATAAACTTGTTTTAAGGCTATTATCTAAAAAAAATCCTATATTTCTTAGTTAAAAAAATATTTCAAAAACTAATAAAATGAAATATAGAATAACAACATGCATTACAATGATTCATGATATAAACCTATTGGAATACATTGTTTGATTTCATTTAATGTTGTTTCTCTATCTGCCTAAGAAAAAAGTTTTCCTTTTGATCGTTTGACAGACTGGACGTGTATGGGCCATATCATCACTTCCAAGATGTTCCCTTGTTCTTGTTAAGCTGCAGGTGTGGTTGAGCCAATCTTGAGATTTCAGGATTGATCCTAAAATCCAATTTCCAATCATTTTCCAGCTGATCTCGATCATGAAATTTGTTTGATTGCCGATCAGGATCCAATTTCTCCTAATCCCGATCGCTGAACCCTAACTGCGAGTAGTTTTTAATTTAATTCTCTGTATGTTTGGGGTCCTTGTCCTGCTATACATTATATTTGGAGCAATGAAAAGATCTTTGATTAACATTTTAATTTTTTTTACTGTAATTTTTGTTTGCTTTTGTATTTTTTAAGAAATTATATTGTTGTTCAAAATTCACTGAACATATGAAGAATTTTTTATTTAAAAAAATGGTGGTTGAAGTGTTTGTAAAGCTAATAAAGAACATTCTAGAATAGATCTGTCAATGATCATGTGTCCATTTTGAAAATGTCATATTAGAGGTCAGGGACTGGGAGACTATACTGTGGCCGAGGACCTTATGGAGCCTCAGTTCCATCATAAGTACCCACTGTGACCCCTTTAATAGATCCCTCCCAATTCAGCTCATTCCGCTGCGCTGTGGTAGGGAAAGGTTTAGGAAATCATTTATGTGACTCTTCCTCATCTCTGTAAGTACATGGTGTTCTAGTGTCCATATGGGGGGACCCAACCACTAACTGTATGTCCTAGACTAATGCCCCGCCTTCATCTGTATACTCTGACTGTATTGCTGTATTCAAAAAAGAGAGGAAAGTGTGAGTATAAACTGATGACTTTGTTTGACACACTTCAGGGGGGTTTGAATCTGTCACATGGACTTATGTCCTTCTACAGGAATAAACCATGGGGGAAATCAGGGTGGATTGAGACTCTAAGCAGCAGAGTTGGGGGGAATCAAGGTGGATTGAGCCTAGTAGGACCATAATTGTGCAACGCTGATTGTGCAGGAGGAGGAGGAGGATGATGAGGAGGAGGAATTGTAGAGGGTGAGCACACATGAAACTTCATGTCAGGGTGCTTGACATAGGTGGACATGAAAAATGATGGGTCTATCCAGTGGCTGTTCATTTTTGATCAGCATCAGCCAGTCAGCACTGTCAGCTGACAGACAGCTACGCTTACCCGTAATTATGCCACCGGCTGCGCTAAAGACCCTTTCGGAAAGCACGCTGGCGGCAGGGCAGGAAAGGACCTCCAATGCGTACAGCGTAAGTTCCAGCCACAAATCTAACTTGGAGACCCAATAAGTATAGGTCGCAGAGGGATCGGAGAGGACAGGGCTGGGGTCGGCCATGTACTCCCGCAATATGCGCCTATGCTTGCCCCCCCTGGTGACACTAGGCCCCTCAGTGGCGGTAGTTTGGCGAGTGGGTGCCATTAATGTGTCCCAGACCTTGGAGAGTGTGTCCCTGCCAGGTGTGGACCAGATGACAGTTGTTCACCTGTTGAAGGAACTCTCCTGTGTGCCGCCAACGCGAGTTGATGGAAACATCTCCATCATATTCTGCACCAGTTCCTTGTGGCAATGACTCATGCGAATGGCCCTCCCCTCTACCAGAATAAAATTAGAAACATTATTTTTATACCGGGGGTCAAGGGTTGCAAAAATCCAGTAGTCATTGCTCTCCAGGATTTTGACAATGCGTTTGTCAGTGCTGCAGCGTTTCCAGCAGGTAGCTGGGGTCGATGTGATGGTGAAGGAGGAAGAGGAGGAGGAGGGTGGTGGTTCAGAGCCCCTGCCATGGATGTTGGGAGGGGAAATGAGGTAGACCGCCTCAGATTGTGACCCGGTCCCAGCCTCAACTACATTTCACAGTGTGCAGTCAGTGAAATGTAGCTTCCCTGTCCACATGCACTTGTCAACGCGTTGATGATCAAGTGGACCTTTGTGCAAATCGCGGAACTTAGGGCCCGCCTGATGTTACGTGACACGTGCTGGTGCAAGACAGGGATGGCACAGCGGGAGAAGTAGTGACAGCTAGGGATGGCAAAGCGAGGTGCTGCACTTGCCATCAGGTCACGGAACGGCAACATCTCCTGGGCCAAGAGTTTGGAAATGTGCGCGTTTAAGGCTTGTGCATGAGGGTGGGTAATGCTGTATTCTTGCCTGTGCTGAAAAGTCTGGGAGATGGTGGGTTGCTGTGAAGAGGCGCATGATGGTACAGGAGAAGGAGCTGAGGCAGGAAAAGGGGAAGATGAGGGACAAGTCACCAAAGTGGTGGAGGCAGATGTGGAGGTTTCCTGGCTGCTGGTCTGGACTGCAGCGCCAGCACTGGCAACAGTGGGAGAGGGAGAGGCAGTGGCGGCAACGCCGGATGACAATTGTCCTGCGTTTGCTCTTTGCCACTGAGCCCAGTGCTTGCCTTCCAAATTACAGTGCATGCTAGTGATTGTAAGGTTGCTCTTTTCAGAGCCCCTACTCAGTTTAGAGTTGCAGAGTGTGCAAACGGCACTATATTTGTCCGCAGCACATACATTAACAAAATTCCACACCACCGAAGACCGTGGCCTTGATGTGGGGGTTTTTCTAGGCTGGCTACAAGAGGGAACATTTTCGGCCCTGCTGGCTGTTGACTGGCTTCAGTGAAGCAACTGTCCTCTGCCTCTGGACATGCCTCTGCCTCTAGCCACCCTCTTTGGTGCTGCACTTCCCTCCACATCTACACTGCTCTCCCCGCTTGACATCCCCCCTGTCCAGGTCGGGTCAGTGTCCTCGTCATCCACCACCTCCTCTTCCAATTCCTCTGATGGCTCCTCCTCCTCCTCCTCTTGTGCAACGATGATGGCAACAGGCTGCCCTGACGGGAACTGTGTCTTGTCATCATCGTCACTGAGGGCCGATTGCGGGTCAACAACAACAACAGGAGATAACGTATGCTCCAGTGTTTGTGCATCAGGACACAGCAACTCATCTGTTACCTCCGGTGATTCAGGACGTAGTGGGACAGAGAGAGGGACAGTGAATGGACCCGAAAACAGCTCCTGGGAGGTGGGAAACGTGGGATTAAGTTGCTTGGAAGATTGGGCATGTTGTGAGGAAGGAGGACCAGACTGTTGGGTAGGAGGAGGAGTTGAGGTAGAGGCTGACTGGCTGGTGGAGAATGTGCTGGAAGCATTGTCTTCCATCCATTGTAACACCTCTTCCTGGTGCTCGGGCCTGGTTAGGGTTGTACCCTACACCTTACTTAATGTGGCCATCAAGCCGGGGACTGTGGAGAAGCGTAATGCTTGCTGCTGCAGAGAAGTAGGCACAGTAGATGCTGTTGGTTGAGTGCAACCTTACTCCACATCTGCATTTCCATGCCCCCGTCCTCATCCCCCATCCCCTTCCCCTTATGCTAGCCTTACACATTTTTTGATGTATAGCAATGCCCTTTTTATGGTCTATATGCCCTTAATAAAAGCTGGTTTGCACGTTTATAGCAAGTAGTAACTGCTGTGGATTCCTGCTATTTTGTGGGGGGACACCCCTAACAAAAGCTGGTGTGCACATATATAGCAACAAGCAACTGTTGTGTATCCCTGTTTTCCACCGTCCGGGGAAAGCTGGACCCCTGTCCCTGCAGTATATAACTCTGAGAAGAGCTGTTGGTTTTCTTCTTTAGTTGTTCCCTGCCTATCTGAAGCTAATCGCTATCTAGCCCTCAGCAGATATGTTTCTCTCCCTATCTCTGACCGCAAAAATGGCGAATAGGGCGGCAGCCGTTCTTATAAATGGGAGGTCACATGTTTTCGGCAGCCAATGGGTTTTTTCATTTTTTTTTAGATGCCTCCGTTGTCGTAGTTCCTGTCCCACCTCCCCTGCACAGTTATTGGTGCAAAAAACGCGCCAGCTAAGGTGGGAGGGGATACGAATCTTTACTGCGTATGCCACGTGGTATTCGATTGGGAACGAATACCTCAAACGGCTTGATGTTCGATTGAATACCTATTCAATCGAATGGTGTTCGCTCATCTCTACTGATAACCTAACTATACATGTGGCTTACTGCCAGCCACACGAACAAAACAGGAGCAGTATAGTCTCACCGGACTCAGGGTTACAGGACAGAACCATACACCTCCTTTCACCTCCTGAAACTGCACTGCAATGGTAGAAGGCAAGAGCTGCAGCCTTTTTATGGCCTGGTAAAGAGCCAAGGATCTACACCTGGGCTGAGACCTACTCCAGATCCGCTCAGGACCACACATACGTCAGAAACCTGAGACTGATATACCTGAACTCCAACACGCTGCCTGTCACCTTCTCACTACACCATACACAATACCACACGTATACCATACACAACACTGCACATACAGTATATACCATAAACAATACTACCTATATACTATACTCAATACTACACATATATACCATACACAACACTATATATATACTGTATCAAAGAAAAATAATTGCAGCAGCACCAGCAAATCTGGGGATTATCCCACAAATTGCACTGCAGAAACCCCTCTCCAGGCAAAAGGATTTGCAATAGAAAAAACAATCCGGTCTGTCAGCAACTTGTATGGATGGAACATGTCCTTTTATTGGAAAAAGCAGTGCACCACGTATCGGTCCACACTGGGACCTTTCTCAAGTGCACTGAGCCCCCCCTATTAATCTTAATCATTGCTAGCTGTAAATATTTTGGTGTTTGCCATGTTAGTCTGATCTATCTAATAACTGATGGACACCGTAATATTTCAGGATTGGAATGAGGTTTATTGTACTAACAGAAAATGTGCAATATGCATTACACCAAAATGTGACCGGTGCAAAAGTCTGGGCACCTCAACAGAACAGTGCCAGTAATATTTAGTAGCTCCTCCTCCTTTTACCTCTAGTCGCTTCCTGTAGCTCTTAATCAGTTCCTGGATCCTGGATGAAGGGATTTTGGACCATTCCTCTTTACAAAACAATTGGCGTTCAGTTCAGTTAGATGGTCACCGACCATGGACAGCCCGCTTCTAATCATCCCACAGATGTTCAATGATATTCAGGTCTGGGGACTGGGATGGCCATTCCAGAACATTGTAATTGTTCCTCTGCATGAATGCCTGAGTTGATTTGGAGCGGTGTTTTGGATCATTGTCTTGCTGAAATCTCCATCCCCGGCGTAACTTCAACTTCGTCACTGATTCTTGAACATTATTCTCAAGAATCTGCTGATACTGAGTGGAATCCATGCGACCCTCAACTTTACCCAGATTCCCAGTGCCGGCATTGGCCACACAGCCCCAAAGCATGATGGAACCTCCACCAAATCTTACAGTGGGTAGCATGTGTTTTTCTTGGAATGCTGTTTTTTTTGGACGCCATGCATAACGCCTTTTTGTATGACCAAACAACTCAATCTTTGTTTCATCAGTCCACAGGACCTTCTTCCACAATGAAGCTGGCTTGTCCAAATGTGCTTTTGCATACCTCAGGCGACTCTGTTTGTGATGTGCTTGCAGAAACGGCTTCTTTCTCATCACTCTCCCATACAGCTTCTCCTTGTGCAAAGTGCGCTGTATAGTTGACCGATGCACAGTGACACCATCTGCAGCAAGATGATGCTGCAGCTCTTTGGAGGTGTCTGTGGATTGTCCTTGACTGTTCTCACCATTCTTCTTCTCTGCCTTTCTGATATTTTTCTTGGCCTGCCACTTCTGGGCTTAACAAGAACTGTCCCTGTGCTCTTCCATTTCCTTACTATGTTCCTCACAGTGGAAACTGACAGGTTAAATCTCCGAGACAACTTTTTGTCTCCTTCCCCTGAACAACTATGTGGAACAATCTTTGTTTTCAGATCATTTGAGAGTTGTTTTGAGTAGCCCATGATGCCACTCTTCAGAGGAGATTCAAATAGGAGAACAACTTGCAATTGGCCACCTTAAATACCTTTTCTTATGATTGGATACACCTGGCTATGAAGTACAAAGCTCAGTGAGGTTATAAAACCAATGTTGTGCTTCAGTAAGTCAGTAAAAAGTAGTTAGGAGGATTCACATCAATAAAATGATAAGGGGACCAAAATTTTTGCACCGGTCACATTTTGGTGTAATGCATATTGCACATTTTCTGTTAGTACAATAAACCTCATTTCAGTCCTGAAATATTACTGTGTCCATCAGTTATTAGATATATCAGACTGACATGGCAAACACCAAAATATTTACTACTAGAAATGATTAAGATTAATAGGGGGACACAAACTTTTTCATAGGACTGTATGTATATATATCCTATTAATATTATAAATGTGAAAGTTTGTGGGTTTGTGAGTTTGTGTGTGTTTGGATGTTCGGATGTTTGTTCCTCAATCACGCAAAAACCGCTCCACCGATTTGGCTGAAATTTTCCACAAACATAGTTAATACACCCGATTGCGCAATAGGCTACTTTTCGTCACAATAGCGCACATACGTTTGTGCCAGGAACCCCACAAAACCCAAACTCACACCACCATCTCTGCAATCTCACACACTTTGGACCATAGCAAGCCACAAAATTCATATTGCCCTCTACAGCAGAGGTCAGCAACCCCACACAATCTCATATACATATACTTTACCACTTTGCCCCTCACCTTAACGATACTCCAGGAGGCGCTCTATAACGCTCCGGAGCAGCCATGTTTGCCGACCCCCACCGCTCTGACAATCCGCGACACCGCCCACCCATGTCAATACCCCTAGGCGGTCTAATAAATGCAAAAAAAAAAGTTTACAAAAAAGTAAAAAAAAAAATAAAAACAAATAAAAAGGATTAAAAATTCAAATCACCCCCCTTTCCCTAGAACACATATAAAAGTAGTTAAAAACTGTGAAACACATACATGTTAGGTATCCCCACGTCCGAAATCGTCCGCTCTACAAAGCTATACAAATATTTTTCCTGTTCGGTAAACGCCGTAGCGGGAAAAATGGTCAAAAGTGCCAAACCGCCGTTTTTTCACTGTTTTGATTCTGATAAAAATTTGAATAAAAAGTGATCAAAGCAATAACATTTCCCGAAAATGGTAGAACTACAAAGTACACCCGGCCCCGCAAAAAAAGACACCCTATACATCCCTGTACACGCATGTATAAAAAAGTTACGGCCGTCAGAATATGGCGACTTTTCAAAAAAAAATTTTTTAACATAGTTTTGGATTTTTTAAAGGGGTCAAAATGTAAATAAAACCATATAAATTTGGTATCCCCGGAATCGTAACGAAACACAGAATACAGGGGACAGGTCAATTTGGTTGCACAGTGAACGCCGTAAAACCAAAGCCCGTAAGAAAGTCGCAGAACTGCATTTTTTCTTCAAATCCACCCCATTCTGAATTTTTTCCCTGCTTCCCAGTACATTATATAGAATAAATAATGGCGGCATCATGAAGAAAAATTTGTCCCAGAAAATTAAGACCTCATATGGCTCTGGGAGCGGAGAAATAAAAAAGTTATGGGGTTTAGAAGGAGGGGAGTCAAAAACGAAAAACCAAAATCAAAAACTGCCATCGGCGGGAAAGGGTTAACTTCAAATACTTCTGTCCCAAAGTCACTATGTAACGTTTCTCACAACACCGTATATATAGCAGCGCAAATACAAATTACATCCTACACAAAAATCTCACGTATTCTCTGAATTACAGCAACAACAAGATACAAAGTTACATTTCATATCCCATACCTTATACACAGTACGAAAACCTTACCCGCGCCTGTATATACCCACTGCTACAATCACCGCAGACGAAGTCGCGGGTACCAGCTAGTATATTATAAATGTGAAAGTTTGTGAGTTTGTGTATTTCGATGTTTGTATGTTTGTTCCTCAATCACGGAAAAACCGCTCCACCGATTTGGCTCAAATTTTCCACAAACATAGCTAATACACAGGATTGCGCAGTAGGCTACTTTTCGTCACAATAACGCACATATGTTTTTCCCACGACCCACACAAACATTCAACTCACATCACCATCTCTACAAAATCACACACTTTGGCCCATAGCAAGCCCCAAAACTTCACATTCCCCTCTACAACCTAGCCCCTAACCACACACAATCACATTCACATATACTTCAGCACTTTCACACTCACCTTCACCATCCTGCAGGAGCCGACCTGTTTCAGTCTCCGGCCCAGCCATCTTTATCGACCCCCACCACTGGGAGGATCCGCTGCTCCGCCCCACAGACTACTCCACTCTCTTCTCACACTATCACGAAAATGGCGGCTGGCTGCATGGTTCCATACGCCGCTCATATGCCGGCCGCCACACATTGCCTCAGGCCGGCATAACATACAGCAGCAGAACCTGGCCGAACACGGCCAGCCACACGTAACCCCCGTACACTGCGGCTGGGAACACAGACGCCTCGGGTAACGCCACGCATGATTGCTGAAGCTGCAGCCGCGACACACAAAGCTCCCCGGCATCATCATGGTAAGTGCTGTGGGGACACTGATCGGCAGGTTTCTTAGCGGAGGCGGGGGGTTACAACATGTGGTATGTAATGGGGGGGATTGGGGGAAGTGGTAGTGTTTAGGGAGGGGTTCTGCTGGGGGGGGAAATGGTACCACAGGGCCGAGGGTGAGTAGAAGGGGGGCCAGATTGCACATGTAGAAGGGAGGGGAGGTGGTTACGGTCACTGGAGTCACGGGTGTCTGGTGCTGGTGGGAAGCGGGAGATGTAGGAGGTCACTGTAATCTCTATATGGGGGCAGGAGGCCGGGGGAGTGGGTGGTGGGTAAGGGCAGGGCCGGGGACGCAGGTAGCGGGAAAGAGGGGGGCCGAGGTGCAGCAGCAAGGAAAGGGACGTGGGGGGCCACGGGCCGCGCTGCAGGTGGTTCGCTCCAGGGTCAGGGGGGCTGCGAAGGAAGTCGTGGGTAGGAGGGGACAACAAACTGAGATGGGGGAACAAGAAATATAAGCAGTTCACCGCCACCGCCAACCCGTAGACGAAGTCGCGGGTAACTGCTATTTATACATAATACTAGAAATTAACAGAGTCTATAAAACTGTGATATGATCACCAATTCAATAGCAAACCCACCTATAGATACAAAACAATGCGACAGCAAAGTGGATAAAACGTAACTTGTACTAACTATAATAATACAATAAACATATATAAACCAAATAAAAACCTATTCAAAAGTCACCAGAAAGCCAAGTGCCTTCTGAAAGGGGCTCAGTCATTGGGGAAAGTCATTTTTAGCTAAGCAGATCCTTGCATAGCCTTTAGAAAGTCTATTCCACACCTACCTTTTGTATGTAAATTGCCTTAGTGGTTTTTGAATGAGCCCGCTTTTATTAATATGCTAATTAGCCTCCACCGTGCACCCCGGAAGTGTCTGTGAGCACCGTCTGCTATTCTCTATGTGTGTGAGAGCAGTACGGCTCTCTGATGATGGCGACTCATTTCCTGCTCTCACACACGTAGAGAATAGCAGGTGGTGATCACAGACACTTCCGGAGTGCACGGAGAAGGATCATTAGCATATGAATATAAATGGGATTATTCAAAAACTACTGAGGCGATTTACATACAAAAGCTAGGTGTGGAATAGCCTTTCTAAAGGCTATGCAAGGATGCAGAATTCCTTCTATGTTCTGTGTGGGTAAGAATTACAAATAACATTACAATTATTTACAAATGCAAATTCCCAGGATTTTCTATGTAGATTATGGTAAAATTAAATTTATTATTAATTTTAAATATTTAATAATAAGAAATATTTTTTTCCTTAAGTAATCCTTTTGTAAGGGAATTGATAGTTTTGCAATTCCCCGGTGCTGCTACTGAAACCAGGAAGAAGAAAAGACAAAGACAATGCACCCTAAACTTGACCAAGCCCCTGTCCCTACCTACTTGCCACACTGTCCTAATGACAGGAGCAACTTGGCGACAGTCCCTCCTCTGAATAAGTGTACACAGAGTCAGCAAGCCAAGGGTCAAAGCCAGAGAGACCAAGCAGCACAAAATCATAATCCAAAAGAGTAGTCACAAGGAGAACCAAAGCTAGTAAGGACAAAGTCACAGGACAGAGTCAAAATAGCTAGGGAGCCTGTATGGGCTGATACTTGTATATAGGGAGTCCAGGACCTGCCCCAAACTAGATTGGTAGACAGGCTGTCAATCACATAGGAAGGCTAAGATTAACTATTTGGTGAACAGAGGGTAACAAGGTGCAGGAGATGGGTGTGGTGGAAATTCAATTACAGAGGAGAGGTAATAGAGCAACAAAAAACTCTAAGTAAGTAATCAAACTGAAGACGCCTCCTGGGCTGCAGCATGTGAGCGGAGGGTGGCGCAGACACCGGAACAGACAGAGACATTACAGGGTTTTTTTTTTTTTTTCCTCTTCATATATATATATATATATATATATATATATATATATATATATATATATATATTTTTTTTTTTAAAATGTAGATTGTGAGCCCCACATAGAGCTCACAATGTACATTTTTTCCCTATCAGTATGTCTTTTTTTTGGAAAATGGGATGGAAATCCATGCAAACACGGGGAGAACATACAAACTCCTTGCAGATGGTTTTTTTTGCCCTTAGCGGGATTTGAACACCAGGACTCCAGCGTTGCAAGGCTGCAGTGCTAACCACTGAGCCACCGTGTGGCCCCCTCCTCTTATATTTTTTAATCAGAGACTCACATATTTCATCATAGAAGCCTGAATCTCTTTGTTCCTTAGACTGTATATAATGGGGTTTAGAAGGGGAGCTAGTACAATATAGACAAGGGAAATAAACGTATTAACATTAGAGATGAGCGAACAGTGTTCTATGGAACTCATGTTCGATCGGATATTAGGCTGTTCGGCATGTTCGAATCGAATCGAACACCGCGTGGTAAAGTGCGCCATTACTCGATTCCCCTCCCACCTTCCCTGGCGCCTTTTTTGCTCCAATAACAGCGCAGGGTAGGTGGGACAGGAACTACGACACCGGTGACGTTGAAAAAAGTAGGCAAAACCCATTGGCTGCCGAAAACATGTGACCTCTAATTTAAAAGAACAGCGCCGCCCAGGTTCGCGTCATTCTGAGCTTGCAATTCACCGGGGACGGAGGTTTCTGTCCAGTTAGCTAGGGGTTAGATTCTGGGTAGGCAGGGACAGGCTAGGATAGGAAGGAGAAGACAACCAACAGCTCTTGTAAGAGCTAAATTCCAGGGAGAAGCTTGTCAGTGTAACGTGGCACTGACGGGCTCAATCGCCGCAACCCAGCTTTCCCAGGATCCTGAATGGAACACACTGACAGTGTATTCCCGTATACCCCATATATACACCCCAAATCCCCGTTCCAACGGTGTGCCCCCCCACCTTCACCTCAGAAATACCCTGCAAGTCCCCTAGCAATAGAATTGGGGCTATATACACCCACAATTTTTGCTACTGGTATATAGTGCCATTGTCTGACTGGGAATTCAAAGAATATATGGGGGTTATGTGCACCCACAATTTTTACTACTGGTATACAGTGCCATTGTCTGACTGGGAATTCAAAGAATATATTGGGGTTATGTGCACCCACAATTTTTAATACTGGTATACAGTGCCATTGTCTGACTGGGAATTCAAAGAATATATGGGGGTTATGTGCACCCACAATTTTTACTACTGGTATACAGTGCCATTGTCTGACTGGGAATTCAAAGAATATATGGGGGTTATGTGCACCCACAATTTTTAATACTGGTATATAGTGCCATTGTCTGACTGGGAATTCAAAGAATATATGGGGGTTATGTGCACCCACAATTTTTAATACTGGTATACAGTGCCATTGTCTGACTGGGAATTCAAAGAATATATTGGGGTTATGTGCACCCACAATTTTTAATACTGGTATATAGTGCCATTGTCTGACTGGGAATTCAAAGAATATATGGGGGTTATGTGCACCCACAATTTTTAATACTGGTATACAGTGCCATTGTCTGACTGGGAATTCAAAGAATATATGGGGGTTATGTGCTCCCACAATTTTTAATACTGGTATACAGTGCCATTGTCTGACTGGGAATTCAAAGAATATATTGGGGTTATGTGCACCCACAATTTTTAATACTGGTATACAGTGCCATTGTCTCACTGGGAATTCAAAGAATATATGGGGGTTATGTGCACCCACAATTTTTAATACTGGTATATAGTGCCATTGTCTGACTGGGAATTCAAAGAATATATGGGGGTTATGTGCACCCACAATTTTTAATACTGGTATACAGTGCCATTGTCTGACTGGGAATTCAAAGAATATATTGGGGTTATGTGCACCCACAATTTTTAATACTGGTATACAGTGCCATTGTCTGACTGGGAATTCAAAGAATATATGGGGGTTATGTGCACCCACAATTTTTAATACTGGTATATAGTGCCATTGTCTGACTGGGAATTCAAAGAATATATGGGGGTTATGTGCTCCCACAATTTTTAATACTGGTATACAGTGCCATTGTCTGACTGGGAATTCAAAGAATATATGGGGGTTACGTGCACCCACAATTTTTGCTACTGCTATACAGTTCCATTGTCTGACTGGGAATTCAAAGAATATATGGGGGTTATGTGCACCCAAAATTTTTAATACTGGTATACAGTGCCATTGTCTGACTGGGAATTCAAAGAATATATGGGGGTTATGTGCACCCACAATTTTTACTACTGGTATATAGTGCCATTGTCTGACTGGGAATTCAAAGAATATATGGGGGTTATGTGCACCCACAATTTTTAATACTGGTATACAGTGCCATTGTCTGACTGGGAATTCAAAGAATATATGGGGGTTACGTGCACCCACAATTTTTGCTACTGCTATACAGTTCCATTGTCTCACTGGGAATTCAAAGAATATATGGGGGTTATGTGCACCCACAATTTTTAATACTGGTATACAGTGCCATTGTCTGACTGGGAATTCAAAGAATATATGGGGGTTATGTGCACCCACAATTTTTACTACTGGTATATAGTGCCATTGTCTGACTGGGAATTCAAAGAATATATGGGGGTTATGTGCACCCACAATTTTTAATACTGGTATATAGTGCCATTGTCTGACTGGGAATTCAAAGAATATATGGGGGTTATGTGCTCCCACAATTTTTAATACTGGTATACAGTGCCATTGTCTGACTGGGAATTCAAAGAATATATGGGGGTTACGTGCACCCACAATTTTTGCTACTGCTATACAGTTCCATTGTCTGACTGGGAATTCAAAGAATATATGGGGGTTATGTGCACCCAAAATTTTTAATACTGGTATACAGTGCCATTGTCTGACTGGGAATTCAAAGAATATATGGGGGTTATGTGCACCCACAATTTTTACTACTGGTATATAGTGCCATTGTCTGACTGGGAATTCAAAGAATATATGGGGGTTATGTGCACCCACAATTTTTACTACTGGTATACAGTGCCATTGTCTGACTGGGAATTCAAAGAATATATGGGGGTTATGTGCACCCACAATTTTTACTACTGGTATACAGTGCCATTGTCTGACTGGGAATTCAAAGAATATATGGGGGTTATGTGCACCCACAATTTTTACTACTGGTATACAGTGCCATTGTCTGACTGGGAATTCAAAGAATATATGGGGGTTATGTGCACCCACAATTTTTACTACTGGTATATAGTGCCATTGTCTGACTGGGAATTCAAAGAATATATGGGGGTTATGTGCACCCACAATTTTTACTACTGGTATACAGTGCCATTGTCTGACTGGGAATTCAAAGAATATATGGGGGTTACGTGCACCCACAATTTTTGCTACTGCTATACAGTTCCATTGTCTGACTGGGAATTCAAAGAATATATGGGGGTTATGTGCACCCACAATTTTTAATACTGGTATACAGTGCCATTGTCTGACTGGGAATTCAAAGAATATATGGGGGTTATGTGCACCCACAATTTTTACTACTGGTATATAGTGCCATTGTCTGACTGGGAATTCAAAGAATATATGGGGGTTATGTGCACCCACAATTTTTAATACTGGTATACAGTGCCATTGTCTGACTGGGAATTCAAAGAATATATGGGGGTTATGTGCACCCACAATTTTTAATACTGGTATACAGTGCCATTGTCTGACTGGGAATTCAAAGAATATATGGGGGTTACGTGCACCCACAATTTTTGCTACTGCTATACAGTTCCATTGTCTGACTGGGAATTCAAAGAATATATGGGGGTTATGTGCACCCACAATTTTTAATACTGGTATACAGTGCCATTGTCTGACTGGGAATTCAAAGAATATATGGGGGTTATGTGCACCCACAATTTTTACTACTGGTATACAGTGCCATTGTCTGACTGGGAATTCAAAGAATATATGGGGTTACGTGCACCCACAATTTTTGCTACTGGTATACAGTGCCATTGTCTCACTGGGAATTCCACAAATAATTTGGGGATTCATTCACCCTACATCTCAGGCTCTTGCCATATTCACCCAGGTTGTCAGTGCTGCACCAGCTCGTTCCCAGACAGCTCGGCCCGAAAAACACGTTACCTATATAGAGGATTTGGACAATGAAGACAACATGTTCTAAATCTAATGTCTGCACCTTCTCCAGAATTAAAATAAAGGCAGCGTTTAACTTTCAAATAGCACTGCACAAAGGAAGAGCTTATCAGCTTGTCTCATGACATGCTACTGAAAAGTTTCATTTGTGTATCTTAATGTAAATATAGTTGTATAAGCTTTTTGGGTTTTAGGCACTGCCAAGTTATTTATTACCACCCACTCCATTATAATGATGATGACGCCAAAGTCACTGTGGGTGTTCAGAGCTCACAGCTTTGGGTGACATTTGTCTTGCTCTCTGTCGGTACCAGCTGTCTTTTTGGATACCGTAAAGTTATGTTGACTTTATTAACAGCTATAGAAGCTTTAGCCAGGTTGTGACGGTGTGTAACCCTAACAACACTAAGTGGGATACACATTAATAGTCAGTCTATGTACGCTAAACGTATCACTGAAGTAATTTTTTTTCCCTCTCCCCTAATATAAGAAAGGAACAGACATTAGACCTAGACCGGGGTTCGAGGCTTGAAAAAATCCAGTATTATTTGTTCTTCATGATGTGAAATATGTGTTGAAAAGCAACCCAAGATGAAGTCAGCCATGTGTGCCAGTGTGTTACTTGGCATGCCTTTGCTGGCCCCAACTGTAAGGGTCACTCTCCATTTCCTCCATTTTCCACTCCCCTTCACACCATTTGTGGTGAAGCAATTGGATGCACTGAAGTGCACCCTCTAGCCTCGTGTGGGATAGGGACATCAGATGCCACTCCAACCCCCTCGTCTTCCTCCGCCAGCCAACGGTGCGAAGATGAGAGGAGTGTGCTCTGAATGTTTTCTGCCTAGCAGAGGCTAGTTCTCACTTACGAAAATGGCCCCACTTTGACCTGTATATCAGGCACAATGGTGTAGGTTTCAAAGAAACATGGCACCAACAAGTTGGAAAACGTGGGCCATGCGTGGACCGTGTTTGAGTCTGGCAAGCTCCAGATCTGCTACCAGGTTCCAGCCATTATCACAGGCGCAAAAATGCCAGGCCCCAGGTGTAGCAGGGAAAAAAAAATGCCATCTCAGCCAGGATGGCATCCCTGACCTCGGAGGCACTGTGCTGTCTGTCCCCCAAGCTGATCAGTTTCAGCACGGCCTGCTGACATCTCCCCATGCCAGTGTTACAGTGTTTTCCGCTAGTAGCTGGGGTGGAGGTTGCAGCTTCGTAGGGTTTCAGTCTACTCCTGCCATGAATTTTGGCCTGGGAGAGGAGATAGGCCACCCCAGTTTGCACCCGGGGAACAGACTCCACCACATTCACCCTGCCTGTCATTAAAGATAAGCACTGCAGCATCCCTGACCACAGGCGCTTGTCCATGTGTCGGTGGTCAAGTGGACCTTGCAGCAAAGCGCAGAGCTCTGGGCCCGACTGATGTTATGGGACACATGCAGGCGCAAGGCAGAGACAGCACACCAAGAGAAGTAGTAACGGCTAGGCCCAGCATAGGGAGGTGCCCCAGCTGCCATCTGCTGACGGAAGGCCTGGGTCTCCAGAAGCATAAACAAACACCAACATCTCCAGGGCCAGCAGTTTATCGATGAGGCTGTTACAGGCTTGGCCATGGGGGTGGGTTGTATTGTACTTCTGCCTGCAATGAAAAGCTTGGGAAATGTGGAGTGGCTGGGAAGAGGCGCATGATGGTGCAGGCCAAAAGGGCGCATGAGGGTGAACTCCCCAATGTGTCAGAGATAGGTGTGTAGGTGTCCTTGCATCATATACTTGCACCATATTTGGCTTTGGAAGTTAATTTTGTGCCAAAAAGTGGTTAAGACAGCGATCCCTCAGCTACTCCCGTTACACTGTCTAGTGAAATTACCATCTGTGGAAGTGGACCACCATTTCTAAGATCCCAAAGGAAGCAGGCAAGAGATGTGCAGTTCAGAAAAAAAGATGAGAAAATAAGTTTAGGCTGTAGAGCACAGAGGGATCGGAGAGGACAGAGCTGGTGTCGGCCAGGTATTCCCACAACATGCGCCTATACTTGTCCCTCCTGGTGACACTAGGCCCCTGAGTGGCAGTAATTTGTCCAGGGGGGCCATTAACGTGTTCCAGACCTAGGAATAAGTCTTCCAACAGGGTAGAGTTTTGCATGCCTTTGCTTCTACCCACTGTTTTTGCTGCTTAGCTTCCCTCCACATCTACTCTGCTTTCACCCCTAAACATCACCCCAGTTTATGCCTTTGCTTCTACCCAGGTTTTTTGTTGATTTAGCTTCCCTCTACATCTACACTGCTTTAGCCCCTAGACATCACCCCTGTCCATGTGGGGTCGGTGGCCTCGTCATCCACCAACTCCTCTTCCAATTGCGCACTGCCCCCTTACTGCAAACCGCACATGACCACAGCTTGCCTTGATGGCAACTGTGTCTCATGATCCCCACTTAGGTCCAGACAAGTCGGTGGCGGGTCCAAAACCCCAAAATTGGAAGGAAATGGCAGATGCTGCAGTATTTCTAACACCTGTTCCTGGTGCTCGGGCCTGGTCTGTGTTGTACCCTGCACCCTGCTTAACGCATCTGCCATATCCGAAGTTGTGCTGAGCGCATGCTAATGTTTCGTGTCCAGTGCAATGGATGGGATGGGATTTCACATAAGTCTGCCACCCATGGCCACTCATGGTTGAGCAACTGAGGGAGTTGACTTTGATGAACCCGAGGGTTTTGGAGTTGGAACTACATCAAAGGTCTGTGCTGCTCACACACTCTGCTCAACACATGATATGTTTAGTGCCAGCAGTGTGGAGACGTCGCACAACAGCCGTTGTTCCAGCAGGTACAGGCGTTGTAGGAGTGCATAGAGGCTAGCAGCGGCAACTATACACTTTAAAAACTATCCGCACAAGCACCACACTTTCACCAGTAGCTCAGGAACATTGGGGTACCTTTTTCAAAAGATTAGCAGCAATGAGTTAAAAACGTGGCCCAGGCATGGAATATGTTGCAGGCTGCCAAGCTACAGAGCCAATCCCAGGTTACGGCCATTATCACACATGACAACATGCCTGGGCCCAGGTGCAGTGGCAAAAACCACATTGCCGTCTCATCGAGGATGGCATGACTCACTTTGTAGGCAGTGTGCTGTCTGGCCCCCAAGCTGATGAGCTTCAGCACGGCCCGCTGACGTCTCCCCACACCAGTGTTGCAGCGTTTCCAGCTCGTAGCTGGGGTCAATTTAACAGCGGAGGAGGGTGGTGTTTCAGCCCTCCTCCCAGGAATGTTGTGTGGGGAGACAAGTCAGGCCACCACATTTTGCGACCCGGTCCACGCCTCAACTACATTCAACCACTGTGCCCAAATTGAAAGTTAGCGTCCCTGTCCGCATGCACTTGTCCATTCGTAACTGGTCACATGGAACTTTAGGGCTAAGCGCTGAATTTAGGGACCGCCTCATGTTTGGGGGAAAGTGCTGGTGTGGACGGCACAGTGCGGTGGCGCAGTAGACACTCTGCCCAAAAAGGGCAGAGTGTCCCCCAGCCGGGATTCCAACATCTCCTGGGCCAGATTTCTTGAGATGAGGCCGTTGAAGCCTTGGGCATGTGGGTGGGTTGCGCTGTACTTTAGCATGAAATGAAAGGCTTGGGAGATGGGGAGTTGCTGGGAAGAGGCGCATGATGGCGCGGGCAAAAGGAGAAATGGCAGGAAAAGGTGAGGATAAGGGTGAACTCCCCAAAGTGTCAGAGGCAGATGTGGAGGTGTCCTGGCTCCTGGTCTGGACTGCAGCGCCAGCCCTGTCAACAGTGGAAGAGGCAGTGGCCGCCAGGCCAAACGACGATTATCCTGCGCTTGCTCTCACCCACTGAGCCCAGGGGCAGCGGGGATAAACAAATTGCCATCTCATCCAGGATGGCATCCCTGACCTCAGAGGCAATGTGCTGTCCGTCTCCCAAGCTGATGAGCTTCAGCCCAGCCTGCTGACGTCTCCCCACACCAGTGTTGCAGCGTTTTCAGCTCGTAGCTGGGGTCAATCTAACAGCGGAGGAGGAGGAGGGTGGTGTTTCAGCCCTCCTCCCAGGAATGTTTTGTGGGGAAACAAGTCAGGAAAATTCTTGAAACGGGAGAGTTTTGCATCTTTGCCCTTGCTGCCTATGGACATCCCTTTGCCTCTAGCCACCATTTTCCCTGCTTTGCTTGCCTCCACATCCACACTGCTTTTGCCCCTAGACATCACCCCAGTCCATGCCTTAGCTTGTACCCCCAGTTTTTCCTGCTTAGCTTGCCTCCACATCCACACTGCTTTTGCCCCTAGACATCACCCCAGTCCATGCCTTAGCTTGTACCCCCAGTTTTTCCTGCTTAGCTTGCCTCCACATCCACACTGCTTTTGCCCCTAGACATCATCCCTATCCATGCCTCTTCCCCTAGCCATAACTCTGCCACCCCTGGAAACTCATGGTGCAGAAACTTTGGTTGCTGACTTTGAGGAACCCTTGGGTTTTGTAGATGGAACTCCATCAAAGGTCTGTGCAGCTCACACACCCTGCTCAAGATATGGTATTGTAGGGTTTCAGCGTGTGTGAATGACGGACAACAGCCTGTGTTTGGACAGATGTAGGCCTTGCTAGAGTGTTTTTAGGCTAGCAGCGACTCCTGTGCACTTGCAAAAGTGGGCGCACAAGCGCCACATTTTCAACAGTAGCTTCGGTACATTTGGGTATGTTTTTAAAAAACTTTGCACCACTAGGTTAGACGTGGGCCAAACATGGAACGTGTTGGAGGCTGGCAAGCTCCAGAGCCGCTACCAGGTTCCAGCCATTATCACAGGCGTAAAAATGCCAGGCCCCAGGTGTAGCAGGGGAAAAAAAATGCCATCTCAGCCAGGATGGCATCCCTGACCTCGGAGGCACTGTGCTGTCTGTCCCCCAAGCTGATGAGCTTCAGCACCGCCTGCTGACGTCTCCCCACACCAGTGTTTTAGCGTTTGCCGCTAGTAGCTGTGGTGGAGGTTGCAGCGTCGTAGGGTTTCAGTCTACTCCTGCCATGAATTTTGGCCTGGGAGAGGAGATAGGCCACCCCAGTTTGCACCCGGGGAACAGACTCCACCACATTCACCCTGCCTGTCATTAAAGATAAGCACTGCAGCATCCCTGACCACAGGCGCTTGTCCAAGTGTCGGTGGTCAAGTGGACCTTGCAGCAAAGCGCGGAACTAAGGGCCCACCTGATGTTGAGTGACACGTGCTGGTGCAAGGCGGGGACGCCACACCGGGAGAAGTTGAGACGGCTAGGGACGGCATAGTGAGGTGCCACAGTTGCCATCAGGTCCGGGAAGGCGGGAGTTTCAACAAGCCGGAACGCCAACCTCTCCTGGGCCAGCAGTTTAGCGATGTTGGCGTTCTAGGCTTGCGTGGGTGGGTGGTTAGCGGTGTATTTCTGCCGGCGCTCCAATGTCTGAGAGATGGTGGGTTGTTGTAAAGAAGCGCCTGATGGTGCCTTTGATGGTGCAGGAGAAGGAGATAAGACAGAAACAGGGGAGGATGAGGGAGAAGTCAACAAAGTGGCGGAGGCAGATGAAGTGATGTCCTGGCTCGTCCTCTGGAGTGCATCGCCAGCACTGTGAGCAGAGGCAGTGGCATGAACGGCGGGCGACGTTTGTCCTGCCGTTGCTGCCTGCCACTGATTCCATTGCTTGGATTCCAAATGACGGTGCATTGAAGTGGTGGACAGGTTGCTCTTCTCAGGGCCCCTACTCGATTTCGAGAGGCAAATTGTGTAGACGACACTATATCTGTCCTCGGCGCATTCCTTGAAAAAACTCTACACCTTCAAGAAACGTGCCCTCGATGGGGGAGTTTTTCTGGGCTGGGTACAAAAGGGAACATCTTCGGACATTCCGGGTCTGGCCTGGCTTCGGCAAAGCAGCTGACCTCTGCCTCTGGACATGTCTCTGCCTCTAGCTACCCTTTTTGGTGCTGCACCTGCCTCAACATCCACACTACTTTCCCAGCTTGACATCTGCCTTGTCCAGGTGGGGTCGGTGTCCTCGTCGTCCACCACCTCCTCTTCCATCTCCTGTCTTGCCTCCTCCTCCTGCACAATGCGCATGTCAACTGGCTGCCCTGACAGCAACTGCGTCTCATCGTCGTCGATGAGGGTGGGTTGCTGGTCATCCGCCACCAAATCGACCGGAGATGGAATGGAGGAGACTCTAGTGTTTGAGCATCTGGACACAGATACTCGTCTGTTAGGTCCGTGGAATCGCGAAATGGAGGGGCAGGTTGCGGTACAGTCAAAGGAAGGGAGAACAGCTCTGGGGAGCAGGGACAGTTGGGGTTATTGTTCTGGGAAGATTGGGAATTTTGGGTGGAAGGAGGACAAGACTGTTGGGTAAGAGGAGGTAGAGGCTGACTGGCTGGTGGACAATGTGCTTTAAGCGTTATCCGACAGCCATTGCAAGACCTGTTCCTGGTTCTCGGGCCTACTAATCTTTGTACCATTCAGCCTAGTTAATGTGGAACTTTTGTGCAAAGCGCAGAACTTAGGGCCCGCCTGATGTTAAGGGACACACGCTGGTACAAGGCTCAACTCACCCTAAGTGCCAAAAACACTGCTGGTGCAAGGCTCTACTCATGCCAAGGGCCTCAATCTCTGCTGGTAGCTCAGCTTAAGGTCATGTAACTTTGTTTGGAAGGGCTCATGTTAAGGGCTAGAAAAGTGAATTTTGGAAGGTCTTACCACATCACACACACACACACACACACACACACACTCACACTCAAAATGACAGTTAAGGGTGAGGGCTTTTGGAATTCCCATTGCCTATTCCATTTGTGGTTGTCATGGGGAACGTGATTTAAAGGGGTGGTTGTTACTGTTTGTTGAGCTTAAATTGGGGTTTGTGTCCATCCATTTGGGGAGTAAAGAAGGTTTCCAGGTATTTTCCCACTTTGATAGAGGTTTTTTTGAATGTGGAAAGTGTGTAGTTGTTAGGCAGTGATGTTGGGGTAATAGAGGGTCTTTGGTGTGTTAGATGCCCCCAGACATGCTTCCCCTGCTGTCCCAGTGTCATTCCAGAGGTTTTGGCATCATTTCCTGGGGTGTCATAGTGGACTTGGTGACCCTCCAGACACGGATTTGGGTTTCCCCCTTAACGAGTATCTGTTCCCCATAGACTATAATGGGGTTCGAAACCCGTTCGAACACACGAACATTGAGCGGCTGTTCGAATCGAATTTCGAACCTCGAACATTTTAGTGTTCGCTCATCTCTAATTAACATTGAATAAATGTCCTCGGTCAGGGATAGTATAGACTACAAACATGGAGAAATAATAGATACAAACCACCACCAAGTGAGAGCTGCAGGTGAAAAAAGTTTTTTGTCGGCCTGATGTGGTGGAAATTCCAAAAATGGTGTGAAAAATAAAGGCATAGGATACCATTATACATATGAAATTTATGGAAATGGCTGGAACCGAGAGGAGAGTCATGTTAATGCTCATAGCGGTTGTGTCCGAGCAAGAGAGTTGTATTATAGGAGCAAAGTCACATAAGAAATAGTTAAGATTTGGAGCACAGTATTGTAATTCAGCTAACAATGAAAATGATATGAATACAATTATAAAGCTGAGGACCCAGGACGTCAAGATCAGGCTGTATCTAAGCTTCACACTCATTATAGAGATATAACGTAGAGGTTTACAGATGGCCAAGTACCGGTCATAGGACATGACCGAGAGCAAATAACATTCTGTGCAGTTAACCCCCCCATACATCTGAAACTGAGCTAAGCAATCAACATAAGGTATAGTGCTCCCTTCCAGGGCCAGCGTCAGCGCACGGCATAGTCGAGAAAGTGCCGGGGCCCACAGAGCCTCTGCGGGCCCCCGGCACTTGCCCGCCCCAGCACTTGCCTGTCCCGATTTCAGCTCATCGGCGTCCGACGATGAATACATAGACGATTAAAGCAGGAGCTGTGAGCGCAGCTCCTGCTTTAAAGCCGCGGCCCGGCTTGCGTGTGTAGGCACAATGACGTCATCACATTGCGCCTACACACGCAAACCGGGCCGCGGCTTTAAAGCAGGAGCTGCGCTCACAGCTCCTGCTTTAATCGCCTATATGAATGGAGTGAGAGCAGAGAGAGGAGCGTCGGGGGAACGATGGAAGGTGAGTGTAAGTGTTTGTTTTGTATTATATTAAGGTGGAACATAATGAAGGGGGCCCATGAAACTGGGGGGCAAATGAAGGGGAGGGAACGGCATGACACTGGGGAAGATGAAGGGGGTGGGGAGAGAACGGCATGACACTGGGGACAAAGATGGAGGGGGCCCAATGAAACTGGGGGGGCAAATGAAGGGGAGGGGTGGAACGGCATGATACTGGGGAAGGTGAAGGGGGTGGGGAGAGAACAGCATGAAACTGGGGCCAGAGATGGAGGGGGCCCAATGAAACTGGGGGGCAAATGAAGGGGAGGGGCGGAACGGCATTACACTGGGGCAGATGGGGGTGGAACAGCATGACACTGGGGCAGAGATGGGGGACATGAAACTGTGGGCAGATGAAGGGGGAGAACGTGATGAAACTGGGGACAGAGGTGGAGGGGGGGAAATGAAACTTGGGGCAGAGGAAGGGTGTATATGAAACTGGGGGAGAGATGGAGGGGGAGCATATAATTTACGGGTGACTGTAGGAGGATTATACTGTGTGGGAGCACATGATAAATGAATGAGTGGGCGGAGTCAACATAAAAGTGGGTGGAGCCAAATTTACCACGGCGCGCAGAGCGCGCCGCACATTTTCCCCCTCTTACTATTCTTTAAAAGTTGGGAGGTATGGCATTGGTGACGCCACACTCCTGCGTGACATCACTTGCTTCATCTGCAATGCACAGTGTCTCGACTCCCCCGCCTCCTTTACAAGGGGGCCCACTGAGGCTCTGTCGCCCAAGGGCCCATAAAAACCTGGAGCCGGCCCTGCTCCCTTCCCTTATGATAACCTCCAAAAACTTTGGAACAACACTTGTTACAAGGAATATGTCTGACAGAGCCAAATGTCCAAGGAAGAAATACATCGGAGACTGGAGACGTGGGCTTGTGAACACCAGTGAAATGATCAAGAGGTTTTCACATATAGTTATGAAATAAATCATGAGAATAACAGAGAAGAAAGTCAACTTGTAATCGTTCAGCTCGGGGAATCCCAATATAAAGAACTCAGTGAGTGTGGTAGAGTTCACATCACCCACCTTCATCCCTAGATGTTATATGAAGGAGTCTTGTAAAGCGTTACCAAGAGGACACATGGATGAACGTGACTTATGATAAATCAAAATGTTTGTTTTGGTACCGTGTTAGCCAGTGGTTATAAAATATAAAAAACCAAAAAAACTTTGCAAGTCTTCAGTAGGTGATACATTTTTTAATGGCCAACTCATAATGATGACAGAATATGACGTTTCGAAGCTTCCTCTGAGCTTCTTCAAGAAGCTCAGAGGAAGCTTCGAAACGTCATAGTCTGTTATCATTATGAGTTGGCCATTAAAAAATGTATCACCTACTGAAGACTTGCAAAGTTTTTTTGTTTTTTATGATAAATCAGTCTTAGATGGATTGAGAATTTTATTAGTTTTTAAAAGATTTTTTTGCTTTTGTCTTCAGGTAATGTCAGTCTTACTTCTAATCCCAGAGCACTTCAGAGACAGATTTGTATCGAGGGTTAATGTTTCTGAGAATATTTTCTGCACAAAGACATGAACTGGTTTCTCCTGAAAATAAAAATCATTTAGAATTTCCCGCCCTGTATATATGTAAGCCTGAACTCCCTGCAGAATTAGAGATAAGAGATCATTAAACTGGAGAAACTTTGTTGCAGAAGACATCGACAATTAGAGAAGAAAACTAACAAGTCTCCGGGGATGTCTGGAGTTATTGAGTAGAACATAAGATAAAATCCAATTAATATCTACAAGGATTATGTATCGGTAGTTTGAAGCTAAATACAAATTAATGGGATGAAATTTGGACATCAGACCTTAGAGCTTAATTTACAGGTTTTGTTTATTACAGTGCTCACCGGGAGCCAGGCGATGTCACATTCCCTTTACTCAATCATGTTAATGCTAAATTAAGATACAGAGCTTAAAAATTAAGAGACTCCTTAAATCACATAGAAAATCTTGAGAAATGAGAGAAGAAATTGAAAATCTTTACAGATATAAATCATGTAATTCATTCAAAATGACATAAAATAAGGCTTATATACAGTGGGGGATAAAGTATTTAGTCAGTCACCAATTGTACAAGTTCTGCCACTTATAAAGATGAGGTCGGGCTGTAAGTGACACCATAGGTGACCTCAACTATGAGAGACCAAATGTGAAAACAAATCCAGAAAATCACCTTGTCAGATTTGGGAAGAATTTATTTGCAAATTATGATGGGAAATAAGTATTTGGTCATCTACAAACAAGAAGATTTCTGGCTCTCACAGACCTGTAACTTCATCTTTAAGAGGCTCCTCTGTCCTACACATTACCTGTAGTAATAGATCCTTTGTATATAAGACACCTGTCCGCAACCTCAGTCACACTCCAAACTCCACAATGGTGAAGACTAGAGATGAGCAAACAGTAAAATATTTGAGATTCGATATTCGTTTCGAATAGCCCCTCAATATTTGACAATTCAAACAAATATTGAACCCCATTATAGTCTATGGGGAAAAAATGCCTTTTTTCAGAGGAAGCCACAGTTCGACTCAGGATAGTCACCAAGTCCACTTTCACACCCCAGGAAATGATGCCAACACCCTGGAATGCCACTGGGACAACAGGGGGAGCATGTCTGGGGGCATCTAACAAGCCCAAGTCACTGTATTACGTCAGGATCCCTGTCAGCTTGCGATAAGCGTGAGCTGACTTTTTCCCATAGGAATGCATTGACCAGCGTTGAATCAATGCTGGTTCTGCTGGAGGAGGCTGAGTCTAAGATGGGTCCATCTAAGATGCATCTTTGGTGTAGCAGAGCTCAGGGCACGGCCAGCGCCTTGAATGGCCTGATATTCGATTGAATATCAATTCGATCGAACGCCTTTCGCTCATCTCTATTGAAGACCAAAGAGCTGTTGAAGGTACTAGAAACAAAATGGTAGCCATGCATTAGGCTGGGAAGACGGAATCTGCAATAGGCAGCAGCTTGGTGTGAATAAATCAACTGTGGGAGCATTAACTAGAAAATGGAAGACCTACAAGACCACTGATAATCTCCCTCGATCTGAGGCTCCACGTAAGATCTTACCCCGTGAGGTCAAAATGATCATGAGAACAGTGAGAAAAAATCCCAGAACCACGCGGGGGGACCTAGTGAATGAACTGCAGAGAGCTGGACCAACGTAACAAAGCCTACCATCAGTAACACACTACGCCGCCAGGGACTCAGATCCTGCAGTGCCAGACGTGTCTCCCTGCTTAAGCCAGTACATGTTCAGATCTGTCTGAACTTTGCTAAAGAACATTTGGATTATCTAGAAGAGTATTGGGAGAATGTCACATGGTCTGATGAAACCAAAGTAGAACTGTTTGGTAGAAACACAACTCGCCATGTTTGGAGGAGAAAGAATACTGAGTTGCATCCAAAGAACACCATACCTACTGTAAAGCATGGGGGTGGAAACATCATGCTTTGGGGCTGTTTCTCTGCAAAGGGACTAGGACGACTGATCCATGTACATGAAAGAATGAATGGGGCCATGTATCGTGAGATTTTGAGTGCAAACCTCCTTCCATCAGCAAGGGCATTGAAGATGAAACGTGGCTGGGTCCTTGAGCATGACAATGATCCAAAGCACACCGCCAGGGCAACAAAGGAGTGGCTTTGTAAGAAGCATTTCAAGGTCCTGGAGTGGCTTAGCCAGTCTCCAGATCTCAACCCTATAGAAAACCTTTGGAGGGAGTTGAAAGTCTGTGTTGCCCAGTGACAGTCTCAAAAGATCACTGCTCTAGAGGAGATCTGCATGGAGGAATGGGCCAACATACCAACAACAGTGTGTGCCAACCTTGTGAAGACTTACAGAAAACGTCTGACCTCTGTCATTGCCAACAAAGGAGATAGAACAGGGGATTGAGATGAAATTTTGTTATTGCCAAAATACTTATATTCCACCATAATTTACAAATAAATCTTTCCAGATAAGACAATGTGATTTTCTGGATTTGTTTTTCATTCTTTCTCTCACAGTTGAGGTCTACCTATGATGTCACTTACAGACCGACCTCATCTTTGTAAGTGGGAGAACTTGCACAATTGTTGACTGACTAAATACTTTTTCCCCCCACTGTATCTGTAGTTTAGCAGCAAATATAATACTTGAAGAAGACTTTTCTCCACCTCCACCAATTGTATTTTATTACTGACTTCTGACCTTTGGCTTCCCTTGTTACTACTCTTTTGGATTTTGGTTTGGTATTGTTTGTCTCTCTGGTTTTGACCTCGGCTTGCTAATGCTCTGTTGTTTTGTCTTGTCCTGTTCTGTCTAACACTTATCCAGAAAAGGTATTTTCATCTAGTTGCCCTCTACCGCCTAGGGTAGTTGAGGCAAGTAGGCAGGGACAGGGGCTGGGTCAAATTTAGACCTCAGTGTCTCTGCCATTTTCTGCTTTCAGAATCAGCCACTGGGAAATTGTAATTCCATAACACAATAGCCAGCCCAAAAATACCTTCTGCCATTAGCATGGGTTATGTTCAGGAACTTGCAATCTAGACAGAAGCTTTGGCAGGCCTGGTAGCTGACTTGGTTAACCAGGTTCATACCCTTACCCGGAACCAAGGGGAGGCTGCTACATCACCCAATGCTGCGCTTTCTACTACCAGGGTTAGAAAATGTTGAGATATTCCAGGAGTCATGTCATTTATATTTTTGAGTTAACCCTCATGGATCTCAGTCCCAGATGGTAGGGATGCTTATTTCTCTTTTGCAGAGCAATCCATAGGCTTGGTGTTAGGATGGGGTCCCGCAGGTTTTCCTTCTGGCACACAACGCTACCTGCGGGTCAGTCCAAGTCTTGCCCTCGGCATCGTACGTTGAGGTGTGTGGAGTCTAAGTCCAACTTTCTCCCTACTGAGCATGCCCAGACCTCCTGGAGGCGCTCAGAGGCTAAGTCCCATTCTTCCCCCGCTGAGCATGCTCAGACTTTTTGGAGGCGCTCAGAGGCTAAGTCCCATTCTTACCCTACTGAGCATGCTCGGACATTTTGAAACCGCTCGGAGGTTAAGTCCCATTTTGCCCATACTGAGCATGTGCGGTGAGGGGGACTTGCCTTTTTATAGTGTTTACCCCCACATAGACCTTATGAATGTGGTATTGAACTCCTTCCTGATTCCAAATACCCCAGTGGAAGGTTCTTCAATCTCTAAGCTCCTGAACATGAGGCTATGTTGGAGTATATCCATGACAGTCTTTTGAAAATGCTTATCTGGCCAACTAATTCTCCCATGGGAGCTGGTTTCTTTTTGTTAATAGAAAAGATGGGGGTTTGTGGCCGTGCATCGATTACCGTGAACAAAATAAGATTACTGTCACATACCAGTACCCTTTTGCACTCATTCCTGGTCTCTTCAATCAGATAGTGGGTGCCCGCTGGTTTTCCAAGATTGATCTCCAGAGAGCCTACAATCCGGATCCAGATCACGGAGGGAGATGAGTGAAACACTGCACTTTACACCCTGGAGGGTCACTTTGAGGATCTGGTTATGCCCTTTGGGTTGTGTAATGCACCAGCAGTTTTCCAGCATTTTAACAATGATGTATTTAGAGACTTGCTGGGTCGTTCTCTGGATATCTATATATCTATATCCTGGTTTTCTCTCCTGAATGTGCTACACATGTTGAACATGTTAGGAATGTTTTGCTGCTGTTATGCCAAAGTAATCTTTTTGCCAAACTGTCAAGAGTCACTTTCCTGGGTTATGTAATTACCCCCGAATCTACTCAAAGTCATGGCTATAAAAATAATGGGAAGGCCCTTCTAGTCTTAAGGCATTGCAACGCTTCCTGGGCTTTTCCCATTGTTATTGAAAATCTATCCAAAACTTCTCTATCGTAGCTAAGCCATTGACAGATCTCACTAAGAAGGGTGCCGATTTGACCAACTGGACACTTGAGGCAATTGAGCAACTTAAGACATGTTTTGTTGATGCTCCTGTCTTTGTGCCACCAGACTTGGATCAACCATTTGTTGTGGAGGTTGATGCTTCAGAAGTTGGGGTTGGATCAGTTTCAACTCAGGGCCCAGAGACCCTCACACATTTGCAACCTGTGGCATTTGTCTTGAGGAGGTTCTCCCCCTCAGAGCACAGTTATGATGTGGGTAATCGCAAACTCTTAGCTATTAAATACGCAATCGAAGAACGGAGACACTTCCACAAGGTGGCTAAGCATAAAATCACAGTAATTTCCGATCATAGCAGTGATGCTCCAGGAAACATCCTGTCTTCTGGGGTGGTAGTTGCCACTATAATTTTGACACGTCTGTGGTTAATTCACAAGAGCTTACTCTGAGAAATACCGCCACTGGGAAATTATTTTTACCCCAACCTTCATCTCCGTGTATTAGAGGAAATTAACTGCTCCACTTTAGAAGGACATCCTGGTGTCGCTGGTACCAAATATTTGCTCTCTCGCTCACATTGGTGGCTGAGTTGGCCCCGAGATGTTCATGTGAGGTATGTGCTAGGAAGAAGGTGCCTAAAAGGGTACCAGAGGGCTTTCTTCATCCTCTTCCTATACCTAATAAATTGAGGTCTCATGTTTTGATGGACTTCATTACAGATATGCCTGTTTCTCAAGGAAAAATGGTGGTATGGGTGGTGGTGGATAGGTTCTTTAAGCTTCCTAGTGCTCGTCACTTACCCTCCCTATTTATTAAGCATATAGTTGGTTTGCAAGGGGTACCATAAAATATTGTGTCTGATCAGAGAGTACAATTTGCTTCCAGGTTTTGGAGGGAATTTTGTGGTCATTTGGGGATCTCTTTGTCTTTTTCTTCTGTATTCTATCTGGAGACCAATGCTTAGACGGTCAGAGTCTCAACCAGTCTCTTAAACAATACCTGAGGTGTTTTGTGTCTAATGCCCTAGGACAGTGGAGGAAGTCTGTTCCATTGGCGGAGTTTGCGATTAATAACAGAAGGACTTCCACCATTAAGATATCTGCATTTTGCTGTAACTATGGTTTTAACCCTAGATACTCTTCTTTTTGTGGCACTGGATCTATAAACCCTACCACTGAACAGATTTATTGACGACTATGCACAGTATGGGCCCAGGCTCTGTAGAACCTGGTAAAACAGCAGCTACAGCAAAAGCTACTGATGACAAGGAAACTCAATATCCACAGTAGCAAATCCACAATTCTATAATGCCTCACAGCAGAGTGGATAAAACTTAACTTTTAATTATATTACTGAGAATAACACCATGTGAACAAAATAATTAATAAAAACACTATCAAAAACAACTATTTGGTTACGCATCACAGGCAAACAGCTGAGGAAATCATTCATGAACTCAGGAAAAATGTAGCAAGTTCAAAACACTAAGAGGTGTTAATGTGATATGATAATGGATACAAGCCCAGACAGATATATCCACAGTCCAGGCATAACAAGTTACACAGACATCCCGCACCTCATGTATAGATACAAGGACCAACATGGAGACCAAACAAACAATGATAATAAAGATTTGATCTCACCAGTCCCCGACTTCTAATATGATATTTTCAAAATGAACACATGACCATTGACAGATCTATTCTAGAATTTTCTTTATTTAGCGTTACAAACACTTCAACAACCTTTTTTTTTTTTTAAATAAAAAGTTCCTCATATGTTCAGTGAATTAGTGAATTACAGTAAAAAAAATTGAAATGTTAATCACAGATCTTTTCATTGCTCGAAATATAATATATAGCAGGACAAGGACCCCAAACATACAGAGAATCAAATTAAGAACTACCCGCAGTTATAGTTGAGCGATCGGGATTGGGAGAAATCGGATCCCGATCTGCAATCAAGCAAATTTCATGTTTGGGATTGGCTGGAAAATGATCAGAAATCAGATTTTAAAATTTCAAGATCGGCTCAACCCCACCCTCAGCTTAACAAGAACAAGGGAACGTCTTGGAAGTGATGATATGGCCCATACACGTCCAGTCTGTCAAACGATCAAAAGGAAAACTTTTTTCTTAGATAGATATTGAGAAACAACATTAAATTAAATCAAACAATTTATTCCAATATGTTCATATCATGAATCATTGTAATACATGGCGGTATTTTATATTTGATTTTATTGGCCTTAAAAAAAAGTTTTGCGGATCTTCAGAATTTTTTTTAACCAGAGACTCTCAAATACTTCATTACAGAAGCCTGAATCTCTTTGTTCCTTAGACTGTATATAATGGGGTTTAGAAGGGGGTAGAGTACAATAAAGACAAGGGAAATAAACTTATTAACAGTCAATAAGTTTCCTCTGTTAGGGAGAGTATAGATTACAAACATGGAGACATAATAGATAGAAACCGCCACCAAGTGAGAGCTACAGGTGAAAAAAGTTTTTTGGCGGCCTGACGTGGTGGAAATTCCAAAAATGGTGCGGAAAATATAGATATACGATATCATTACACATGTGAAATTTATCAGAATGACGGGAACCGAGAGTACAGTCATGTTAACATTCACACTGCTTGTGTCTGAGCAAGAGAGTTCTAATATAGGGGAAAATTCACAAAATAAATGGTTAATAATATTTGAGCCACAGAAATCTAATTCAGCTAACAGTGAGAGAATTACGGATACTAATGTAAAGCTAAGGATCCAAGATGAGAAAGTTAGGCCGTATCTAAGCTTGGCATTCATCATTGAGATATAATGGAGAGGTTTACAGATGGCCAAGTACCGGTCATAGGACATGGCCGTGAGCAAATAACTTTCTGTGCAGACTGTTCCCCCATACAGTTCAAACTGAGCTAAACACTCAACATAAGGTATAGTGCTCCCTTCCCTTATGATAACCTCCAAAAATTTGGGAAGAACAATTGTTATAAGGACTATGTCAGTAAATGCCAAATGTCCAAGGAAGAAATACATTGGAGACTGGAGACGTTGGCTTGTGGACACCAGTGAAATGATCAAGAGGTTCTCACATATAGTCATGGAATACAAGATCAGAATAATGGAGAAGAAAGTCAACTTGTAGTCATTCAGCTCAGGGAATCCCAATATAAAGAACTCGGTAAATGCGGTAGAGTTCACATCGTCCACCTTCATCTCTAGACGTTATATGAAGGAATCTTGTAAAGCGTTACCAAGAGGAGACATTGATAAACTTGGCTTATGATAATTTAGACTTTGGCTTAGGCCCTATGTTGGACGTCAAATCAGAAAAGTGCTGTGGGAAAAACTGCAGCAGCAACGTTTCATAGATATAATTGGCATGATGCAATTTCCAAAACCGCGATGGTGCCTGTCTACTTTGCATAATTTTCCGCATTTTGTGATTTGGATTGCAGAGACAGTAAAATGCCCTTTTTTTTTCCATGGCATTTCCGCGGCTGGCAAACCATGGTGGTTATACAACACGGGGCCCCCGAATTTTATTAGTTTTTAAAAGATCTTTTGCTTTTGTCTCCAGGTAATGTCAGTCTTACTTCTAATTCCAGAGCACTTCGGAGACAGACTTGTATCGAGGGTTAATGCTTCTGAAGAGAATATTTTCTGCAGAGACATGAACTGGTTTCCCTTGGAAATAAAAATCACTTAGAATATTCTGCCCTGTATATATGTAAGCCTGAACTCCCTGCAGGACGGACAATTAGAGGTAATAATCCATGGGGAAATATTATCTCTGAAGACATCGACAATTAGAGAGGAAAAACAATAATAATAATTAGTCTCCGGTGATGTCTGGAATTACTGAGTAGAAGATAATAATAAATCCGATAAATATCTACAGGGTTTATGTATCTGCAGTTTAAAGCTAAATACATATTAACCCTATAATGCAGGATGTTAGAAATCTACACTCTCACATAACCCGGCATTGTAGGCCCGTGTGCAAATCACATGGAGGAACTCAAATAAAGAACTTTTTCAAATTTATTTCAAAATTGCAAAGTTAGATAAGAAATTTACACAAAATATATAATCATAATTGTTTACAGAAAACACCCAAAAAGTAATTACATTAGAAATGAAAGGACAGAAAACATATTTAGTGGACAATAGAGATGAGCGAACAGTAAAATATTTGATGTTCGTTATTTGTTACGAATATCATCTCAATATTCGACTATTCGAAGGAATATGGAACCCCATTATAGTCTATGGGAGACAATGCTTTGTTTCAGGGGATCCCACCATTCACCTCAGGAGAGTCACCAAGTCCACTATGACACCCCAGGAAATGATGCCAACACCTCTGCAATGTAACTGGGACAGCAGGGGGCGCATGTCTTGGGGCATCTAACACACCAAAGTCCCTCTATTACCCCAACATCATAGCCTAACAGCCGTTACGGCAGCATTACGAGCGCTCCCATTGAAGTGAATGGGAAGTGTTCGGCAGCCCTGCCGTAACGCCGTGTGAATGGCCCCTAAAAGTGGGAATATACCTGGAAACCTTCTTTACTCCCCAAATGGATGGACAGAAACCCAAATTTAAACTCAACAAACATTACCAAGCCCCCCTTTAAATCACGTTCCCCATGACAACCACAGATGGAATAGGCAATGGGAAATTCTTCAGTCCCCCCCTGAACTGTCATTGTGTGTGTGTGATGTGGGGAGACCTTCCAAAATTCACTTTTCTAGCCCTTCCAAATTAAGTTCCAGGCCCTTAAGCTGAGCTCCCAGCAGAGATTGGGGCCCTTCAGGTGACTTCAGCCTCTACCTGCAGAGTTTTAGGCCCTTTAACTTAGTTCAGCCTTTGCACCAGCAGAGATTTCTTGGCCCTTTGAGTGAGTTGATCCTTTAAAAGGCAGTGTTTTTGGCACTTGGAGTGAGTAGAGCCTTGCAGCAAAAGTGTTTTTGGCCCTTAGAGTGATTAGAGCCTTGTACCAGCAGTGTTTTTGGCCCTTAGAGGGAGTACAGTCTTGCACCAGCAGTGCTTGTGGCCCTTAGAGTGAGTAGAGCTTTGCACCAGCAGTGTTTTTGGCCCTTAGAATGAGTACAGCCTTGCACCAGCAGTGTTTTTGGCCCTTGGAGTGAGCACAGCCTTGTACCAGCAGTGTTTTTGGCCCTTAGAGTGAGTAGAGCCTTGCACTAGAAGTGTTTTTGGCCCTTGGAGTGAGCACAGCCTTGTACCAGCAGTGTTTTTGGCCCTTAGAGTGAGTGCAGCCTTGCACCAGCAGTGTTTTTGGCCCTTGGAGTGAGTACAGCCTTGCACCAGCAGTGTTTTTGGCCTATAGAGTGAGTACAGCCTTGCACCAGGAGTGTTTTTGGCCCTTGGAGTGAGTAGAGCCTTGCAGCAAAAGTGTTTTTTAGCCCTTGGAGTGAGTAGAGCCTTGAACCAGCAGTGTTTTTGGCCCTTAGTGTGAGTAGAGCTTTGCACCAGCAGTGTTTTTGGCCCTTAGAGTGAGTAGACACTCTAACCAGCAGAGTTGAGGGGAATCAGGGTGGATTCAGACTCTACCTAGCAGAGTTGGGGGGAATCAGGGTGGATTCAGACTCTAACCAGCAGAGTTGGGGGGAATCAGGGTGGATTCAGACACTAACCAAGAGAGTTGGGGGTGTCAGGATGGATTGATCCTCGTAGGATCAGAATTGTGCAGCGCTGATGGAGGAGGAGTATGAATATGAGGAGGAATTGGAGAGGAAGAGCACACACATGCAACTTCATGTCGGGGTGCTTGACAGTTTGTTGCCTGTTGGAGGAACTCTCCTGTGTGCCGCCAACTACAGTTGATGGAAACATCTCCATCATATTCTGCACCAGTTGCTTGTGGCAATCACTCATGCGACTGGTCCTCCCCTCTACCAGAATAAAATTACAAACATAATTTTTATACCGGGGGTCGAGGATTGCAAAAATCCAGTAGTCGTTGCTCTCCAGGATTTTGGCAATGCGTTTGTCAGTTGCAAAGCACTCCAACATGTATTCAGCCATGTGGGCCAGAGTGTTACTTGGCGTCACTTGGCTGCCCCCACCGGAATGCTCACTCTCCATTTCCTCCTCCTCCTCCTCCATTTTGCCCCAATTGCGCTGCAGCAATGGTACGCACTTCGTCCTCCTCCTCCTCCTCCCGCAATGTACGCTGTGAAGTGGACAGGAGTGTGCCATGATTATCCTGCTGGGATGTTTCAGCACCTATGCCTCCTCAGCATCCAATGTGTTATCCCTGATGGCGATGAGGGATTCTCGCATCACACACAGGAGTTGGATTGTGACACTCACAATTGTGTCATCACAACTGACCCTCATGGTTGACTCCTCAAAGACACGCAAGATCTCACATAAGTCTGCCATCCATGGCCACTCATGCTGCAGAAACTGCGGAAGCTGACTCTGAGGAACCCTTGGGTTTTGGAGATGGTACTCCGTCAAGGGTCTCTGCTGCTCACACACTCTACTCAACATGTGGTACGTCGGATTCCAGCGTGTGGGGACATCGCACATCAGCCGGTGTTCTGGCAGATGGAGGCGTTGCTGAAGGCTTCAGAGGCTAGCAGCGGCTACTGTGGACTTGCGAAAGTGGGCGCACAAGCATCACACTTTCACCAGTAGCTCGGCTACATTGGGGTATGTTTTCAAAAACCGTTGCACCAATAAATTGAACACATGGGCCAGACATGGAACATGACGGAGGTTGGCAAGCTCCAGAGCTGCTCCAGGTTGCTGCCGTTATCACAAACTACCACGCCTGGGCCCAGGTGCAGCAATGGCGAAAGCCATGTTGCCGTCTCATCAAGGAGGGCATCCCTCACCTCTGAGGCAGTGTGCTGTCTGTCCCCCAAGTTTATGAGCTTCAGCACGGCCTGCTGACATCTCCCCATGCTAGTGCAGCAGCATTTCCAGCTGGTAGCTGGGGTCAATGTGATGGCGGAGGAGGTGGAGGAGGAGGAGGAGGGTGGTGGTTCAGAGCCCCTGCCAGGAATGTTGGGTGGGGAAATGAGGTAGACCGCCCCAGACTGTGACCCGGTCCCAGCCTCAACTACATTCACCCAGTGTGCCGTCAGTGAAATGTAGCATCCCTGTCCGCATGCACTTGTCCACGCATCGGTGGTCAAGTGGACCTTTGTGAAAATTGCGGAACTTAGTGCCCGCCGGATGTTGCGTGACATGTACTGGTGCAAGGCGGGGATGGCACACCGGGAGAAGTAGCAATGACTAGGGACGGCATAGCGAGGTGCCGCACTTGCCATCAGGTCAGGGAAGGCCTGACTTTCAACAAGCCGGAACGGCAACATCTCCTGGGCCAGCAGTTTGGAGATGTGCGCATTTAAGGCTTGTGCATGGGGGCGGGTAGCGCTGTATTTTTGCCTGCGCTCCAAAGTCTTGGAGATTGTGGGTTGTTTTGATGCGCAGGATGGTACAGGAGAAGGAGGTAAGGCAGGAGAAGGAGGTAAGGCAGGAGAAGGAGCTGAGGCAGGAAAAGGGGAGGATGAGGGAGAAGTCCCCAAAGTGGTGGAAGAAGATGTGGAGGTTTCCTGGCTGCTGGTGTGGACTGCAGTGCCAACACTGGCAAGAGTGGTAGGGGCAGTGGCGGCAACGCCGGAGGACGATAGTACAGCATTTTCACTCTGCCACTGAGCCCAGTGCTTGCCTTCCAAATGACGGCGCATGGCAGTGGTTGTGAGGTTGCTCTTTTCAGAGCCCTTACTCAGTTTTGAGTTGCAGATTGTGCAAACAGCACTATATTTGTCTGCAGCACAGACATTAAAAAAATTCCACACCAACAAAGACCGTGGCCTTGATGGGGTAGTTTTTCTAGGCTGGGTACAAGAAGTAACATTTTGGGCCCTACTGACTGTGGCCTGGCTTCGGTGAAGCAGCTGTCCTCTGCCTCTCGACATGCCTCTGCCTCTAGCCACCCTCTTTGGTGCTACACTTCCCTCCACATCTCCACTGCTCTACCCGCTTGACATCCGCCCTCTCCAGGTCAGGTCAGTAACCTCATCGTCCACCACCTCCTCTTCCAAATCCTCCGACGGCTCCTCCTCCTCCTCTTGCACAACGACGACAGCAACAGGCTGCCCTGATGGCAACTGTCTCCTCATCGTCGTCACTGAGGGACGATTGCTGGTCAACAACAACAACCGGAGATGATGGATGCTCCAGTGTTTGTGCATCAGGGAAGTCATCTGTTACCTCTGGTGATTCAGGACGTGGTGGGACAGAGAGAGTGACAGTGAATGGAGCTGAAAACAGCTCCTAGAAGGTGGGAAAGGTGGGATTAGGTTGCTGGGAAGATTGGGCATGTTGTGAGGAAGGAGGACCAGATTGTTGGGTAGGAGGAGGAGTTGAGGTAGAGGCTGACTGGCTGGTGGAGAATGTGCTGGAAGCATTGTCCGCCAGCCATTGTAACACCTCTTCCTGGTGCTCGGGCCTACTTAGGTTTGTACCCTGCAGCCTACTCAATGTGGTCATCAAGCCAGGGACTGTAAAGAAGTGTAATGCTTGCTGCCGCAGAGCTGTAGGCACAGTAGACGCTGTTGGTTGAGTGCAACGTTGCTGAACATCTGCATTTCCACGCCCCCGTCCTCATCCCCTTGCGCTAGCTTTGCACATTTTGGATGTACTATTCCCTTTTTGATGGTCTATACACCACAAAGAAAAGCTGTTTTCCAGCTCTATATGAACTTGTAAATGCAGTGGATTGCTGCTATTTTTCAAGAAACAAAAAAATTGAAGGCTTTTATCAGGTATATTAACTTGGAAATGCAGTGAATTGCTGCAATTTGTCAGCCCCCCCCCAAAAAAAATTCAAGGTTATCAGGTATATGAATTTGGAAATGCAGTAAATTACCGTCCGGGGAAAGCTGGACCCCTGTCCCTACAGTGTATAGCTCTGAGAAGAGCTGCTGGTTTTCTTCTTCTTCCCTGCCTATCTGAAGCTAATCGCTATCTAGCCCTCAGCAGATGTCTTTCCCTTCCTATCTCTGACCGCAAAAATGGCGAATAGGGCGGCGGCCGTTCTTATGAATGGGAGGTCACATGTTTTCAGCAGCCAAGGTTTTTTTTTTTTTTTCAATTTTTTTAACTGCCTCCGTTGTCGTAGTTCCTGTCCCACCTCCCCTGCACAGTTATTGGTGCAAAAAATGCGCCAGGAAGGTGGGAGGGGACACAAATTTTTACTGTGTATGCGGCCTTTTATTCGATTGTGAACGAATACATCGAACGCCATGATATTCGATCTAATACCTATTCGATCGAACGGTGTTCGCTCATCTCTAGTGGAGAAGTATTGGAGACTTCCTGCAGCTCCTTGAGCGTTCCTCAGAATATTATGTAATGGGTCTGTCAAATCCTTGATTGAAGAGTGTGCCAATCTAAAAGGAAAAAACAATTCTTACAATTAGGATTGTCCACTTTCCTACTGTATGTGTCTGCCCATTCCCCCTGCCATTGTTGACTGTGTGTCTGCCCCTCCCCCACTGGCATTTTTGACTGTGGGTATCTGCCCACCTTTCTCACCTTTAGCAGCGCTCACATTTTAGGCTTTCTTCTAGGTGATGTACAATACTCTGGATTTTTGTGGCTTACAAGTTTTACACTTTGCCAGGTTCTTCTAGAGAGAAAGAGGCTGATAAATAGGCCGACACCTTCTTCCCAACATCACATGGAATCATTTACAGGTCCTTCAGCAATCAGGACACAGTGTATGCCCGTGTTGGTTACATAGTTACATAGTAGATGAGGTTGGATAAAGACATGAGTCCATCAAGTCCAACCTATAACCCTACAATCCCCTACAGTGTTGATCCAGGGGAAGGCAAAAAACCCCATGAGGCTCATGCCAATTGGCCTATTTCAGGGGGAAAAAATTCCTTCCCGACTCCAAATCAGGCAGTCAGTATAAACCCTGGATCAACATGTCCTTATAATCTAGAGACCATAACCCATTATATTTTTCTCTTCAAGAAAGGCATCCAGGCCCACTTTGAACTTGTTCAGTGAATCCGCCATCACCACTTCCCGGGGCAGAGAGTTCCAGAGCCTCGTTGTTCTTACTGTGAAGAATCCCCTTCTATGTTTCTGGTGAAACCTTCTCTCCTCCAGATGGAGAGAGTGTCCTCTTGTCACTGTCACTGGCCTAGGTGTAGAGGATGTCCTCTTGTCACTGTCACTGGCCTAGATGTAGAGGATGTCCTCTTGTCACTGTCACCGGTCTAGGTGTAGAGGACGTCCCCTAGTCACTGTCACTGGTCTAGGTGTAGAGGACGTCCCTTGTCACTGTCACTGGTCTAGGAGTAAAAAGATCCTTAGAAAGTTCTTTGTATTGTCCCTTCATGTATTTGTACATTGTTATTAGATCTCCCCGTAGACGTCTTTTCTCTAAACTGAATAACCCCAAGTTTGTTAACCTCTCATTGTCCCCCATTCCCCTAATCATTTTGGTTGCCCGTCTTTGCACTTTTTCAAGTTCACTTATGTCTTTCTTGTATATCGGGGCCCAAAATTGCGCACAATATTCTAAGTGTGGCCGTACCAGTGACTTGTATAGAGGCATAACTATGTCCTTGTCATGAGAATCTCGACCTCTTTTGATGCATCCCATAATTTTATTTGCCTTGGCAGCAGCTGCCTGTCACTGGTCATTAAAGGTAAGCTTGCTGTCCACCAAAATCCCTAAGTCTTTTTCATTGGCAGTCTTACCCAGTAATTTACTATTAAGTACATAGTCAGACATTTTATTACGTCGCCCAAAGTGCATTACTTTACATTTGTCAACATTAAACTTCATTTGCCAAGTCTCTGCCCATGCTTCCAGTTTCCTTAGATCCCCTTGTAATATTCTACTATCCTCCTCATTATTGATTACCCTACAAAGTTTAGTATCATCTGCAAATATACATACCCTGCTCTGTAAACCCTCTACCAGGTCACTAATAAAGATATTAAACAAATATCACATGGCATACACTGATGGCACTCAGAGCCCTATCTGCTGGCCATTGCACTGTCACCAGGATCTCTCACTAACGGGAAATCCAGTCCAGGATTCCCCGTCAGTGAGTGATTGATTCTCTTTCAGCTTTATGTGCAAATGCACATACAGATAAAAGCTGTAGGGTGTCAGTAGCGCTATACTGTGAGCGGGCATTCCCTACGGCCCAGCCATGACACTGAGCAGAGAGGATCACCTTCCCCAGTACTAGTCTATAGATGAGTACTGTTGGGTGGAGGGGGAGGGGAGGTGTTCCTCAAAGCATGAGGAAATCCGTTTTCTTAGCGAATTGAAGATTCCTGAAATTCTCATCAAATTTTACTTCTGCAGCTTCGGCTTGGTCATCTCTTGTCATTTTATTTAGGGACAGCTTTGGAACATTTTAACTTACCAAAGTGATGTTTGAGGTTTTTTTTTTTTTTTTTTTAAACTCATTGTTCTTTATGATACTGGTAAATTTGTTGATAAAATCATGAAATTTGATATTTGAAAAATATTCAATTTAAAAAGTTAAAAATTATCCTCTTTACAAGCTGATCGTGACATCACCCATATGACTTCATAGATTTTTTTTTCTTTTCTTTTCTTTTTTGGTAGAGTTGGAAGGGACCTCAAGGGCCATCGGGTCCAACCCCCTGCGAGTGCAGGTTTTCCTAAATCATCCCAGCTATATGTTTATCCAGATTCCGCTTGAAGATTTCCATTGATGGAGCGCCCACCACCTCCCGTGGCAGCCTATTCCACTCTCTCACTCCCCTCACTGTCAGAAAGTTTTTCCTAATGTCTAATCTGTATCTCTTTCCCTTTAGTTTCATCCCATTGCTTCTTGTACTTCCTTGTGCTAATGAGAATAGGGGAGATCCCTCTGCACTGTGACTACCTTTCAGATATTTGTAGACTGCTATTAAATCTCCCCTCAGCCTTCTCTTCTGCAAACTAAACAATCCCAGTTCTTTTAGCCGCTCCTCATAGGACATGGTTTGCAGACCTTCCACCATTTTGGTTGCTCTTCTCTGGACTTGCTCCAATATATCGATGTCTTTCTTGAATTGAGGCGCCCAGAACTGTACACAGTATTCCAGGTGTGGTCTGACCAGGGAAGAGGACAGCGGAATAATGACCTCTCTTCATCTAGATTCAATGCTTGTCTTAATACATCCCAGAATTTTATTCGCCTTTTTTGCAGCAGCACCGCACTGTTGGCTCATGTTGAATTTGTGATCTACTATTATGCCCAAGTCCTTTTCCCCTATGCTATCACTTAGTTCTATTCCTCCCATACTATATATGTTTTTTACATTTCTGTTACCCAGATGTAGAACTTTGCATTTGTCCCTGTTAAATCCCATTTTGTTGGCCTCCGCCCATTGTTCCAGTGTGTCTAAGTCCTTTTGAATACACTCTCTCTCCTCTCTAGTGTTGGCTATTCCTCCTATCTTCGTATCATCTGCAAATTTTATGAGATCCCCAATAATTCCATCGTCCAGATCATTTATAAAGATGTTAAAACGTACTGGGCCCAGAACAGAGCCCTGCGGCACCCCGCTTTTGACTTTCTTCCAGTTGGATGTGTAGCCATTTCGTATTACTCGTTGTGCCCGATCATTAAGCCAGTTGTGAATCCACCGAACGGATTTTTTGTCAAAGCCATACTTAATCATTTTTTCAATAAGAAGGTTATGTGATACTTTATCAAATGCCTTACTGAAGTCAAGATATACTATGTCCACGGCATTCCCTTGGTCCAACCATTCAGTGATTTTGTTGTAGAAGGAAATCAGGTTAGTCTGACAAGATTTATTGGTCATAAAGCCGTGCTGGCTTTGGTTAATTAATGCCTTCCCATCCAGGTACTGAAGTAAATGTTCCTTGACAATTTGCTCAAAGATTTTTCCTGCTATCGAGGTCAGACTTACCGGCCTGTAATTTCCTGGATCGTCCCTTTTCCCCTTTTTGTAGATGGGGACAACATTTGCCCTTTTTCAATCTAAAGGGACCACTCCTGTTTCCCATGACTTACCGAAGATTATAGCAAGGGGTTCTGTTATTTCCTCTGCTATCTCTTTCAGGACTCTAGGGTGTAAATCATCTGGTCCTGGGGACTTGGTTTCCTGTAACTTGGCTAAGTGCTCTCTTACCAGACCTTCGCTTATAGTCAGCTTGGAGTCCTCCTTCCCCTCATCTCCATCACCATTAATGTCGATATTTCCATTAGTTTCTTGGGAGAAGACGGATACAAAATATGAATTTAGTAGCTCCACCTGCTGTTCCACTATGTTAACTGTTTCTCCTTTGTCATTCTTCAGGACTCCAATGGTCTCCTTCACTTTTCTTTTGCTTTTAACATATCCCCAAAATCCTTTTACCTTACTCTTTGCCTCTTTTGCAAGCTTCAATTCGTGTTCAGCCTTAGCTCCTTTGATGCTTGTCTTGCAGAGTCTGCAGACTGCTGTGTACTCTTCCTTAGGTATAGTTCCCATCTTCCACTTTTTGTATGCTTCCTTTTTCCTTTTTAGCAGGTTGTGTAATTTTTTGGTCATCCATCCTGATATTTTTAGGTGCTTCCCATTTTTCTTCCTTCTAAGTATTGTTAGTTCCTGTGCTTTAATGATTTCCCTACGGAAGATTTCCCACCCTTCATGTGCATTTTTGTGCTTAAGAATTTTGCACCATGGAATTCTGCTAACCCTTGCCTTCAGGCTCTTGAAGTCTGCCCTGCTAAAGTCGAGCCTTGAAGTCTGTGTCTAGATAAGATTTACCATATCCCTGATTTATGTTGGCATCAAACTTTGAACATCCAACATTTTGTGTGTCGATAAGGCTTAGTGTTAAATCACAATTTTCCAATTTTATAAGACCATTCCTGAAATCCCAGTTTCAAGAGTCTAATTTTTGTTATGAAGAGGCTTTGAACGGCTTCTTTTTTAGAAATCCCCATAAATCACCCGACTTTCAAAACTACGCTCCTTAACTAAGTCAAAACAGAATATAGGAAGTTTATCCCTTTAGTGATTCACAGGAATTAAAACTAAATGAATGTGAAATTTACATATTTCAATTTCTTTCACTAGTACATTCATTTAGCCCTATAATTTGCTAATTGATAAGGGGATAAAGGAGAACATTCATCTAATAACGTGTTATGCAGTTTCACCTGACTGAGGGAATACCCCAAAGCTGGATATAAAATACTGTACGGGCACAAAAGAGATCATAAGGGCAAACTTAGTTTTTGTAGGGCAGATTTAGCCGGAATTGGTTTCAGCCACCTTGGTAGAACCCTTGAGGTACCAGAATAGTGTATTTTTTTGGAAACTGGACCCCTCATTGAATTTATAAAGGGGCTAGTGTTTTTACTGTACACATCTTTCCCAGAATTGAGCTGTCAAATTATAAAATGAGTTTGAAAACTTCACCCCTCAACAAATGTATCAAGATGTGCAACAATATATTTGAGCCCCACAGGTTTATCACACTTTTATCAAAAATTCCCTTTTCTCCCAATAAAATGTCATGTTTGCCTTTTTCTCATCAGAAGGTTTAATAAAAAACTATAACCTCACAGCAAAATCCCATATGTGGTGGTAAAGTGATGTACGGGCACGAGGCAGAGCTCGAAACAGAAAGAACATTATTTGGCTGTTGTAGATTTTGTTGGAATATATTTCATTTACCAGGTCACATTTCCAGAGCAACTGAAGTAGAAGAAAAGTGAAAAAAGTGACCTTATTTTGGAAATTGCATCCCTCAAGAATAGGGTTGAACGATCGGGATCGGAAAAGATCAGATTCTGATTCCGATCATTTCCCGCGGGATCGAGGTCGGAGGTGATTTTACACAATGCTTGGCTATTGGCCTATCATTGTTAGCCTTTCCAAGCATTGTGGGAAATCACCTCCGACCTCTATCCCGCGGGAGAAGATCAGAATCAGAATCCGATCTTTTCCAATCCCGATCGCTCAACTCTAGATTTTTTGCAGAATTAGGCTGTGAAAGTGAAAAATTACATTTTCTCCTATAAGGGGTGAAGGGTCTGTAGAGCAGTTCGGTTAGTTGAGTCCTTAGAGAGGTGAGAGACACCATGTTGGGGTCTTAGACAAAGATTAACATTACTGCAGAGGTGAGGCAGGTGGGGATTTACTAACACAAAGTCGCCCCAGCACTCTGCTAGCACCAAGAGCCTTACTACAAATACCTACTGTATATAAGGATGCATGCAAAGGAGGTTCTTGGTACTTTTTCATGTTGATCAAACTGTAATTGTAAGCGCAATTTCCATATCGAGTCTCTCTCTATTAGGTGAGTCCCTAAACTAAAATGACACCTCTCTTAGAGATCTTGTCTACCAAGAATTAAGAGAAAATGTTTTTTTTTTGTTTGTTTTTTTAGCCATATCATGTCTTGCATACTGCTCATTCTGGACCTTTAGCTTCTGAACAATTAGGAGAGTGTAGTACCAAGAACCTACTTGTCATGTATCCTTATATACATTTGCAGAAATGCAACCTTTTGCTCATAATTGTGTAGCAGCTATAAGTGCACCTGCATTTCTTGTTCATACACTATGTGATCAAAAGTATCCAGACACCTGGCTGAAAATGACTTAAAAGATTGTGGCGCCCTCCATCGGTAATGGAGAGGGCTTGCACCCCTTGTTGTTTTGCGTGGCACTATCACAGCACAGGCGTACATTGATATTTTAATCACCTTCTTGCTTCCCACTGTTTAAGAGCAATTCGGAGATGGCGATTGCATCTTACAACACGACGGAGCACCTGTTCATACTGCACGGCCTGTGGCGGAGTGGTTACACCACAATAACATCTCTGTAATGCACTGGCCTGCACACAGTCCTGACTTGTATCCTATAGAACACCTTTGGGATGTTTTGGAACGCTGACTTGGTGCCAGGCCTCACCGACCTACATCGATACCTCTCCTGAGTGCAGAACTCCATGAAGAATGGGCGGCCATTCCCCAAGAAACCTTCCAGCACCTGATTGAACGTCTGCCTGCGAGAGTGGAAGCCATCATCAAGGCTAAGGGTGGGCCAACACCATATTGTATCCTGCATTACCAATGGAGGGCGCCACCAACTTGTAAGTCATTTTCAGCCAGGTGTCCGGATACTTTTGATCATATAGTGTATTATTTGGCAGTGTTGACCATTTATTTCCTTTTTTGTCAGAGCATTACAGCCTGGACTATGCAGTACACTGGTAGATAGGTTAAAAATCTCAGCCCCCATATATCTAGTGGGAGTGGCAATGTATAGTATTGTTTGAGTGAAGATATAGGAAACTGGACTTAACATCCTTGATGTGTAAAAATCATTCCCAGGCTCCACTACCCACAGTGGAACTCCAATTGCACTACAACCCCCATCCAGGAAGCTCAATCGATTACCGTTACCTTATTTACACTCATCATTTGGTTGAACTGCACTGCTGCGTTCTGATTCATTCCTGCACTGATCATCAGGACTAGAGATGAGCGAACACTAAAATGTTCGAGGTTCGAAATTCGATTCGAACAGCCGCTCAATGTTCGTGTGTTCGAATGGGTTTCGAACCCCATTATAGTCTATGGGGAACAGATACTCATTAAGGGGGAAACCCAAATCCGTGTCTGGAGGGTCACCAAGTCCACTATGACACCCCAGGAAATGATACCAACACCCTGGAATGACACTGGGACAGCAGGGGAAGCATGTCTGGGGGCATCTAACACACCAAAGACCCTCTATTACCCCAACATCACAGCCTAACAACTACACACTTTACACACTCAATACCACCTCTCTGACAGTAGGAAAACACCTTGAAACATGTGTATTTGGCACTTGCAGTGAGGAGAGCTTGTCACCAGCAGTGAATTTGGACCTTGTAGTAAGTTGAGGTTGGCACCAACATTTGTTTTGAAAATCAGGGTGGATTGAGCCTCTAACCAGCAGAGTTTGGGCAAATTCATGGTGGAGGGAGCCTCTAAACACCCCAGTTTGGACCAATTCATGATGGAGGGAGCCTCTAAACAGCCCAGTTTGGACCAATTAATGGTGGAGGGAGGCTCTAAAAAGCCAAGTTTTGGGAAATTCATGGTGGAGGGAGCCTCTAAAAACCCCAGTTTGGACCAATTCATGGTGGAGGGAGCCTCTAAACAGCCCAGTTTGGACCAATTAATGGTGGAGGGAGGCTCTAAAAAGCCAAGTTTTGGGAAATTCATGGTGGAGGGAGCCTCTAAAAACCCCAGTTTGGACCAATTCATGGTGGAGGGAGCCTCTAAACAGCCCAGTTTGGGCAAATTCATGGTGGAGGGAGCCTCTAACCAGCCCAGTTTGGGCAAATTCATGGTGGAGGGAGCCTCTAAAATCCCCAATTTGGACCAATTCATGGTGGAGGGAGCCTCTAAACAGCCCAGTTTGGGCAAATTCATGGTGGAGGGAGCCTCTAAACATCCCAGTTTGGACCAATTCATGGTGGAGGGAGCCTCTAAAAACCCCAGTTTGGACCAATTCATGGTGGAGGGAGCCTCTAAAATCCCCAATTTGGACCAATTCATGGTGGAGGGAGCCTCTAAACATCCCAGTTTGGACCAATTCATGGTGGAGGGAGCCTCTAAAAACCCCAGTTTGGACCAATTCATGGTGGAGGGAGCCTCTAAAAAACCCAGTTTGGACCAATTCATGGTGGAGGGAGCCTCTAAAAAACCCAGTTTGGACCAATTCACGGTGGAGGGAGCCTCTAATCAGCCCAGTTTGGGCAAATTCATGGTGGAGGGAGCCTCTAAAAACCCCAGTTTGGACCAATTCATGGTGGAGGGAGCCTCTAAAAAACCCAGTTTGGACCAATTCATGGTGGAGGGAGCCTCTAAAAAACCCAGTTTGGACCAATTCATGGTGGAGGGAGCCTCTAAAAAACCCAGTTTGGACCAATTCATGGTGGAGGGAGCCTCTAAAAAACCCAGTTTGGACCAATTAATAGTGGAGGGAGCCTCTAAACAGCCAAGTTTTGGGAAATTCATGGTGGAGGGAGCCTCTAAAAAACCCAGTTTGGGTAAATTCATGGTGGAGGGAGCCTCTAAAAACCCCTATTTGGACCAATTCATGGTGGAGGAGCCTCTAAAAAACCCAGTTTGGACCAATTCATGGTGGAGGGAGCCTCTAACCAGCCCAGTTTGGACCAATTAATAGTGGAGGGAGCCTCTAAACAGCCAAGTTTTGGGAAATTCATGGTGGAGGAAGCCTCTAAAAAACCCAGTTTGGACCAATTCATGGTGGAGGGAACCTCTAAACAGCCCAGTTTGGGTAAATTCATGGTGGAGGGAGCCTCTAAAAACCCCAATTTGGACCAATTCATGGTGGAGGGAGCCTCTAAAAAACCCAGTTTGGACCAATTCACGGTGGAGGGAGCCTCTAACCAGCCCAGTTTGGGCAAATTCATGGTGGAGGGAGCCTCTAAACAGCCCAGTTTGGGCAAATTCATGGTGGAGGGAGCCTCTAAAAACCCCAGTTTGGACCAATTCATGGTGGAGGGAGCCTCTAAAAAACCCAGTTTGGACCAATTCATGGTGGAGGGAGCCTCTAAAAAAAACAGTTTGGACCAATTCATGGTGGAGGGAGCCTCTAACCAGCCCAGTTTGGACCAATTAATAGTGGAGGGAGCCTCTAACCAGCCCAGTTTGGACCAATTAATAGTGGAGGGAGCCTCTAAACAGCCAAGTTTTGGGAAATTCATGGTGGAGGGAGCCTCTAAAAAACCCAGTTTGGACCAATTCATGGTGGAGGGAGCCTCTAAACAGCCCAGTTTGGGTAAATTCATGGTGGAGGGAGCCTCTAAAAACCCCTATTTGGACCAATTCATGGTGGAGGGAGCCTCTAAAAAACCCAGTTTGGACCAATTCATGGTGGAGGGAGCCTCTAAAAAAAACAGTTTGGACCAATTCATGGTGGAGGGAGCCTCTAACCAGCCCAGTTTGGACCAATTAATAGTGGAGGGAGCCTCTAAACAGCCAAGTTTTGGGAAATTCATGGTGGAGGGAGCCTCTAAAAAACCCAGTTTGGACCAATTCATGGTGGAGGGAGCCTCTAAACAGCCCAGTTTGGGTAAATTCATGGTGGAGGGAGCCTCTAAAAACCCCTATTTGGACCAATTCATGGTGGAGGGAGCCTCTAAAAAACCCAGTTTGGACCAATTCATGGTGGAGGGAGCCTCTAACCAGCCCAGTTTGGACCAATTAATAGTGGAGGGAGCCTCTAAACAGCCAAGTTTTGGGAAATTCATGGTGGAGGAAGCCTCTAAAAAACCCAGTTTGGACCAATTCATGGTGGAGGGAGCCTCTAAACAGCCCAGTTTGGGTAAATTCATGGTGGAGGGAGCCTCTAAAAACCCCAATTTGGACCAATTCATGGTGGAGGGAGCCTCTAAAAAACCCAGTTTGGACCAATTCACGGTGGAGGGAGCCTCTAACCAGCCCAGTTTGGGCAAATTCATGGTGGAGGGAGCCTCTAAAAACCCCAGTTTGGACCAATTCATGGTGGAGGGAGCCTCTAAAAAACCCAGTTTGGACCAATTCATGGTGGAGGGAGCCTCTAAAAAACCCAGTTTGGACCAATTCATGGTGGAGGGAGCCTCTAAACAGCCCAGTTTGGGCAAATTCATGGTGGAGGGAGCCTCTAAAACCCCAGTTTGGACCAATTCATGGTGGAGGGAGCCTCTAACCAGCAGAGTTGTGGGAAAGCAGGGTGGAGGGAGCCTCTAACCAGCAGAGTTGGGGGAAATCAGGGTGGAGGGAGCCTCTAACCAGCTGAGTTGGTGGAAATCAGGGTGGAGGGAGCCTCTAACCAGCAGAGTTGTGGGAAAGCAGGGTGGAGGGAGCCTCTAACCAGCAGAGTTGTGGGAAAGCAGGGTGGAGGGAGCCTCTAACCAGCAGAGTTGGGGGAAATCAGGGTGGAGGGAGCCTCTAACCAGCTGAGTTGGTGGAAATCAGGGTGGAGGGAGCCTCTAACCAGCAGAGTTGTGGGAAAGCAGGGTGGAGGGAGCCTCTAACCAGCAGAGTTGTGGGAAAGCAGGGTGGAGGGAGCCTCTAACCAGCAGAGTTGTGGGAAAGCAGGGTGGAGGGAGCCTCTAACCAGCAGAGTTGTGGGAAAGCAGGGTGGAGGGAGCCTCTAACCAGCAGAGTTGGGGGAAATCAGGGTGGAGGGAGCCTAGTATTAGCAGAATTGTGCAACGCTTATGGTGGATGAGTATGAGGATGCGGAGGAATTGGAGAGGTTGAGTACAGACATGGAGTTTCATGTTGGGGTGCTTTACACAGGTGGGCACAAAAATGAAGGCTCTATCCAGTGGTGGTTCATTTTTATCAAAGTGAGCCGGTCGGCACTCTCAGCTGAAAGACGGGTGCCCTTGTCAGTGATGATGCCACCGGCTGCACTGAACACCCTCTCAGATAGGACGCTGGCGGCAGGACAGGACAGCACCTCCAAGGCATATAGGGCAAGTTCAAGCCACAGGTCCAACTTCGACACCCAATACGTGTAGGGCACAGAGGGGTCGGAGAGGACAGGGCTGTGGTCGGAAAGGTATTCCCGCAACATGCGCCTATACTTCTCACGCCTGGTGACACTAGGACCCTCCGTGGCGGCACTTTGGCGAGGGGGTGCCATCAAGGTGTCCCAGACCTTAGACAGTGTGCCCCTCGTTTGTGTGGACCGGTGAGAACTTGGTCGCCTACTGGAGGAACTGCCCTCCCTGCCGCCAACGTCACATGCTGGAAACATCTCCATCATATTCTGCACCAATTGCCTGTGGCAAGCATTGATGCGATTGGCCCTCCCCTCTACCGGAATAAAAGACGAGATGTTGTTTTTATACCGGGGGTCAAGGATAGCAAAGATCCAGTACTGGTTGTCCTCCATGATTTTGACAATACGCTTGTCGGTTGTAAAGCACCCCAACATGAACTCAGCCATGTCTGCCACAGTGTTAGTTGACATGACTCCTCTGGCCCCACCGGAAAGTTCAATCTCCATTTCCTCCTCATCCTCCATGTCTACCCATCCGCGCTGCAACAATGGGACGATTCGAAGTTGCCCGGAAGCCTCCTGTATCACCATCACATCATCGGACAACTCTTCTTCCTCCTCCTCCTCCTCCTCCATTAAACGCGATGAAGCGGACAGATGTGTGGACCTACTCTCCAGCTGTGACGGATCGGATGCTATCCCTAACTCCTCTGTGTGATCTGAGTTATCCCTGATGTCAATCAGGGATTCTCTCAGAACACACAAGAGCGGGATTGTAAGGCTCACCATCGCATCCTCAGAGCTCACCCTCCTTGTGGACTCCTCAAACACCCGTAGGATGTCACAAAGGTCTCTCATCCATGGCCACTCATGGATGAGAAACTGAGGCAGCTGACTTTGTGGCACCCTAGGGTTTTGTAGCTGGTATTCCACCAAAGGTCTCTGCTGCTCCACCACTCTATTCAACATCTGAAACGTTGAGTTCCAGCGTGTGGGAACGTCACACAAAAGCCGGTGTTGTGGCACATGCAGGCGTTGCTGGAGAGATTTTAAGCTAGCAGCGGCTACTGTCGACTTGCGAAAGTGGGCGCACATGCGCCGCACTTTCACCAGTAGCTCTGGAACATTGGGGTAGCTCTTTAGCAAACGTTGCACCACTAGGTTGAAGACGTGGGCCAGGCATGGAACATGTTGGAGCCCGGCAAGCTCCAGAGCTGCTACCAGGTTCCGGCCGTTATCACAAACGACCATGCCTGGGCCCAGGTGCAGCGGCTCAAACCATATTGCCGTCTCATCTAGGAGGGCATCCCTCACCTCGGAGGCAGTGTGCTGTCTGTCCCCCAAGCTGATCAGCTTCAGCACAGCCTGCTGACGTCTACCAACGCCAGTGCTGAAACATTTCCAACTCGTAGCTGGGGTCAATCTAACAGCGGAGGAGGAGGCGGTGGAGGAGGAGGAGGAGGGGGGTGTTCTTCTCGTGTCCCTGCCAGGAATGTTAGGCGGGGAGACGAGGTACACCGGGCCAGTTTGGGGAGCAGTCCCAGCCTCAACTACATTCACCCAGTGTGCCGTCAGTGAAATGTAGCGTCCCTGTCCGCATGCACTTGTCCACGCGTCGGTGGTCAAGTGGACCTTTGTGCAAAGCGCGGAACTAAGGGCCCGCCTGATGTTGAGTGACACGTGCTGGTGCAAGGCGGGGACGGCACACCGGGAGAAGTAGTGACGGCTAGGGACGGCATAGCGAGGTGCCGCAGTTGCCATCAGGTCCAGGAAGGCGGGAGTTTCAACAAGCCGGAACGCCAACATCTCCTGGGCCAGCAGTTTAGCGATGTTGGCGTTCAAGGCTTGCGCGTGTGGGTGGTTAGCAGTGTATTTCTGCCGCCGCTCCAATGTCTGAGAGATGGTGGGTTGTTGTAAAGAAGCGCCTGATGGTGCCTTTGATGGTGCAGGAGAAGGAGATAAGACAGGAACAGGGGAGGATGAGGGAGAAGTCAACAAAGTGGCGGAGGCAGATGAAGTGGTGTCCTGGCTCGTCCTCTGGAGTGCATCGCCAGCACAGTCAGCAGTGGCAGTGGCAGAGGCAGAGGCAGTGGCAGTGGCGTGAACGGCAGGCGGCCTTTGTCCTGCCGTTGCTGCCTGCCACTGATTCCAGTGCTTGGATTCCAAATGACGGCGCATTGAAATGGTGGACAGGTTGCTCTTCTCAGAGCCCCTAATCAATTTCGAGAGGCAAATTGTGCAGACAACACTATATCTGTCCTCGGCGCATTCCTTGAAAAAACTCCACACCTTCGAGAAACGTGCCCTCGAGGTGGGAGTTTTTCGGGTCTGGGTACGAACTGGAACATCTTGGGAGATTCCGGGTGTGGCCTGGCTTCGCCTAAGCTGCTGACCTCTGCCTCTGCCTCTAGCTACCCTTTTTGGTGCTGCACCTGCCTCAACATCCACACTACTTTCCCCGCTTGACATCCCCCCTGTCCAGGTCGGGTCAGTGTCCTCATCATCCACCACTTCCTCTTCCAACTCCTGTCTCATCTCCTCCTCCCGCACAATGCGCCGGTCAACTGGATGCCCTGACGGCAACTGCGTCACATCATCGTCGATGAGGGTGGGTTGCTGGTCATCCACCACCAAATCGAACGGAGATGGAGGAGACTCTAGTGTTTGAGCATCTGGACACAGATGCTCCTCTGTTAGGTTCGTGGAATCGTGACGTGGAGGGGCAGGTTGAGGGACAATGAAAGGAGTGGAGAACAGCTCTGGGGAGCAGGGACAGTTGGGGTTATTTTCTGTGAAGCTTGGTAATTTTGGGAGGAAGGAGGACAAGACTGTTGGGTAATAGGAGGAGAGGAGGCAGAGTCTGACTGGCTGCTGGACAATGTGCTGTAAGCGTTATCCGACAGCCATTGCAAGACCTGTTCCTGGTTCTCGGGCCTACTAAGGTTTGTACCCTGCAGTTTAGTTAATGTGGCAAGCAACCCTGGCACTGTGGAGTGGCGCAATGCTTGATGCCCCACAGGAGTAGGCACGGGACGCCCTGCGGCTTCACTGCTACCTTGCTCCCCAGAACCATTCCCCCGACCTCGCCCACGGCCTCATCCACGTCCCTTTCCGGGAGCCTTGCGCATTTTGAATTCCCAGTTAGAAACTGGCACTATATACCAGTAGCAAAAATTGTGGGTGCACGTAACCCCAATATATTCTTTGAATTACCAGTCAGAAACTGGCACTATATGGCAGTAGCAAGAAATGAGGGTATTTATAACCCCAATATATTCTTTGAATTCCCAGTCAGACAATGGCACTATATACCAGTAGCAAAAATTGTGGGTGCACGTAACCCCAATATATTCTTTGAATTCCCAGTCAGACAATGGCACTATATGGCAGTAGCAAAAATAGTGGGTGCACGTAACCCCAATTCTATTGCTAGGGGACTTGCAGTGTATTTCTGGGGTGAAGGTGGGGGGGCACACCGTTGGAACGGGTATCGGGGGTATATATCGGGTATACAGGAATACACTGACAGTGTATTCCATTCAGGATCCTGGGAAAGCTGGGTTGCGGCGATTGAGCCTGTCAGTGCCACGTTACACTGACAAGCTTCTCCCTGGAATTTAGCTCTTACAAGAGCTGTTGGTTGTCTTCTCCTTCCTATCCTAGCCTGTCCCTGCCTACCCAGAATCTAAGCCCTAGCTAACTGGACGGAAACCTCCGTCCCCGGTGAATTGCAAGCTCAGAATGACGCGAAGCTGGGCGGCGCTGTTCTTTTAAATCAGAGGTCACATGTTTTCGGCAGCCAATGGGTTTTGCCTACTTTTTTCAACGTCACCGGTGTCGTAGTTCCTGTCCTGTTCCTGTTATTGGAGCAAAAAAGGCGCCAGGGAAGGTGGGAGGGGAATCGAGTATTGGCGCACTTTACCACGCGGTGTTCGATTCGATTCGAACATACCGAACAGCCTAATATCCGATCGAACATGAGTTCGATAGAACACTGTTCGCTCATCTCTAGTCAGGACACCTCCGGCCAAGATCAGCATGGTAGCATGGATTCCTCACAAGAATTAATGGGGCCCTCCTCTTCCTGGCTTCCATAAACAAGAGCCTTAATGATCACTTCTCAAAAATGAAGGAATGTTCTTGTCTGGCCGTCACATCAGAATAGCACAAAAGAGTTTTACAGGGATACTTGTACAAAGTGCATGGCCAGACATTTGTAAAACACCTTTGTTTTCCACATGGCATTGCATTTTATTTGAAATATCAACCCCACCCATGTATATATTACCATCCAGGACGCAGTCTGGAGTGGGGGTGGGGTATTGATGCTAGCACCAAGAGCATTACAACAAATACCTACATTATATAAGGAAGCATGACAATGAGGTTCTTAGGACTTTTTACATTTTGATCAGACTGTAATTGTAAGTCCATCTTCCATATCGGGACATTGCTGCTGCTGTTAGTAAGTAAAGTGGTCAGTACAAGGAAAGTCCTCTGGTCATAATAAAACCCTGTTGCTTTTAGAGTAGGATGCTGGTATAGAAGATATCCAACTGTACAGCAACAGTAACTGGAATAAGGAAGTACAGGGTGGGTTCCAATACTTTAAACCTCCCATCTGTGCTGTGATTGGTTGGACCACGGGACCACAGATTTAAGTCACAGATATCAGAGGGTGGCGCTACTATATACCCCATTGTAAACATAGGAAGTGATTGGATGCTGTGCCACCAGCAGCCATCTTTACTGGACCACCATGTCAATAAACACAGTGATCATTACCCGTGGAGGTTATTGGATGACAAGAACCAGAGAAGATGGAGGTGGGGAAAAGTCCTCTATAATTATTGGTAATAAAGATTTGTATTGTGGAGTATTTGGACTACCTGTGAATCCTGAAGGTGGTGTAGATACCTCCTCAAGCTACATGAAGTGAAAAGGACATTAAAAACATGCAAATACTTGAAAAGGGACAAATGGAACGGATGCAAAAGGGCCATTTTAATGGATGTTAGAGTTGTCAAAAACATCAGTGTTGTGTTCCCTTCAGTATAGTTTTTGTATCACATAGTCTGATGCCCATAACTTATTATTTCCACCTACATAGTTGGGTGAGGTCTTTTGTCTTTGGCGGCACTAACTATTTTTTTTCATTGATACCAGTTGCGGGTACGTATGAATTATTGATCACTTATTATTCCATAGTCTTAGTTAACCACTTCCAACAACCAGCATAATGTCAGGACTTTACAGATGGCACCTGAGGTCAATGCATCCACTCTGATTAACCATTCAGATGACTTGATCAAATAAGACCGAGGCATCTGCTCACCTACAGTGTGGGCACGGCCATGTTCTTCTGGATTACCTTCTCATGGAGCCAATTGTAGACCCCAGGTCAGTCTTTACAAGGTTTCTATTACAGGCTGCCACAGGTCGTAGGTAGCCTGTAATAGAAATGAACAAATTTCTCAATTTAAGTTCCATCAGTAAATTTGAAACTAGCTGTGTCAAGAACGTTAAGAGGCGCTGTTCCATTTATTCTGGCACTACTGCAATTTATTTCTCTAGCCCCACCATTCCCGAGTAACATGAGCAGATATGGATGGTGCAAATAGACTCTAAGGGTGCATGCACACTACGTAACGCCGGGCGTGTATGAGAGCCGTACACGCCGGCGTTACAGCAGGGCTGCCGAACACTTCCCATTCACTTCAATGGGAGCGCTCGTAAACGACGCTGTTACGAGCGCTCCCATTGAAGTGAATGGGAAGTGTTCGGCAGTCTGCTGTAATGCCGGCGTGTACGGCTCTCATACACGCCCGGCGTTACGTAGTGTGCATGCACCCTAATGTTAAGTGGGTGGTGTCATACAAGGAAAGGCAAGGGGTGAGGTGGATGATGTCAGATTTATGCTTTCCTACTCCTTCCTGACATCACCCACTTGACATTAGGGAGTCTAGTTAGCATACCAGGAAATGGCAGTAATTTCCCGTGAGCTCTGCTGCCACCATCACCTTGATACACTTGTTTGGTGTTGGGACCAACTGGTCAATCAATTCCACTTCCATTTGTGTTATTTCATTATGTCAACAGATCTACACTATAGTACGCTCGGTGTTCTCTCCATAGTTAGCATATCAGTCACCAATAATAAAAGTATTTATTGCTCAGGAATGGTGGGGACTAGAGAAAAAAAAAATCCAACTGCACTGGAATCAATAGAGTGGTACATATTACAGGATGTTAAGACTTGGAGTTAGTGGAGGTGGTGAAAGGTCTTCTTAAAGTGTTATATTTGCTGCAAAACTACAGATACATAAACCTTGTAGATTTATTATCTGATTTATTATTATGTTCAATGTTTAATAATTCCAGACATCACCGGAGACTTTTTATTATTTTCATCTCCTTAATTTCCAACGTCTTCAGTGCCAATGTTTCCCCAATCTCATAGACTATTACCTCTAATTGTCCCCCCTGCAGGGAGTTCAGGCTTACATATATACAGGGCAGAATAGTCTAAGTCATTTTTATTTTCAAGGGAAATCAGTTCACGTCTTTATGCAGAAAATATTCTCAGAAGCATTAACCCTCGATGCAAGTCTGTCTCTGAAGTGCTCTGACATTAGAAGTAAGACTGACATTATCTGGAGACAAATGCAATAAATCTTTAAAAAAACAAAAACATTCTTGATCCATCTAACACTAATTTATCATGAGTCAAGTTCATCAATGTCTCTTCTTGGTAACGTTTTACAAGACTCCTTCCTATAACGTCTAGAGATGAAGGTGCATGATGAAAATTCTACGACCGTCACTGAGTTCCTTATATTGGGATTCTCCAGTTGGAATGGTTACAAGTTGCCTTTCTTCTCTGTTATTCTCATGATGTATTCCATGACTATATGTGAGAACTTCTTGATCATTTCACTGGTGTCCACAAGTCCACGTCTCCAGTCTCCAATGTATTTCTTCCTTGGACATTTGGCATTTGCAGACATAGTCCTTGTAACAAGTATTGTTCCCAAGTTCTTGGAGGTTATCATAAGGGAAGGGAGCACTATACCTTATGTTGGGTGTTTAGCTCAGTTTCACCTGTATGGGGGAGTCGTCTGCACAGAATGTTATCTGCTCTCAGCCATGTCCTATGACCGGTACTTGGCCATCTGTAAACCTCTCCATTATATCTCAATGATGAATGCCAAGCTTAGATACAGCCTGATCTTCTCGTCCTGGGTCCTCAGCTTTACATTTGTATCCATAACAATCTCACTCCTATCTGAATTAGATTTCTGTGGCTCAAATGTTATTAACCATTTCTTTTGTGACTTTGCCCCTTTGTTAGAACTGTCTTGTTCGGACACAACCGGTGTGAATATAAACATGACTGTCCTCTCGGTTCCAGTGATTCTTATAAATTTTGTATGTATAATCGTATCCTATGTTTATATTTTCATCACCATTTTTGGAATTTCCTCCACATCAGGCCGACAAAAAACTTTCTCCACCTGTAGCTCTCACTTTGTGGTTGTGGCCATCTATTACGGCTCCACCTTTATGATCTACACGGTTCCTTTCAGGGGATATTTATTGACTGTTAATAAGTTTATTTCCCTTGTATTTATTGTACTGACCCCCCTCCTAAACCCCATTATATACAGTCTAAGGAACAAGGAGATCCAGTCGTCTATAATGAAATCTTTGAGGGCCTCTGTTTAGAAAATATTTTAAATTTATCAATATGTTTCATTTAACCCCAATATAATTAGAATTCAATATCAATATAAAACTAAAGGGAAAGAGATACAGATTAGACATTAGGAAAAACTTTCTGACAGTGAGGGGAGTGAGAGAGTGGAATAGGCTGCCACGGGAGGTGGTGGGCGCTCCATCAATGGAAATCTTCAAGCGGAATCTGGATAAACATATAGCTGGGATGATTTAGGAAAACCTGCACTCGCAGGGGGTTGGACCCGATGGCCCTTGAGGTCCCTTCCAACTCTACCATAAAAATAAAATAAAAAAATAAAAATAAAAAATAAAATAAAAAAAAATAAATATTTGATGTGACCTTTGCTCTTTGCCTTCCATCAAATCTTCTCGTTACTTGCAGACAGTTTTTGAAGGAACTTGGCTGTGAAACTGTCTCAAAGATTTTGGAGAACTAAGCCCAGATGTTCTGTAGATGTAGGCTTGCTCCAATCCTCCTGTTCTTTTATGTCTTCACCAGACAGACTGGATGATGTTTAGATAAGCAGGGGCCACATCTGCTGTAGAATAAATTTGGAGCCAACCCATTATAACTTTTTTTTATTACCCTAGATAGTTATGAATATGAGGTTTCTAGTATACACTTTGTTAAAAAATTGTGTAAGCCCATCTGTCTTCAACCTCTTTAGATGGGACCCTACAGTGACTACATGGGACCTCTCTCTGGTCGTGAGCAATTTCCAATCTATTGTGTGTGCTAAGTTTCATCAACTATGTATAGTGTATAGAGATGAGCGAACACTAAAATGTTCGAGGCTCAAAATTCGATTCGAACAGCCGCTCAATGTTCGTGTGTTCAAACGGGTTTCGAACCCCATTATAGTCTATGGGGAACAGATACTCGTTAAGGGGGAAACCCAAATCCGTGTCTGGAGGGTCACCAAGTCCACTATGACACCCCAGGAAATGATGCCAACACCTCTGGAATGACACTGGGACAGCAGGGGAAGCATGTCTGGTGGCATCTAACACACCAAAGACCCTCTATTACCCCAACATCACTGCCTAACAACTACACACTTTCCACATTCAAAAAAACCTCTATCAAAGTGGGAAAATACCTGGAAACCTTCTTTACTCCCCAATGGACACAAACCCCAATTTAAGCTCAACAAACAGTAACAACCACCCGTTTAAATCACGTTCCCCATGACAACCACAAATGGAATAGGCAATGGGAATTCCAAAAGCCCTCACCCTTAACTGTCATTTTGAGTGTGTGTGTGTGTGTGTGTGTGTGATGTGGTAAGACCTTCCAAAATTCACTTTTCTAGCCCTTAACATGAGCCCTTCCAAACAAAGTTACAGGACCTTAAGCTGAGCTACCAGCAGAGATTGAGGCCCTTGGCATGAGTAGAGCCTTGCACCAGCAGTGTTTTTGGCACTTAGGGTGAGTTGAGCCTTGTACCAGCGTGTGTCCCTTAACATCAGGCGGACCCTAAGTTCTGCGCTTTGCACAAAAGTTCCACATTAACTAGGCTGAATGGTACAAACCTTAGTAGGCCCGAGAACCAGGAACAGGTCTTGCAATGGCTGTCGGATAACGCTTAAAGCACATTGTCCACCAGCCAGTCAGCCTCTACCTCCTCTTACCCAACAGACTTGTCCTCCTTCCACCCAAAATTCCCAATCTTCCCAGAACAATAACCCCAACTGTCCCTGCTCCCCAGAGCTGTTCTCCCTTCCTTTGACTGTACCGCAACCTGCCCCTCCATTTCGCGATTCCACGGACCTAACAGACGAGTATCTGTGTCCAGATGCTCAAACACTAGAGTCTCCTCCATCTCCGGTCGATTTGGTGGCGGATGACCAGCAACCCACCCTCATTGACGACGATGAGATGCAGTTGCTGTCAGGGCAGCCAGTTGACATGCGCATTGTGCAGGAGGAGGAGGCAAGACAGGAGTTGGGAGAGGAGGTGGTGGACGACGAGGACACCGACCCCACCAGGACAAGGCGGATGTCAAGCTGGGAAAGTAGTGTGGATGTTGAGGCACGTGCAGCACCAAAAAGGGTAGCTAGAGGCAGAGACATGTCCAGAGGCAGAGGTCAGCTGCTTTGCCGAAGCCAGGCCAGACCCGGAATGTCCAAAGATGTTCCCTTTTGTACCCAGCCCAGAAAAACTCCCCCATCGAGGGCACGTTTCTTGAAGGTGTAGAGTTTTTTCAAGGAATGCGCCGAGGACAGATATAGTGTCGTCTACACAATTTGCCTCTCGAAATCGAGTAGGGGCCCTGAGAAGAGCAACCTGTCCACCACTTCAATGCACCGTCATTTGGAATCCAAGCAATGGAATCAGTGGCAGGCAGCAACGGCAGGACAAACGTCGCCCGCCGTTCATGCCACTGCCTCTGCTCACAGTGCTGGCAATGCACTCCAGAGGATGAGCCAGGACATCACTTCATCTGCCTCCGCCACTTTGTTGACTTCTCCCTCATCCTCCCCTGTTTCTGTCTTATCTCCTTCTCCTGCACCATCAAAGGCACCATCAGGCGCTTCTTTACAACAACCCACCATCTCTCAGACATTGGAGCGCCGGCAGAAATACACCGCTAACCACCCACCCACGCAAGCCTAGAACGCCAACATCGCTAAACTGCTGGCCCAGGAGAGGTTGGCGTTCCGGCTTGTTGAAACTCCCGCCTTCCCGGACCTGATGGCAACTGTGGCACCTCACTATGCCGTCCCTAGCCGTCTCAACTTCTCCCGGTGTGGCGTCCCCGCCTTGCACCAGCACGTGTCACTCAACATCAGGTGGGCCCTTAGTTCCGCGCTTTGCTGCAAGGTCCACTTGACCACCAACACTTGGACAAGCGCCTGTGGTCAGGGATGCTGCTTATCTTTAAGGACAGGCAGGGTGAATGTGGTGGAGTCTGGTCCCGGGGTGCAAACTGAGGTACCCTATCTCCTCTCCCAGGCCAAAATTCATGGCAGGAGTAGACTGAAACCCTACGACGCTGCAACCTCCACCACAGCTACTAGCGGCAAACGCTAAAACACTGGTGTGGGGAGACGTCAGCAGGCGGTGCTGATGCTCATCAGCTGGAGGGACAGACAGCACAGTTTCTCCGAGGTCAGGGATGCCATCCTGGCTGAGATGGCATTTTTTTTTCCCTGCTACACCTGGGGCCTGGCATTTTTACGCCTGTGATAATGGCTGGAACCTTGTAGCGGCTCTGGAGCTTGCCAGCCTCCAACACGTTCCATGTTTGGCCCACGTCTAACCTAGTGGTGCAAAGTTTTTTGAAAACATACCCAAATGTACCGAAGCTACTGTTGAAAATGCGGCGCTTGTGCGCCCACTTTTGCAAGTGCACAAGAGTCGCTGCTAGCCTAAAAACACTCTAGCAAGGCCTACATCTGTCCAAACACAGGCTGTTGTCCGTCATTCACACACGCTGAAACCCTACAATACCATATCTTGAGCAGGGTGTGTGAGCTGCACAGACCTTTGATGGAGTTCCATCTACAAAACCCAAGGGTTCCTCAAAGTCAGCTCCCAAAGTTTCTGCACCATGAGTTTCCAGGGGTGGCAGAGTTATGGCTAGGGGCAGAGGCATGGATAGGGATGATGTCTAGGGGCAAAAGCAGTGTGGATGTGGAGGCAAGCAAAGCAGGGAAAATGGTCGCTAGAGGCAAAGGGATGTCCATAGGCAGCAAGGGCAAAGATGCAAAACTCTCCCCTGTTTCAAGAATTTTCCTGACTTGTCTCCCCACAAAACATTCCTGGGAGGAGGGCTGAAACACCACCCTCCTCCTCCTCCGCTGTTAGATTGACCCCAGCTACGAGCTGAAAACGCTGCAACACTGGTGTGGGGAGACGGACAGCACACTGCCTCTGAGGTCAGGGATGCCATCCTGGATGAGATGGCAATTTGTTTATCCCCGCTGCCCCTGGTGCCAGTCTTTTTTGTCTTGTTGGAGGGCTCTGGAGCTTGCCAGCCTCCAACACGTTCCATGCCTGGCCCACGTGTTCAATGTAGTGGTGCAATGATTTTTAAAAACATACCCCAAATTAGCTGAGCTAAGGGTGAAAGTGCGGCACTTGGACACCCACTTTCCCAAGTCTACAGTACCTGGAGCTAGCCGCAATACACTCCAGCAAGGCCTACATCTGCCTGAAGCACCTACTGTTGTGCGAGGTCACCACACGCTCTAACCCTAGATACCGTATGTTCAGCAGGGTGTGTGAGCAGCAGAGACCTTTGATGGAGTACCAGCTACAAAACCCAAGGGTTCCTCAGAGTCAGCTCCCTCACTTTCTGCACCATGAGTTTCCATGGGTGGCAGACTTATGGCTAGAGGCACAGGCATGGATAGGGGTGATGTGTAGGGGCAAAAGCAGTGTGGATGTGGAGGCAAGCTAAACAGGAAAAACTGGGGGTACAAGCAGCCGGTGGCATCATCACTGACAAGCACAGCTGTCTGTCAGCTGACAGGCTGACTTTCACCAAAATGAACAGACAATGGATAGACTCATCATATACATGTCAGTTACATGACAAATTTAGTGCAATTTGCAAGTCCAAGATGGGTTAGAGATCTGCGGAGAGGAATCTCACCACCTCTTGCGGGTGCCATCATTTGGAAGGCAAGCCCTGGGCTCAGTGGGTGAGAGCAAGCGCAGGATAATCGTCGTTTGGCCTGGCGGCCACTGCCTCTCCCACTGTTGACAGGGCTGGCGCTGCAGTCCAGACCAGCAGCCAGGACACCTCCACATCTGCCTCTGACACTTTGGGGAGTTCACCCTTATCCTCACCTTTTCCTGCCATTTCTCCTTTTGCCCGCGCCATCATGCGCCTCTTCCCAGCAACTCCCCATCTCCCAAGCCTTTCATTTCATGCTAAAGTATAGCGCAACCCACCCACATGCCCAAGGCTTCAATGGCCTCATCTCAAGAAATCTGGCCCAGGAGATGTTGGAATCCCGGCTGGGGGACACTCTGCCCTTTTTGGGCAGAGTGTCTACTGCGCCACCGCACTGTGCCGTCCACACCAGCACTTTCCCCCAAACATGAGGCGGTCCCTAAATTCAGCGCTTAGCCCTAAAGTTCCATGTGACCAGTTACGAATGGACAAGTGCATGCGGACAGGGACGCTACCTTTCAATTTGGGCACAGTGGTTGAATGTAGTTGAGGCATGGACCGGGTCGCAAAATGTGGTGGCCTGACTTGTCTCCCCACACAACATTCCTGGAAGGAGGGCTGAAACACCACCCTCCTCCGCTGTTAAATTGACCCCAGCTACGAGCTGGAAACGCTGCAACACTGGTGTGGGGAGACGTCAGCAGGCGGTGCTGAAACTGATCAGCTTGGGGGACAGACAGCACAGTGCCTCCGAGGTCAGGGATGCCATCCTGGCTGAGATGGCATTTTTTTTTCCCTGCTACACCTGGGGCCTGGCATTTTTGCGCCTGTGATAATGGCTGGAACCTGGTAGCAGATCTAGAGCTTGCCAGACTCAAACACGGTCCACGCATGGCCCACGTTTTCCAACTTGTTGGTGCCATGTTTCTTTGAAACCTACACCATTGTGCCTGATATACAGGTCAAAGTGGGGCCATTTTCGTAAGTGAGAACTAGCCTCTGCTAGGCAGAAAACATTCAGAGCACACGCCTCTCATCTTCGCACCGTTGGCTGGCGGAGGAAGACGAGGGGGTTGGAGTGGCATCTGATGTCCCTGTCCCACACGAGGCTAGAGGGTGCACTTCAGTGCATCCCATTGCTTCACCACAAATGGTGTGAAGGGGAGTGGAAAATGGAGGAAATGGAGAGTGACCCTTACAGTTGGGGCCAGCAAAGGCATGCCAAGTAACACACTGGCACACATGGCTGACTTCATCTTGGGTTGCTTTTCAACACATATTTCACATCATGAAGAACAAATAATACTGGATTTTTACAAGCCTCGAACCCCGGCCTAGGTCTAGTGTCTGTTCCTTTCTTATATTAGGGGAGAGGGAAAAAAAATTACTTCAGTGATACGTTTAGCGTACATAGACTGACTATTAATGTGTATCCCACTTAGTGTTGTTAGGGTTACACACCGTCACAACCTGGCTAAAGCTTCTATAGCTGTTAATAAAGTCAACATAACTTTACGGTATCCAAAAAGACAGCTGGTACCGACAGAGAGCAAGACAAATGTCAACCAAAGCTGTGAGCTCTGAACACCCACAGTGACTTTGGCGTCATCATCATTATAAGGGAGCGGGTGGTAATAAATAACTTGGCAGTGCCTAAAACCCAAAAAGCTTATACAACTATATTTACATTAAGATACACAAATGACACTTTTCAGTAGCATGTCATGAGACAAGCTGATAAGCTCTTCCTTTGTGCAGTGCTATTTGAAAGTTAAACGCTGCCTTTATTTTAATTCTGGAGAAGGTGCAGACATTAGATTTAGAACATGTTGTCTTCATTGTCCAAATCCTCTATATAGGTAACGTGTTTTTCGGGCCGAGCTGTCTGGGAACGAGCTGGTGCAGCACTGACAACCTGGGTGAATATGGCAAGAGCCTGAGATGTAGGGTGAATGAATCTCCAAATTATTTGTGGAATTCCCAGTGAGACAATGGCACTATATACCAGTAGCAAAAATTGTGGGTGCACGTAACCCCCATATATTCTTTGAATTCCCAGTCAGACAATGGCACTATATACCAGTAGCAAAAATTGTGAGTGCACATAACCCCAATATATTCTTTGAATTCCCAGTGAGACAATGGCACTGTATAGCAGTAGCAAAAATTGTGAGTGCACATAACCCCAATATATTCTTTGAATTACCAGTCAGAAACTGGCACTATATAGCAGTAGCAAAAATTGTGGGTGCACATAACCCCAATATATTCTTTGAATTCCCAGTGAGACAATGGCACTATATACCAGTAGCAAAAATTGTGGGTGTATATAGCCCCAATTCTATTGCTAGGGGACTTGCAGGGTATTTCTGGGGTGAAGGTGGGGGGGCACACCGTTGGAACGGGTATCGGGGGTATATATGGGGTATACGGGAATACACTGACAGTGTATTCCATTCAGGATCCTGGGAAAGCTGGGTTGCGGCGATTGAGCCCGTCAGTGCCACGTTACACTGACAAGCTTCTCCCTGGAATTTAGCTCTTATAAGAGCTGTTGTGGTTGTCTTCTCCTTCCTATCCTAGCCTGTCCCTGCCTACCCAGAATCTAAGCCCTAGCTAACTGGACGGAAACCTCCGTCCTCGGTGAATTGCAAGCTCAGAATGACGCGAAGCTGGGCGTCGCTGTTCTTTTAAATTAGAGGTCACATGTTTTCGGCAGCCAATGGGTTTTGCCTACTTTTTTCAACGTCACCGGTGTCGTAGTTCCTGTCCCACCTCCCCTGCGCTGTTATTGGAGCAAAAAAGGCGCCAGGGAAGGTGGGAGGGGAATCGAGTAATGGCGCACTTTACCACGCGGTGTTCGATTCGATTCGAACATGCCGAACAGCCTAATATCCGATCGAACATGAGTTCGATAGAACACTGTTCGCTCATCTCTAATAGTGTATAGAAGAAAGTTCTAAGCACTTTAATACTGCTGCCATTTTTTGTTTGCGTGTGTATTGGAGCCATGTACAACTTGTACTTGCACAGATATGTCATTGACCAAGTCTGTCTGTTTTTGCATTGTGCATTTTGTCCATGAAGGTCACTCAGCTATTGAGGGCTGTTATAAATTAGATCTGGATGTATCTAAACTGCACTACACCCTAAATGTATCTGGAGATCTTGGTCCAGATCCTAAGAGAGATGGGATTTTCAGTGTAGGGCCCCATCTTATGAGGTTGTCTTGTCTGTGGTAGATGGGCTGTCACAAATTCTAGCTGATCAAACCCGGCTCCAGCTGAAACAGTTAGGATTGGAGTTACGTGAAATTCCATCCATGTGTCTTTTAGATGCCCTACACGATGTTGCCCACGTCTTCTAGGTGTCTAGACAGAGGGAGGCTTTCTCTGACACCTCATTGGTATTCCTACAAAAAAAAAAATATATATATATATATATATATGTGGCCGGTGAGTGTATATATATATATATATATATATATATATATATATATATATATATATATATATATATATATATATACACTCACCGGCCACTTTATTAGGTACACCATGCTAGTAACGGGTTGGACCCCCTTTTGCCTTCAGAACTGCCTCAATTCTTCGTGGCATAGATACAACAAGGTGCTGGAAGCATTCCTCAGAGATTTTGCTCCATATTGACATGATGGCATCACACAGTTGCAGTCGCAGATTTGTCGGCTGCACATCCATGATGCGAATCTCCCGTTCCACCACATCCCAAAGATGCTCCTCTATTGGATTGAGATCTGGTGACTGTGGAGGCCATTGGAGTACAGTGAACTCATTGTCATGTTCAAGAAACCAGTCTGAGATGATTCCAGCTTTATGACATGGCATTGCATTATCCTGCTGAAAGTAGCCATCAGATGTTGGGTACATTGTGCTCATAAAGGGATGGACATGGTCAGCAACAATACTCAGGTAGGCTTTGGCGTTGCAACGATGCTCAATTGGTACCAAGGGGCCCAAAGAGTGCCAAGAAAATATTCCCCACACCATGACACCACCACCACCAGCCTGAACCGTTACCGATACAAGGCAGGATGGATCCATGCTTTCATGTTGTTGACGCCAAATTCTGACCCTACCATCCGAATGTCGCAGCAGAAATCGAGACTCATCAGACCAGGCAACGTTTTTCCAATCTTCAATTGTCCAATTTCGATGAGCTTGTGCAAATTGTAGCCTCAGTTTCCTGTTCTTAGCTGAAAGGAGTGGCACCCGGTGTGGTCTTCTGCTGCTGTAGCCCATCTGTAGCCTCAAAGTTGGACGTACTGTGCGGCGTTCAGAGATGCTCTTCTGGCTACCTTGGTTGTAACGGGTGGCTATTTGAGTCACTGTTGCCTTTCTATCAGCTGGAACCAGTCTGGCCATTCTCCTCTGACCTCTGGCATCAACAACGCATTTCCGCCCACAGAACTGCCGCTCACTGGATGTTTTTTCTTTTTCGGACCATTCTCTGTAAACCCTAGAGATGGTTGTGCGTGAAAATCCCAGTAGATCAGCAGTTTCTGAAATACTCCGACCAGCCCTTCTGGCACCAACAACCATGCCACGTTCAAAGGCACTCAAATCACCTTTCTTCCCCATACTGATGCTCGGTTTGAACTGCAGGAGATTGTCTTGACCATGTCTACATGCCTAAATGCACTGAGTTGCCGCCATGTGATTGGCTGATTAGAAATTAAGTGTTAACGAGCAGTTGGACAGGTGTACCTAATAAAGTGGCCGGTGAGTGTATATATATATATATATATATATATATATATATATATATATATATATATATAAATACCTGAAAAATAAAAAATTTCTTTCAAAATGTGGTGACCCAAAGTAAGTCCATATAAGTAACTTTCATAAAAGCAATATGATCTGAGGAGCTATCACAAAGTTATATGTTGTCTATCCTATTTGTGTCTTTAGGGTTGAGCAATTGGGATTGCAAAAGTTCGGATCCCAATCGGTGATCGAGCAAATTTCACAATCGGGATCGGCTGGAAAATGATCGGAAATCGGATTTTAAAATCGATCCTGAAATCTCAAGATCGGCTCAACCCTACTGACCATCTATTGGACGAGAAGCAATTGGAGCCTTTCAAGACTTTTGTTATAGTGTCATGATATCGAGTTTAATTGTAAGGGAACCTCGTACGTTTTGTTTTGTGAGTATCTCAGGCAGAATACACCTCAAAATCAGCTCAGGATTCCCCCATGTGAACTTAGCCTAAGAGTCATTACACATTACAATGCCCCCTCAGTGAGCCCAACCTAGTATCAAATTGAGCTGTTTTGGTGCAAATGAAAGATTTCACATTATACTATTGGAGTGATTTGGAATCTCTTGGTAGAATATATCAATTTCTACAAACTCTTCAGACTTCATTTTAGACAAATAACGCAATTCTTATTGTGAAGATGTTCAACTTTAATGTTTTCATCCAGATCCGATATGATTTACGTGTTCCCTTCAGGTTTTGAGCAGTCTATATGAATCTGGCATTGCCATGATGGTACTGACTCACAGAATAAAGATAACATGTCATATTACTGCACACAATGAAAAGTATAGAAACAAAGCCTGTAAGTAACATTATTTCACACCATTAGTAATTTATTAGCTTACAAAGACAATAGGACAAACTCATCAATCCCTTTATGTCATAAAACTGCTGTAAAATTAGCACAAGGCACTTTTCAGCCTCAAGCCCCAAACACAATGAAAGGGTTACCTGTTGTTTGTCTGTCTGTATTTCTTTTGCAGTCACAGATAATCTCTCTCACTCCTATATATGATTTATTTCACAATCTGCCTGTATCTGATTCAATCTGACTAAACTGTGTTCTAATTCTCCTACTCCTGGCTGTGTTAAAAACTTTGTTGCACTCAGTGCTGTGTATCATTATGAACAACACATCCATCTACTTCCACCATCACTGATATGTCTATAAGTACCTGGACTGAGCCGATCACCTGGAGGCGCTGCACAGAAAGGGCCACAGCAGGAGGCTGAGGGCCTTCGGAGTCCAGGGGCCACTTCTTAGGGCCTTCTTCAACTCTGTGGTTGCTTCAGCCATCTTCTTTGGTGTGGCCTGCTGGTGGAGTAACATACCAGTCTGGGAAAGAAATATACTTGACAGGTTGACAGGTTGGTTAGAAGGGCCAGCTCTGTCCTGGGGAGCCCCCTGGACCCAGTACAGGTGATGGGTGACATAAGGACATTGTCCGTGGTGACCTCCATGCTGGATAATAAAGTGAGAGAAGGAGCTATCAGAGGATCTTCCTCACAACCGCGGTCAGGCAGTATAATCTACATCAGGCCAAGCAAAGAACAGTCTGCACAGAGAACTAAATAATCCGGAAGTCTATTTACTTTCTTTAGCTGCTATGATTCCTAGTATTTTTCTCCTATCTGCTATTCTGAGCTTATGTGTCTCCTTCTGTAATACATTCAGTGGCGAAAAGTCACGGGCAGGCATGTCCTAGTGCTGGTTGTGTTGGATATGACGCTCAAATAGTGTAACGCGATGAGGCCTATGACGCTAGTGTCACCAGGATATCTGAGCAGTCTGATGCAGACAGGTGTCTCGTGAAAATGGCAGCACGTTGCGAGTTAAGTGACTTTGAATGTGGGATGATAAACGGGTGCAAGACGCATAGGGCATAGCATTTTGCAGATCACCTGGGAATTTGGGTTTCCGGGGTCAACAGTGTCTCAGGTGGACCTGCAATATCACAGAGATAACGTTGGCAGCCGCATAAACCAGCGCACCAATCGACCACGATGGTTCAATGAACGGACGTCACGTTACCTCCAAAGAGTTGTAAGGGGCTCTTGACTGTCTACTGTGGGTCAGATCACCGCCGATTTGAATGTGGAGCATCAGGATCTCATTTCCACCAGGATTTTACGCCAAAAACTGCACCACATAGGCTTCAATAGTAAACACTCGACTCATGTCCCTTTGCTGACGCCACAACACAGAGCTCTGATTGGCTCCATGTTGCAGCATGGGCCCGCATGGCTGGCCATCATCAATGGACCATGAAACAGTGGCGGCTTGTAGCATGGTCTGATGAATCACGGTTCCAGCTGTACAGAGTCAATGGGCGTGTGAGAGTGTAGCGTAAGCCTCATGAAGCCAGGGATCCTGCATGCCAACAGGGATGTTTCCAGGTGGGAGGTGGCTCCGTCATGGTCTGGGCTCCATTGTCCAGGTGCAGAGATCAATGATTGGTGCTCGATATGTGCAACTTATGGCAGACCATCTGCACCCCTTCCTGGTGTTGGAATTCCCTGATGGGGATGTTGTATACCAACAGGACAATGCAACATGTCATCGCTCATTAGTGGCACGGGAATGGCTTAATGAACACACCAGTGACCTCACGACCCTGAATTGGCTGGCCCGCTCGCCTGACCTCAACCCCATAGAGCATTTAAGGGATGCTGTGGATACCAGTGTCTGCTCCATGGACCCAGCTCCAACTACACAGGATCAATATCCCTCCAGAAGTCTTTCAACACCTTGTGGACCTTGCTTCGTCATCTTGCTACAGTTATCAGGGCTCACAGAGGGGTGATCTGCTATTAACGGTAAATTAACGGCACCTTCCCATGACTTTTGCCCATTGAGAGTATATTACAGTAATTATTCTGTATCCGTATTACTATGCTGCTGTAACACACAGAAATTTTGCCACGGTGGGACTATTAAAGGATTATCTTATTTTATCTTGAAGCCCACACACCCTTCTATACTGTGTGTGACATCAGAACATTAAGGTGTCCACCTACCACCGACCATTATCTGAGAGACTGTCAACCGATGTCAGATGAAACCAGAACATCACAGTGACTCGAGAGACATGCATGTCTTCTGTATTTTTTCTTTACAGTGAAATACATGTGGCGGCGTAAATTTTAGGTTGTCCAAAACTAATTGGCATTTACTCCATTTCGTTAAGAACAGAACAATTTGGAATATTTGGGCTGAACCCAACTCGTGATGAATCCGTTCACCCATCTCTACACACTAACCATTGGAAAGACTTGGAAAAAATAATATTTTCTGTATCTTTTTATTTAATGTATCATGTCCCAGGGCTGAAGGCCCAACCTGGTGTATAAACTATCATAAGACTAACAGGAATGATGACTGGTGAAACTGTAACTATATACAGCCCTATGAATAAATTTGTGCCCCCCTATTAATCTTAATCCTTGTTAGTTGTAAATATTTTGGTGTTTGCCATGTCAGTCTAATCTATCTAATAACTGATGGACACAGTAATATTTCAGGATTGAAATGAGGTTTATTGTACTAACAGAAAATGTGCAATATGTATTACACCAAAATGTGACCGGTGCAAAAGTCTGGGCACCTCCACAGAAAAGTGACTTTAATATTTAGTAGCTCCTCCTTTTGCCTCTAGTCGCTTCCTGTAGCTGTTAATCAGTTCCTGGATCCTGGATGAAGGGATTTTGGACCATTCCTCTTTACAAAACAATTCAACTTCAGTTAAGTTTGATGGTGGCCGAGCATGGACAGCCCGCTTCAAATCATCCCACAGATGTTCAGTGATATTCAGGTTTGGGGACTGGGATGGCCATTCCAGAACATTGTCATTGTTCCTCTGCATGAATGCCTGAGTCGATTTGGAGCTTTGGTGTTTTGGATCATTGTCTTGCTGAAATCTCCATCCCCGGCGTAACTTCAACTTCGTCACTGATTCTTGGACATTATTCTCAAGAGTCTGCTGATACTGAGTGGAATCCATGCGACCCTCAACTTTACCAAGATTCCCGGTGTCGGCATTGGCCACACAGCCCCAAAGCATGATGGAACCTCCACCAAATCTTACAGTGGGTAGCAAGTGTTTTTCTTGGAATGCTGTTTTTTTTTTTTTTTTTTTTAAACGCCATGCATAATGTCTTTTTTGTTTCATCAGTCCATAGGAGCTTCTTCCTAAATGAAGCTGGCTTGTCCCAACGTGCTTTTTCATACCTCAGGCAGTGACTCTGTTTGTGGCGTACGTGCAGAAACGGCTTCTTTCTCATCACTCTCCCATACAGCTTTTCCTGGTGCAAAGTGCGCTGTATTGTTGACCGATGCACAGTGACACCATCTGCAGCAAGATGATGCTGCAGCTCTTTGATGGTGGTCTGTGGATTGTCCTTGACTCTTTTCACCATTCTTCTTCTCTATTGAAACCGAAGAAAATAAAATATCCAGCGCCAGGAATGTAAAATTAAAACTTCACTTTTACTTCATCCAAAAATGAATCTAGTATCGCGAGAGTTACATCGCTAGACGTGCGGCGGGCCTTAGGTGATGTACGCCACATACATGATTTGGGAGACTCCTGTAGCTCCAGTCAGGGTTTGGTGAGTCTGAAATATGTTTTATTGGGATTTGTACCATGTGAATGAGTCAATTGTATCTTTTTGTGCTTTATGATCAGTGTTCTCTGTATTGCATAAACTTTAAATGTTCTTGTATACATAACACATATAGGTTTAAATTAAACCCAAATGTGGGAGGACCTAACCAGCTATATAATGTGGGTTCAGTTGGTAACTAGCAGGCTATGAGTAAGGGGCATACCATGCAGCCCCGAAACGCGTAAGCTACTATTTTGTATTACTGAGTGGATCCATTTTTGTAATTGTTTTATTTTTGGATGAAGTAAAGGTGAAGTTTTAATTTTACATTCCTGGCGCTGGATATTTTATTTTCTTCGGTTTTAATATTGTGCATTGCATCCTCTTCAGTCGGGGATTTACCCGGAGAAGCCTAATCAAGTATGTTTCCATTCCTCTTTACCTAAAGGGGGTTGAGCGGTTTCTTTGTTATAATTCTTCTTCTCTGCCTTTCTGATATTTTTCTTGGCCTGCCACTTCTGGGCTTAACAAGAACTGTCCCTGTGGTCTTCCATTTCCTTACTATGTTCCTCACAGTGGAAACTGACAGGTTAAATCTCTGAGACAACTTTTTGTCTCCTTCCCCTGAACAACTATGTGGAACAATCTTTGTTTTGAGATTGTTTGAGAGCGGGCTGTCCATGCTCGGCCACCATCAAACTGAACTGAACTGGAATTGTTTTGTAAAGAGGAATGGTCCAAAATCCCTTCATCCAGGATCCGGGAACTGATTAAAAGCTACAGGAAGCGACTAGAGGCTGTTATCTCTGCAAAAGGAGGATCTACTAAATATTAATGTCACTTTTCTGTTGAGGTGCCCAGACTTTTGCACCGGTCAAATTTTGGTGTAATGCATATTGTACATTTTCTGTTAGTACAATAAACCTCATTTCAATCCTGAAATATTACTGTGTCCATCAGTTATTAGATATATCAAACTGAAATGGCAAACACCAAAATATTTACAACAAAAAATGATTAAGATTAATAGGGGGGCACTAACATTTTCATGGGACTATATATATATATATATTAGCTTATACTACATATACTGTATACAGTAGTAACATAAACCTTACCATTAGCTGATAAACTATTTATTAGATTTACAATTCTCTTCACCCTCGACATCACCGGAGACTTATTATTATTGTTTTTCCTCTCTAATCTTCAGTGCCAATGTTTCCCCAATCTCGTGGACTATTATCTCTAATTGTCCCTCCTGCAGGGAGTTCAGGCTTACATATATACAGGGCAGAATATTCTAAGTAGTTTTTATCTTCAGAAGAAACCAGTTCACGTCTTTGTGCAGAAAATACTTTGCTGATGAAGCTTTAACCCTCTGAAGGTCACTGAGATTAGAAGACTGACATTACCTATAGAAACATACAAAAACTTAACTTCTCAAGCTAAGAAATTCGCCTCTTAAAGAATCTACAGTAAGACGTGTTCATCTCCCATCAAATTCATCAATGTCTCTTCTTGGTAACGCTTTACAAGGCTTCTTCATATAACATTTAGAGATGGAGGTAGATGGTGTGAACTCTACCACAGTCACTGAGTTCCTTATATTGGGATTCCCAGGTCTGTATAATTACAAGTTGACTTTCTTCTCCATTATCTTAATCATGTATTCCATGACTACATGTGAGAACCTCTTGATTATTTCACTGGTCTCCACAAGCCAACGTCTCCAGTCTCCAATGTATTTCTTCCTTGGACATTTGGCTCTGTCAGACGTAGTCCTTGTCACAACGATTGTTCCCAAGTTCTTGAATGTCATTATAAGGGAAGGGAGCACTATACCTTATGTTGAGTGTTTAGCTCAGTTTTACCTGTATGGGGGAACAGTCTGTGCTGAGTGTTTTTTACTCACGGCCATGTCCTATGACCGGTACTTGGCCATCTGTAAACCTCTCCATTATATCTCTATAATGAGTGTGAAGCTTAGATACAGCCTGGTCATCTCCTCCTGGGTCTTCAGCTTTATGCTGGTTCTTATCACACTTGTACTTCTATGTTACATAAAATTCTGTGGGTCGAATATAATTAACCATTTCTTTTGTGACTTTGCTCCTCTCTTGGAACTCTCTTGCTCAGACACAACCGTTTTGAGTATCGACATGATTGTCCTCTCGTTCCCGCTGATTCTGTTGCCTTTCCTATTTATAATCGGATCGTATGTCTGTATTTTTATCACTATTTTTGGAATATCCTCCACAAGCGGTCGGCATAAAACCTTCTCCACCTGTACTTCTCACTTAGTGGTTGTGTCTATCTATTACGGCTCCATGCTTATCATCTACATGGTCCCTTACAGTGGTCATTCATTGACTGTTAATAAGTTTATTTCTCTGGTCTATATTGTACTGACCCCCCTTCTAAACCCCATTATATACAGTCTAAGGAACAAAGAGATTCAGGCTTCTGTGATGAAGTATCTGAAGATTTGTAGTTAGATATGAAGACATTTTATCGAAGTCTATTATTTCATTAGATAATTTGCCCGCTTTTCTGTACAGACTGAGACACAATTTACTTGGTAAATATTTGTTCCCCGACATGATAAGTAAATAATGTCACCAAAAAAACAATAATTGCTAGGACTTTGATCCTCCATGTAGCCCATGAATCTAGCTGTCATATGATTTGGAAATACACCTGATTAACTGTTTGATACCTGTAAATTGAGACTTCGTATTCATGTTTAATGTTTGATCAAAAATGTATGCCCCCTCCAGTGGATATAAGAAGGTGTCATTCGTATAATAAAGTTATGCTTCTGCTCAGACTCACCTTGTCTCTGTGTTTAATGCGTCCATTGACGACTCGGGCCTCCATTCAATTTGGCCTCTATCCAATATACCTATTGGTCCAATTGCAGACCGACTTATCAATTGGCGCCCAACGTGGGGCAGAAAAGGCAAAAGACACCAATATCTGATGAGATCCTGCACGTATAGAGGGAGGGCCAAGGACACACAGACCCCCCAGCACCAGTGTATAGGTAAGAACCTTTGTTTATAACAATATCTCTGTGTCCATCGTCTTCTATTACTATATCTGGATCTGAGGGTATTTTATAGTCAGTCTTTTGTACATACTGTTCATTTTTGGCAAAGAACCATAGAATATCATTTTGATACTTAAAGGTATATTGGGTTTCATAACTCTGTGCTGCTATTCTTGTTTGATTAAAGATTGATGTGTGAATGTGTATGTGTCTACCTTGAGGGTATGGGATGATGGAGTCTACCGTAAAGACTAACCTCCCCTTGAGATTGGTTTGTCTGGTTCATGTAAGGAGGTGCCCCTACAGGCATCATAGACCATATACCTCCTCCTGGGGAAAGCTAATGTGTATGAGATAAGTTGTCTGCCCTCTGTCTTTTGTTTGAGAGGGCTTGGGTCATACTTGTCAACCTAGAATTAGCTTGTTTTACCCTATGGTTGATGTATAAGATTTATGGGTATGCCAAACTGAACTTAGTGTATGTACCATTTCTCACTCAACGGCCTAGGGGATTTAATGATGTGACTCTGATGATAAGTGATCTTATCAAGTGATAAGTGCTGAGTGGATTAATGACAATAAGTTGGTTTTCCTGAGGTAACAAAAGACATGAAGCGAGAAGGTGATTGGATTAAGGAAGAAACCCCGAAAGGTATATAAAAAAAGAAAGCAAAAATTCCTCCATCATATCAACTCATGGTGATTCCTCAACACCATCTCATGGCTCCTGTTGTAACAGGACCAGAAAGATGGACTTGTGTGTGTGGACAACAAAACCCTGACTGGTATGAACAATGCTCTGCCTGCAGGAGACCGAAGCCATATGGAGCAACAAGATTATCCTGTTGTTTATTCTCAGCTCAGTGCAATAAATCAAGAGGAATCACATTAGAAGCTGACTATCCCTCTTCTCAGTTCTCTCAATTTCAGACTGTCAATACTACAGGTATGCCAAGTGGGGGCTCTTTCATTCACTTCAAGCATTACCAACAACTACCACGTCTCATTATAAACTATGGTCTCCAAATGATCAGATGGCACTGCTCAAGGATACCCCAGACCCATTTGACCTACGCATGGCCTTCTACAGATGGATGGTGGGTTTGAATAACACCTACACATGTACATGGACAGATCTAGAGAGTAACTTGAGGGGAAATATTGGTGAAGCTAGGATGCAATCAGTCATGGACTGATGGATGGATTTCCATTTGGGAAATCAATATAGCCGTACTGTAGAATCAGGGATACACTTCCTGATAGGACTGCATGCATGGTGTAAGGAGAGGGTGGGAGAATCTATACTCTCTCTCTCTCTTAGATGTGGTGCAGGGGCCAAAAGATACAGTGGATCAGTTCTGGGGAAATCTAAAACTGAAACATGGATTTGGGGTGTGAGGCAACAGCAGATGCGGGAAGGAAACTCTTCCATGGGGCATTCATAGCAGGTCTTAGGCTACAACTCAGACAAAAGGACCAGATAGCAAAGCCTGATTGGAGAACATGTGCAATTGAAGACCTAACTGTGGGATGGTGGGATATCTCAGACGTCAGCATAGGTTACTACTTCAGCAAGGTGACCAGGAGAAGATGGGTGCCCCACCCCAAAACTCACAATAGGATATAGACAACCCCATAATCACCTACCCTTTAAAGGCAAATCTTACACCAAGGCCCACATGGGGTGAGCTCAGTAAACCTCTCTAATAGTAGAAAAGTTCCATTTTTGCTGGATAAGGGGGCTACCAGATCTGTAGTTAAAGGGAAAAATGTTGACACGAGATGACATATCAGATGACAAGTTACATACCCAAGGGTTGAGGGGTTAATGGAAGAATGCCGAATACCAAACCTACCAAATCTGTAGTCAATACTCCCTTATTCCCAATCAAGAGAAAGAAGGGGGAGCCAGTCACTTACAGGATGGTACATGACCTAAGAGCAGTGATTGCGGTCATTGAACTGCTTGCACCAGTGGTACTAACCCACATGCCATCCTGTTGCAGATTCCATCCACAGTCACCCACTTCTGGGCTGTAGATCTGTTTGCTTTCACCTTTAAGGGTCAGCAATATTCATGGATGGTGCTGCCACAGGGGCCCCACAACTCTCCCACCTTGCATTCTCTTGAACTCCAATTTTTTTTTGCAGGATTGGATGCTCTCACATGCTGAAGTCATTCTGCTTGAGTATGTGGATGATTTATTCCTTTGTACCCCAACTAGAGACGTGTTCTGTGAAACTGCCATCTCACTACTCCAAGAGGCACTAGATTGCCTCGCTCACTCAGGTTGGCAATTGTTTCTGCTCCAGCTCGAGGCTCCCTAGCCTACACAAAACTGTTCCTTCTGTATTGTACAGAAATTAAAGGATATGCCACAGGGTTTTTAGCTCCAAAATATGGACAGCAGAACAGAACTGTTGCATAGTACTCAGCCAGACTAGATCCTGTGGCTAGAGGTGCCCCATCATGTGTTTGAGCGGTAGCAGCCGTTTCACTGTTGCTACACAAAGTAGTAGAGATAGTGTTTGACTACCTGGTCACTGTCTATACTCCACATGACTTACATAGTATCTTAAGTCAAGTCTAAGCAAAAGAGCATTTCTGTAGCATGGCAAATCAAGCTCCAGTGCACCCTACTCATGCCAGGATCGGTAAGTAAATAGGGCTTGTTAACGGCTGGAATAACTCCAACCGGTAATGGCCTATTAAGAAGAAAAAAAAACACAGTGGTAGCAGCTGTCGCTGGGCCCCTAATGTCCTGGGCCCTGTGGCAGCCGCTACTACTACTACCCCAGGAAGTTACGTCCCTGGTCAAGAGACATACTAGGAAACCATTAGACCCAAGATTTGATGGTCCTTTCCAAGCCCTTCTCACTACTGCAACTTCTGTGAAGCTTGAGGGAAAGCCCACTTGGATTCTTGCAAGTCATTGCAAAGCTCTATAATGGAAGAATGGTCCTGTTTCTGATGATATTGATAACCTCACTCCAAAAAGGGCAGGCGACCAACGGACTGATAACCCAAATTGATACAGTGATATCCATGTGGTTTAAAGCCTCAGCGCCAGCAGCAACATTCCATTTTGATTTCTGTAAAATAATGCAATGAAAATGCAATCTCTAATTTGGTAAAGTTAATAGCAATCCAAATTATAAATTCCTCACCAGGACAAAGGGGACTGTAATTTAGGAATGAAAATTGCAATTCCTAGTCAGATTCAGCATGGAATATGGGGGATAAATGAGGATACATCCCAGAGGAAGCCATGACTCATGTTAGCCCAACCCCTCCACAAGAGAATCATTAGAACTAACCCGAGATGGGATTGCATTCCAGCAGTCCTAACATGTGGACTACCCTGTAATCCCAATGTTATTAATATATATGAACCATCTCCATGAGATGAAGGTCTCTATGTGCTAGGACTATATATTCCAGGGAACAAGGTTCAAGAGAGAACTTTTTGTTTGAGGGCTATTCCTGCCCATAAAAACATTAGGGAAAGCCCTTTCAAAATATTGCAAGACATGATTTATGAGGAAAAGACAACAATAGAAACAGGGTACACTGAAAGAAATAACCAAACCAAACCAGAACAACAAAACTAATTGTATAGCATGTGCAAGTGCTAGACCCCACTTAGGCTAAGGGACCACAGGATGTTCTGCTGCTCTAAAGCGCTGCGGGAAAAACTGCAATGGGAGAGCATTGTGGTTCTTCCCGTAGTACAATATGTAGCAAGTAGACCCAAACTCAAAATAGAACACCACAAAGGCCGTGGCCTTAGAGCGATGCATATCCAGTCTTTAATTCCCCACTAAGGTCAACTGAGAACTGCAAGAGGCAGCTGCACAAATCTGGTTTAGAGGGAAAGAGTGACTCTCTGCTCAAGAGGTGGAAACTGCTGGGACAAAAGAAGGCAGGCGCAGCCCATGGGAAGAAAAATAAAGCTTTATAGCTTCCCTTATCCATCTGGACATGGAAGCCTTAGAGGACTTGAGCCCCTTGTCCCTGCCAAAAATATCTCCCAAAAGAGAGAGTGTGCTGTAAAGAAACCTATAGGCATCTTGTGAGATCAAGGGAATGAAGCTTAATTTCTAGAGATGAGCGAGTAGTACTCGATCAAGTAGGTGTTCGATCTAATAATACTCGTACTCGATCGAGTACTACTAGCTGTTCGAAGTTAAGATTTGATGCAGAACCAGCGTTGATTGGCAGAATGCTATACATTGCCAATCAATGCTGGTTCTTCTCATATCTTTAGAAGTCTTCTCCCTGCGCAGCTTCCCCGTGGCGTCTTCCGACTGCGCACGTCCGCGCGAGCATGCGCAGTCGGCTCTGCCTAGGCCCGATGCCTAGCAGAGTGAATTCAAGGCTGGAAGAGGACGCAGGGACGCTGCGCAGGGAGAAAAATCCAGCCCGACCCTCACTCATGGACTTGGTAAGTAGAATTTGATCGAATGTTGCCTACCCCTGAAACGAGCATTTCCCCCCATAGACTATAATAGGGTTCGAAACCTGTTCGAACAGCCGAACAGTGTGCGGCTGTTCAAATCGGATTTTGAACCTCGAACATTTTAGTGTTCGCTCATCTCTATTAATTTCCTCCTCGAAGAAGGTGTTGGAAAAAGCACTGGAAGAGAAACCACCTGGTGGATATTAACCTGGGAAGACACCTTAGGATTAAAACCAATCTCAATTGAAAGAAAATATTCAGTTTAAGGCTTTTCTGCTGTGAAGGCCGGCATTCACACTACTGCCGCTGTCCGCCTCAGGATTTCCATTGTAAACCCTGGGGCGGACAGTGAAGGTCGTGTGAACCCAGCCGTAGTCCTAACAGCAGCACAAGTTTCCCCTCCTTCTTGATATATTTTCTTCTTTATAATTGACATTATGGAGGGAGGTCTCCTTTGTCCTCTTATAGGGTGGGTGATACCTAATTAATTATTTAAATTAACAGTTCTGCCTATCTTACCAGCAATCAGGGGAATATATACCCCACATTGTGCTGCTGTTAGGACTAAGGCAAAACAGGTTAACAACATACTCAATGCTTATATGCAATTTCCAGAATAAAGTTGTTCCTTGGTACTCTCCACTTCACTGATACTTTAGGGGAAAATCTAGTATGGCACCTTAGGGCTAGGTCACACGGGGGTATAGCGGGTTTTGGCACTGAGAGTGATGCAATGAGCCGCGTCACTCTCAGGTCAAAACCCACCTGCCACAACTGTCACGGTCGCAGCTTCTGTCCCCGGAGTCGGCTCAAATGAATGGGCTTACTCCAGAGGTTTCTACCACCAGGCAGACGCCGCAGGTCACTGAACCACGGAATCCACCTGAAGAAAGGGCAGCCTGGCGGTCTACATAGACCACCATTGTGAGGGGGTGGATTATGACGTGGATTACGCGCCATAATCCGCCCCCTCTGTGCCCATGTGAATGAGCCCTTAAAAAGATTTTGTCCCTCAAAAGACCAATGGTGCACTGTGACTTCTATACTTCTATACCCTGATATACAGTATGCAGCAAGGACATATCTATACTTGCAAGGTTAGCCTGCTGCACAAGATCTGCAGCTATGGGCTTGTGATGTTGGCTGTTACCACAGATGGACATCCCATAGAGAAGGCTGGGATGGTTTATTACTGTCCCTGCCTCCCCAATTACTGTAATCATGGCTATGGGTGCCACCATGATGTCTGACATGGCCAATGGGGAGACAGGAACTCTGAAAGCTGCTGGGTCCTATAAACTCAGATCATCTCTGAAGTACAGTATAGGAGGCTGTATATATCAGCCCCAGTTACAAGAGAAGCCATCACCAAAAAAAACATTAAAATACCCCCTCAAAGGTCTATCAAGTCTATAGTATAATAATACTATAATAATAGTATAAATAATCTCAAAAAATCCAAAAATATAATTATAAAAAAAGTAGACAAGGGGGGTAAGACCGTCATCATGGATCGGCAAGATTATGTTACGAGTTGCATGTGCATTTTGAATGACAACAGTACTTACCGCATACTCAAGCATGATCCCACTAAAGAGTTTAGTAATACACTTCAGGAATTACTAGAAGAAGGCATCGCCTTAGGTATATTCACTAAAGCAGAAACTGAGTTTCTCAATAATTCGACTCCTACTGTTGCAACACTGTACGGTTTACCTAAAGTGCACAAAAATACTAAACCCAATCCATTACGTCCTATAATTTCCGGCCGCAATTCTCTCAATGAGAGATTGGGTAATTGGCTGGATCGAATCCTTCAACCCTTGGTCCATAGAACACCGGGCTACATCAAAGATAGCCGAGAAGTCCTTAGGACATTTAAGGACTTCACATGGACCACTGAGATGTCATGGCTTTGCTGTGACGTCTGTGCACTTTACCCCAGCATCCCTCACGGGGATGCCCTCGATTCGTTGGCAGCACATTTGTACAAATATAGCACATATACTCCTAGCATGTGTGAATATAACATATCTGTTACCTCTTATCTGCTCAGCCATAATTATTTTGTTTTTTTGAACACTTTTTATTTACAGATTAAGGGGGCCCCTATGGGGGCCCCCTTTTCCCCTTCACTCGCGAATTTGTTTTTATCAGCATGGGAGGAGAAACATATTTTTTCCCTAGCCAATTCTTTTTTTGATCACATTTTCTGGTATGGGCGCTACATCGATGATATACTAATTGTTTGGTATGGAGATGTAGCGCCCATACCAGATTTCATTCTTTTTCTGAATAATACTTGCGCAGGTTTAAGTTTTACACATTCACATGACATGGATGTTATAAATTTTTTGGACATTACATTAAAGGGTTGTGCAGCTACGGGACAGGTTCACACATCGCTATACCGCAAACCTACATCTGGAAATGCGGTTTTGAAAGCTAGTAGCTGTCATCCTGCTGCCACGATTCGGGGCGTCCCTGTGGGGGAATTACTGCGGGCTAAAAGAGCCTGCAGTGAAAAAGATGTTTTTGACAAGGAAAGTAATTTGATTGTTGAACGGCTAAAAGCTAGAGGGTACCAAGATGGTTGCCTTGACAAGGCTATTACGAAAGTTGAAGCTAGAGATAGGGACAGTCTGTTTGTTCAAAAAACTGTTGTTGATAAGGATCATACGCCCATTACATTTACCACAAAATTCAGTCCGGAGTTTGGCGAAATTAAGAAAATCATTCAAAAAAATTTAGCCATTTTAGAAATTGACCCGACAGTAAAAGAGATATTGAAATCAGGAGTACATTTTGTCCCCAAGAGAGGTACCACACTGGGTAACGAATTATCGCCCAGTTTTTTAGATGTAATCCCCCTCAAACAAGATACCTCCACTCCAATTTTGGGTTTCCAGAAATGTGGAAAATTAAAATGGAGGAGTTGCCAATACACGACAAACACGAACATGCTGAGTAGTTATGCCACTAATTTTAAAGTCCACTATAAGTCAGTTATGGACTGTAATTCGGATCACTTAATTTATTGTATAAAATGTTTGGACTGCGATTTAGACTATATTGGCAGTACATCACGTCCGGTTAAAGTCAGATTGTTGGAACATGTGAGGGATTGTAAAAAGCTGGATTCAGAGAATATAATCAGGGGCTTCAAGGCATTTTGCCAAGGTTCACAAAGGCTCTGTCAAATCTCTACAATTCTGGGGTGTTGAACAAATACCCGAGAATTCTAGGGGTGGCAACAGGAGAAAAATATTACTCAAAAAAGAGGCTCTTTGGATACTTCGATTCGGAAGTCGTTACCCTTCCGGGATGAATATTAAAACGGATCTTGCCTTAATTTATTGATTTATTAACTACTATATTACCTTTGAGCCCTAAAATCGATTGTATAAAATGGTTTGAAAACCTTTTTTACATATGTCTCATTTTACATGATTTGATGAGAATACAAAAGGAGTGCGTTTCTTGATTAGTTAACAACATGAGGTAATTACTGTTAGTGGACACCTTTATGTGGCATCCATTATACATGTATATTTGTTCTCATCTGTCAATACAAATAGCATTTAGGTTCATTCTCAGGCTTGGCTAATATGCACATTTAACCCACCGTAATATGCCCTAACATTTCAAGATCTGGTGGGTATTCAGACCTCTAGCGGTATTTTTAAGAAGGTAGAATCATATAAAAAATTCCAAGTTAATATTGTTGTGGAGGTATCTAGTTAATTCAATTCAATCCAATTTATATTTATATGTGTTATTTAACTATTTTAACTTCTTGACGGGACAGAGAACGCATACGATTGTGGTATTATTACTATTTTTTAATTTATGCACTGTTATTTGTATTTTTTCCACTTACCTGTTTCCCTCTGCGTGATGGTTGTGAGTTGCTGCCCTGCGAGTCATCTGTCCATCTACTCTTTTAGTTTTCGGCTGGTCTCTATGACAGATCGAGTACCCATCATCTATTGGCCCGTTCTTGTCACGTGACGTTTGTGATTGGACGCAGCAGGTCACGTGACTATGCAGATGCACAGATACAGTACATTTATATCTACATTTCTTTACGGCCGTGTATCTGATAGTCATGTCATCTCTGGGAATTGAATACAAACTATGCTTAATTGCATTGTTGTTATTCATCCTTAGATTTGTTAGTGTAATATATATGAAATATATCGCAAATGTTTAAATAATCTTTATTGTTCTGTACAGCACACACGTTTGGGAACCGGACACAGATGTTAATCTAAAGGTGTCGTAAGTTCCAGCTAATTGAAGTTTGATCCAATGTGAGTCGAGTGGGTGATGTTTTTCTTTCAATCCCGTACCTTTATATATCGAGAAAGAGAACTGACTGGTAGTGCTATGATTAAGGGGCATAAAAACCCCGAAATGCGTCAGACTTGCGGCATTAGGGTGCATTCACACTGAGTAAACGCTAGCTTATTCTGAACGTAAAACACGTTCAGAATAAGCGGCGTCTAAAGCAGCTCCATTCATTTCTATGGGAGCGGGGATACGAGCGCTCCCCATAGAAATGAATGGGCTGCTTCTTTCACTCCGTGCAGTCCCATTGAAGTGAATGGGGAGTGCCGGCGTGTACGGCAAGCTCTGCTCATGCCGGAGCGTACACGCCGGCACTCCCCATTCACTTCAATGGGACTGCACGGAGTGAAAGAAGCAGCCCATTCATTTCTATGGGGAGCGCTCGTATCCCCGCTCCCATAGAAATGAATGGAGCTGCTTTAGACGCCGCTTATTCTGAACGTGTTTTACGTTCAGAATAAGCTAGCGTTTACTCAGTGTGAATGCACCCTTATGTTGCTTTTTATTTTTTCCTGTTTTTTGTGTTAAATGTGATCTGCATCTTTGTCTGGATGGTCTCTTTGGCCTGTTTTTAAACTGATGGAATAAAGAAAGACATTTTATACGTACCTCAGTGCTGCGGACCTGCATTTCTTTTTTGGTCTATCAAGTCCTTATAGAAGGGCATAATGTGTTAAAAAATGATAAAGTTGTGGGGTAAAAATACTCTATATACCCTTTGATAATTTCCTTTACTGGTGTAGTTTCCAAAATGGGGAAATGTGTTGGGTGTTTCTACTGTGCTAATTCCTCAAGGGCTCTGCTGATAGGCTCTCTAGGCTCTCTAGGATCAACTGGAGGGACTCAGGAAGGCAAGAGGGAGTGACTCAAGGTCCACATAGAGGCAAACGGTGTCAGAGCTCATAGTCCCTCCCCCTTGCCTGCTCCTGCCGGACACCAACCACTTGACATTAGCATATAACTGTTAGGATTGGATCCCGCAGGTTGCTATCATAGCGCACAGCGCCACCTGCGGGTCAGTCTAACCATCCAGCTGTCACCTTACTGAGCATGCTCAGACCTATTGGAGCTGCTCACAAGCTAAGTGCCATTTCTCCCCTATTGAGCCTGAGCGGTGAGGTCATCACCAATGCCCCTATTGGGCGGGGACTTCCCTTTAAATAGTGTGAGCCAACGACCGCCGGGGGTTCACACTTCCACTATAATTTCCTCAAAGTCCACGGAGTGAATGACAGTAGTTTTCAGGGATAGGCTCCAGTACTCAGCCAGGTTTCAGACTAGGCCTCTGTGTGAGGTTTCTCTGCTTCAATCTGGGTGCTGTTAGTTAGGACCTGTAAGCCCTGAACTGTCAGCTCTACACCAGGGCTAGGAGTGGTAGACGCTGTTCCAGCTTGTAGATCTGCGGCAGGTATAGTCTCTGAGATACCCTATGTGTACTGTCTGACTTCATGTATGGCCCCTAGCTGTGTGCAGGAGCATGGGTGTTTGATGGCTCCAAGCTGTGTGCCGGAGCATGCAACCCCCCTGAGGACTCCAAGCTGTGTGCAGGAGAATGTTCTAAAAACTTCAGTGGTGGCCCCTAGCTGTCACAGGGGTAAGTGTTAACCCTTGGCAGCCATGTGTGTTTCACTTGTACTGGTTCACCTGGCTAGTGAGCTAAACTGGCAAGGTTTTAGTTGCACCTTGTTCACATGGAGTGTCGCACAGTACACACTGTTCACATTGAGTTCAGGCTGCAGTGTCTTGCAGTAGTTCACATTTAGTCCAGGCTGCAGTGTCTTGCAGTAGTTCACATTGATTCCAGGCTGCAGTGTCTTGCAGTAGTTCACATTGATTCCAGGCTGCAGTGTCTTGCAGTAGTTCACATTGAGTCCACGCTGCAGTGTCTTTGCAGTAGTTCGGATTGATTTCAGGCTGCAGTGTCTTTACAGTAGTTCACATTGAGTTCAGACATACAGCTGCCCACCATTGGGCCTGTGGACCTCGCTGTAGTGTTCTACAGCTAAGAGGTTCTGTAGTTTAAATATATATATATATATATATATATATATATATATATATATATATATATATACATACACAGAACCGTAACAATAACACACCAATATTAACAGCACTGATTGTTCAGGAATGGTGAGGTCTGGAGAAAAACTTCCTATAGTGCTGGTATCAATATCGAGACACATATAAAAAAATGCAAAGAAAAAAGAAAAAGACATGGCCAGCACATCCCAGTCTTATACATTGATCTCGGCTTCTCAGCAAATTCTACAATACTCAATATGAGGTTCTTAGTATACATATTGATCAAGGTGCATAAGCCCACTAGCCAATTCACAGCGACCACTTTATAGTGGGTCCCTACTCTACTGGGTGCGGCACTGCATAGTGAGTGCCGCAACACGGCGCCCACAGGGAGAGCAACCTAGTGGTCCAGCAACACCTTTGCCACCAGAAAAAGCCCCCAGGCTCTGGGTCACACCAATCCACGGGAACAGCACCAACCCACCCACTATAAAGAGGTTGCTGTGAAGTGGCTAGTGGGCTTATACACCCTGATCAATATGTATACTAAGAACCTCATGTTCAGTGTTGTAGAATTTGCTGAGAAGCCGAGATCAATGTATAAGACTGGGAGGTGCGGGCCAGGGCTTTTTTCTTTTTTTTGGGATACTTAAAGAATGTAAAGATTTGGTGTTAGTGGAGATAGATAAGCATTAGAGATGAGCGAACAGTGCTCTATCGAACACATGTTCGATCGGATATCAGGGTGTTCGCCATGTTCGAATCGAATCGAACACCGCGTGGTAAAGTGTGCCATTACTCAATTCCCCTCCCACCTTCCCTGGCGCCTTTTTTGCACCAATAACAGCGCAGGGGAGGTGGGACAGGAACTACGACAACGGGGGCATTGAAAAAAATCGGAAAAAGTCATTGGCTGCCGAAATCAGGTGACCTCCATTTTAGACGAATAGTGGATTTCAAATCCGGGTCATATGAGAATGTGAACTTTGTGACTATGAGACAGGGATAGCTGTACAGGCAGGGATAGCTAGGGATAACCTTTATTTAGGGGGGAATGTTATTAAAAATAAGTTTTTTGGGGCTCTATCGGGTGTGTAATTGTGATTTTTGTGAGATAAACTTTCCTATAGGAATGCATTGGCCAGCGCTGATTGGCCACAGAGTACAGAATTCGGCCAATCAGCGCTGGCTCTGCTGGAGGAGGCGGAGTCTAAGATCGCTCCACACCAGTCTCCATTCTGGTCCGACCTTAGACTCCGCCTCCTCCAGCCGAGCCAGCGCTGATTGGCCGAATTCCGTACTCTGGCCAATCAGCACTGGCTAATGCATTCTATTGGTGTGATGAAGCAGTGCTGAATGTGTGTGCTTAGCTCAACTACGCCGGTGGAGTAGTTGATCTAAGCACACAGAGTCAGCTCTGCTTCAATCAGCGCTGGCCAATGCATTCTATTAGCTTGATGAAGCAGAGTGTGCACAAGGGTTCAAGCGCACCCTCGGCTCTGATGTAGCAGAGCCGAGCGTGCACAAGGGTTCAAGTGCACCCTCGGCTCTGCTACATCAGAGCCGAGGGTGCGCTTGAACCCTTGTGCACACTCTGCTTCATCACGCTAATAGAATGCATTGGCCAGCGCTGATTGGTCAGAGTACGGAATTCGGCCAATCAGCGCTGGCTCTGCTGGAGGAGGCGGAGTCTAAGGTTGGACCAGAATGGAGACTGGTGTGGAGCGATCTTAGACTCCGCCTCCTCCAGCAGAGCCAGCGCTGATTGGCCAGAGTACAGAATTTGGTCAATCAGCGCTGACCAATGCATTCCTATGGGAAAAAGTTAGTTTGCGACAATCGCAAGCTGACAGGGATTTCCATGTAATAAAGTGATTTAGATGCCCCCAGACATGCTTCCCCTGCTGTCCCAGTGTCATTCCAGAGGTGTTGGCATCATTTCCTGGGGTGTCATAGTGGACTTGGTGACCCTCCAGACACGGATTTGGGTTTCCCCCTTAACGAGTTTATGTTCCCCATAGACTATAATGGGGTTCGAAACCCTTTCAAACAGTCGAACAGTGAGCGACTGTTCGAATCGGATTTCGAACCTCGAACATTTTGGTGTTTGCTCATCTCTAATAAGCATTGTACTGATTTACCAGATCGTATCTTATTTTCTCCTCAGTAACCCTGCACACCACTGGAGACTTATTATTATTATTTTTCCTCCTTAATCTTCAGTGTCTTCAGCGCCAATATTTCCCCGATCTCATGGACTATTACCTCTAATTGTCCCTCCTGCAGGGAGTTCAGGCTTACATATATACAGGGCAGAATTTCCTAAGCCACTTTTATTTTCAGAAGAAACCAGTCTTTGTGCAGAACATATTATCTTGAGATACCGATGAAGCATTAACCCTAAGTCTATGTCTGCTAGAAAAGCTTTCCGGAAAAAGAAGGTAGATTGATATTAAAGAAAAATACAAAAACTAAAAAAAAAAAAACCTCAATCTAAAATATTTGGATCATAAAGTGTATAAGACCTGCTCATTATGAGTCAAGGTCATCAATGTCTCCTCTTGGTAATGGTTTATAAAACTCCTTCATATAACATCTAGAGATGAAGGTGGACGATGTGAACTCTACCACAGTCACTGAGTTCCTTATATTGGGATTCCCCGGTCTGAATGATTACAAGTTGACTTTCTTCTCCATTATTCTCATGATGTATTCCATGACTATATGTGAGAACCTCTTGATCATTTCACTGGTGTCCACAAGCCAACGTCTCCAGTCTCCAATGTATTTCTTCCTTGGACATTTGGCTCTGTCAGACATCGTCCTTATAACAAGTATTGTTCCTAAGTTTTTGGATGTTGTCATAAGGGAAGGGAGCACTATACCTTATCTTGAGTGTTTGGCTCAGATTTATCTGTATGGGGGAACAGTTAGTACCGAATGTTTTCTTCTCACGGCCATGTCCTATGACCGGTACTTGGCCATCTGTAGACCTCTCCATTATATGTCAATAATGAGTGTGAAGCTTAGATACGGCCTGGTCATCTCCTCCTGGGTCATCAGCTTTACGTTGGTGATTATCACACTTGTCCTTTTATGTGACTTAGATTTCTGTGGACCAAATATTATTAACCATTTCTTTTGTGACTTTGTCCCTCTTCTAGAACTTTCTTGCTCAGACACAACTGCTGTGAGTATTGACATGATGGTCCTCTCGGTTCCAATAATTTTGTTGCCTTTCCTGTTTATAATCGTATCCTATGTCTCTATTTTTATCACCATTTTTGGAATTTCCTCCACGTCAGGCCGACAAAAAACCTTCTCCACCTGTAGCTCTCATTTGGTGGTGGTTTCCATCTATTACGGCTCCATGCTTATCATCTACTTGGTGCCTTTCAAAGGACATTTATTGAATGTTAATAAGTTTATTTCCCTGGTCTATATTGTACTGACCCCCCTCCTAAACCCCATTATATACAGTCTAAGGAACAAGGAGATTCAGGCTTCCTTAATGAAATCTCTCACAGTCGGTGGTTAGAGATGAAGATTAGGAAAACTTTTGATCTAGGAAAAGAAATACTTACTAGATCTAAAATATTACCATGATTCAATTTAACCAAAATATGATGAATATTCTTTTATATGTATTATTATTAATTAAATACAGTTAAAGAGAAAGTGTCGTCAGATGACATTTGTTTTAAAACTGGTGTGAGAGAGTGAAGGGTATGGTCTGGGAAGACAGGTATGTCCCAGCCAGGCAGCTAAGGGGTGTATGGTAAAGACCCACACCATGGAGGTCAGCTGTGTAATCAAGGCCTGATATTAGTCTGTGTGTGAGGACTAGGAGTGTGACACCACACTGACAGAGCTGACCTGTCCAGACCAAACCTACAAAGCTGGCACTGTACCACCTGTTGTTGTTGCCAAGGCGGGAGTTTGGTAGCCAGGCTCCTATATAGTTTCTTATGTTTAGTTAGTTCTCAGCCGAGAAGGTTTTTGTTTTGATTATTTTGTGCCTTTGAAAAGGCAGTGAATGCACTGCAAGTGAATAAAGCCTGAACTTGTGTGCACTCCAGTCCCTGTGTCCCTGTTTCCTGCACTGCTAGCGAGCATCTACCTGAGCGATTGCCCACACTGGCTTTTTTTTAATATTGTGTAAAAATATATTAAAACTATGTTTCTTCTGACTGTATTACTTTGACATTTTTATATATAAACATGTTTCCGAAAATATTGTGTTATGTTTATTTGTTTCTCAATATCTATATAGGAAATCTTGTTATATAACTTGGCGACTTTGCTGTGTAGACTAAGACATAGTAGTTGCTTCATGTATGATGTGTGGACAGCTACAAAGTAATGTAAGACATCTTATTAAAGGGTCAAGAGATGAACATCTAATGAGGGGTCTACTCATGTGGGCTCTAATAAACAGTAAGACTAGTACAGTGATTCCCAAAGTGGTCCAGGTGGACCCCCAGGGGTCCAAGGGAGACTCGACGGGGATCTACGTTGGCGTAATCTTCACATTTTTTAACAAGTTTTGGGAATATGGTAGAAACGTAGCAGCAGGGGGTCCACCCAAACCAGTACAATTTTGAAAGTGGTCTACGAGACAAATAAAGTTTGGGAACCTTTGGACTAGTAGAACAAATACTTGGAGGAAATGGGATATGTAATGATTTTGAATCAGTTTTATAATTCTTTGAGTATCAGAATATATTGATTTGAAACATGAAATATTTATTTTTGTCACATTAAAGTAAAAGTAGAAATAATAATAATAATAATAATAATAATAATAATAATAATAATAATAATAATAATAATAATAATAATAATAATAATAATAATTAATAATAATACTACAGGCATGTTAAAGGTAAAGGTCATATGGGCATCTCTGATCAGCTTGATGTTCCTGTGACTACAGCTGTACATATCATTCAGAGATTTTAGATCCCTGGGACTGTAGCCGACCTCCCTGGACGTGGCCACAGGATGAAAACTGATAAATTAAAGAGACGGATAATATGAATGATAACAAAAGAGCCAGAAAAACTTCTAAAGAGATTAAAGGTGAATTTCAAGCTCAAGTTACATCAGTGTCAGATAGCACCATCCGTCTATGTGTGAGCCAAAGTGGACTTCATGGAAGACTATGAAGGAGGGAAATAAATCAGAAAAAAGCCAGACTGGAATTTGCCAAACTACATGTTGATAAGCCACAAAGCTTCTGGGACAATGTTCTATGGACAGAGGAGACGTTTTGACAAGACACATCAGATCTATGGTCACAGATGGTAAAATGAAGCCTATCCTGAGAAGAAGACTGTCCCTACTGTGACACATGGAGGGGCTCTGTTATGTTCTGGGGCTGCTTTGCTGCATCTGGCACAGGGTGTCTTGAATCTGTGCAGGGTACAATGAAATCTCAAGACTATCGAGGGATTCTAGAAAGAAATGTGCTGCCCAGTGTCAGAAAGCTTGGTCTCAGTCACAGGTCCTGGGTCTTGTAACAGGATAATGACCCAAAACACACGACTAAACCCCCCAAGAATGGCTAAGAGGAGAACATTGGACTATTCTGAAGTGCTTTTTATGGGCCCGACCTAAATCCTATTGAGTACCTTTGGAAGGAGCTGAAACATGTCGTCTGGAGAAGGCCCCTTCACCCCCGAGACAACTGGAGCAGAGGAGGGGCAGAAGTCTCATTGACACTTTACAGGGATCGTCTTATCACAGTGATTGTCCCAAAAGATTGTGCAACAAAATATTAAGGGAACCGTCATTTTTGTCCAGGCCGTGTCATGAGCGAGGAGCAAAGTCTGACACATTGGGGTAACATGTAGTAGTGAGCACAACATTATACATCCTCTGCTAGGTAATATGGTGCTTATAGCTAGGGTTTGATGCACATTATATATGTTATGTATGTTCATATTTATACCTGATTTTATATGGTTTTAATGAAAATATTTGTTGTATATAGAACTTGGTGATTATAGAAAACTAATGATTGGCTCTCTGTTACATGGGCAGGGATTGGTGGTTTCTTATTAATTGCACTGGAGTAGATGTGGTCATTTGCACTTGAGAAAGGTTCCTGCGAGGATGATAGGACGATACATGGTGCACTGTGCCTTCAATAAAAGGACATTTTCCATCCATACAAGTTGCTGGCAGACCGAATTGTTATATATATATATATATATATATATATATATATATATATATATATATATATATAGTGGCTAGTGCTACCCTCCGTTTGCGCACTGCGGCACAGGAGGCATGTTCAGTTACATAGAAGATGAGTTTGGATGAAGACATCAGTCCATTAAGTCCAACCTATAACCCTACAATCCCTACAGTGTTGATCCAGGTGTAGGCAAAAAAAAAAAAACATGAGGCTCATGCCAATTTGCCAATTCCAGGGGAAAAAATTCCTTCCTGACTCCTATCTGGCAGTTAGTATAAAACCCTGGATCAATGTGTCCTTAAAATCTAGAGTCCATAACCCATAATATTGTTCTCTTCAAGAAAGGCATCCAGGCCTTCTTTGAACTTGTTTAATGAATCCACCATCACCACTTCCCGGGGCAGAGAGACCCAGAGCCTCGCTGTTCTTACTGTGAAGAGTCCCCTTCTATGTTTATGGTGAAACTTTCTCTTCTCCAGACGTAGAGAGTGTCCTCTTGTCACTGTCACTGGCCTAGGTGTATAGGACGTCCCCTTGTCATTGTCACCAGTCTAGATATAGAGGACGTCCCCTTGTCATTGGCCTAGGTGTAGAGGACGTCCCCTTGTCACTGTTATCAGTCCAGGTGTAGAAGATGTCCCCTTGTCACCGGTCTAGGTGTAAAGGACATCCCCTTGTCACTGTCACCGGTCTAGGAATTGATTTCATATCCTGGTTTCGTTGCTGGATGATTCCTCCATACTTACCTTTGTCATTCAACTCCGTACCGAGGGAGTTTTTCATCCGGGCAAGTTCGCAGATACATGGTGGATATCGGACTTCAAAGAAATATTGAAGGGCTACTGCAGGAGGGCTGAGTATAACTTTTCCATTTTCCCTTTTTCCTAACTATGATATAGGTGTAAAGGACGTTCCCTTGTCACTTTTATCAGCCCAGGTGTAGAGGATGTCCCCTTGTCACTGGTCTAGGTGTAGAGGACATCCCCTTGTCACTGTCACCAGTCTAGGTGTAGAGGATGTCCCCTTGTCACTGTCACCAGTCTAGGTGTAGAGGATGTTCCCTTGTCACTGTTATCAGTCCAGGTGTAGAGGACGTCCCCTTGTCACTGTCACTGGTCTAGGTGTAGAGGACGTCCCCTTGTCACTGTCACTGGTCTAGGTGTAGAGGATGTCCCCTTGTCACTGTCACTGGTCTAGGTGTAGAGGACGTTGTCTTGTCACTGTCACTGGTCTAGGTGTAGAGGATGTCCTCTTGTCACTGTCACCGCTCTAGTAGTAAAAAGATCCTTAGAAAGTTCTTTGTGTTGTCCCTTCATGTATTTGTACATTGTTATTAGATCTCCCCGCAGACGTCTAGTTTGTTAACCTCTCGTTGTCCTCCAGTCCACCCATTCCCCTAATCATTGTGGTTGCCGGTCTTTGCACTTTTTCAAGTTCACTTATGTCTTTCTTGCATATCAGGGCCTAAAATTGCGCACAATATTCTAAGTGTGGCCGTACCAGTGATTTGTATAGAGACTAGAGATGAGCGAACAGTGTTCTATCGAACTCATGTTCGATCGGATATTAGGCTGTTCGGCATGTTCGAATCGAATCGAACACCGCGTGGTAAAGTGCGCCATTACTCGATTCCCCTCCCACCTTCCCTGGCGCCTTTTTTGCTCCAATAACAGCGCAGGGTAGGTGGGACAGGAACTACGACACCGGTGACGTTGAAAAAAGTAGGAAAAACCCATTGGCTGCCGAAAACATGTGACCCCTAATTTAAAAGAACAGCGACGCCCAGGTTCGCGTCATTCTGAGCTTGCAATTCACCGGGGACGGAGGTTTCCGTCCAGTTAGCTAGGGCTTAGATTCTGGGTAGGCAGGGACAGGCTAGGATAGGAAGGAGAAGACAACCAACAGCTCTTATAAGAGCTAAATTCCAGGGAGAAGCTTGTCAGTGTAACGTGGCACTGACGGGCTCAATCGCCGCAACCCAGCTTTCCCAGGATCCTGACTGGAAAACACTGACAGTTTATTCCCGTATACCCTATATATACCCCCGATCCCCGTTCCAACGGTGTGCCCCCCCACCTTCACCCCAGAAATACACTGCAAGTCCCCTAGCAATAGAATTGGGGCTATATACACCCACTATTTTTACTACTGGTATACAGTGCCATTGTCTGACTGGGAATTCAAAGAATATATTGGGGTTACTTGCACCCACAATTTTTGCTACTGGTATACACTCACCGGCCACTTTATTAGGTACACCTGTCCAACTGCTCGTTAACACTTAATTTCTAATCAGCCAATCACATGGCAGCAACTCAGTGCATTTAGGCATGTAGACATGGTCAAGACAATCTCCTGCAGTTCAAACCGAGCATCAGTATGGGGGGGAAGAAAGGTGATTTGAGTGCCTTTGAACGTGGCATGGTTGTTGGTGCCAGAAGGGCTGGTCTGAGTATTTCAGAAACTGCTGATCTACTGGGATTTTCACGCACAACCATCTCTAGGGTTTACAGAGAATGGTCCGAAAAAGAAAAAACATCCAGTGAGCGGCAGTTCTGTGGGCGGAAATGCGTTGTTGATGCCAGAGGTCAGAGGAGAATGGCCAGACTGGTTTGAGCTGATAGAAAGGCAACAGTGACTCAAATAGCCACCCGTTACAACCAAGGTAGCCAGAAGAGCATCTCTGAACGCCGCACAGTACGTCCAACTTTGAGGCTACAGATGGGCTACAGCAGCAGAAGACCACACCGGGTGCCACTCCTTTCAGCTAAGAACAGGAAACTGATGCTACAATTTGCACAAGCTCATCGAAATTGGACAATTGAAGATTGGAAAAACGTTGCCTGGTCTGATGAGTCTCGATTTCTGCTGCGACATTCGGATGGTAGGGTCAGAATTTGGCGTCAACAACATGAAAGCATGGATCCATCCTGCCTTGTATCAACGGTTCAGGCTGGTGGTGGTGGTGTCATGGTGTGGGGAATATTTTCTTGGCACTCTTTGGACCCCTTGGTACCAATTGAGCATCGTTGCAACGCCAAAGCCTACCTGAGTATTGTTGCTGACCATGTCCATCCCTTTATGACCACAATGTACCCAACATCTGATGGCTACTTTCAGCAGGATAATGCAATGCCATGTCATAAAGCTGGAATCATCTCAGACTGGTTTCTTGAACATGACAATGAGTTCACTGTACTCCAATGGCCTCCACAGTCACCAGATCTCAATCCAATAGAGGAGCATCTTTGGGATGTGGTGGAACGGGAGATTCGCATCATGGATGTGCAGCCGACAAATCTGCGGCAACTGTGTGATGCTATCATGTCAATATGGACCAAAATCTCTGAGGAATGCTTCCAGCACCTTGTTGAATCTATGCCACGAAGAATTAAGGCAGTTCTGAAGGCAAAAGGGGGTCCAACCCGTTACTAGCATGGTGTACCTAATAAAGTGGCCGGTGAGTGTATAGTGCCAGTTTCTGAGTGGAAATTCCCCAAATAATTTGAGGATACATTCACCCTACATCTCAGGCTCTTGCCATATTCACCCAGGTTGTCAGTGCTGCACCAGCTCGTTCCCAGACAGCTCAGCCCGAAAAACACATTACCTATATAGAGGATTTGGACAATGAAGACAACATGTTCTAAATCAAATGTCTGCACCTTCTCCAGAATTAAAATAAAGGCAGCGTTTAACTTTCAAATAGCACTGCACAAAGGAAGAGCTTATCAGCTTGTCTCATGACATGCTACTAAAAAGTGTCATTTGTGTATCTTAATGTAAATATAGTTGTATAAGCATTTTGGGTTTTAGGCACTGCCAAGTTATTTATTACCACCCGCTCCCTTATAATGATGATGACGCCAAAGTCACTGTGGGTGTTCAGAGCTCACAGCTTTGGTTGACATTTGTCTTGCTCTCTGTCGGTACCAGCTGTCTTTTTGGATACTGTAAAGTTATGTTGACTTTATTAACAGCTATGGAAGCTTTAGCCAGGTTGACGGTGTGTAACCCTAACAACACTAAGTGGGATACACATTAATAGTCAGTCTATGTACGCTAAACGCATCACTGAAGTAATTTTTTTCCTTCTCCCCTAATATAAGAAAGGAACAGACATTAGACCTAGACCGGGGTTCGAGGCTTGTAAAAATCCAGTATTATTTGTTCTCCATGATGTGAAATATGCGTTAGACTCTTGAAAAGCAACCCAAGATGAAGTCATCCATGTGTGCCAGTGTGTTACTTGGCATGCCTTTGCTGGCCCCAACTGTAAGGGTCAATCTCCATTTCCTCCATTTTCCACTCCCCTTCACACCATTTGTGGTGAAGCAATGGGATGCACTGAAGTGCACCCTCTAGCCTCGTGTGGGACAGGGACATCAGATGCCACTCCAACCCCCTTGTCTTCCTCCACCAGCCAACGGTGCGAAGATGAGAGGAGTGTGCTCTGAACGTTTTCTGCCTAGCAGTAGCCAATAGCTAATCAGTTGCTCAACCATGAGTGGCCATGGGTGGCAGACTTATGTGAAATCCCATCCCATCCATTGCACTGGACACAAAACATTAGCATGCGCTCATCACAACTCCGTTAAGCAGGTGTAGGGTACAACACAGACCAGGCCCGAGCACCAGGAACAGGTGTTAGAAATACTGCAGCATCCGCCATTTCCTTCCAATTATGGGGTTTTGGACCTGCCACCGACTTTTCTGGACCTCAGTGGGGATCATGAGACACAGTTGCCATCAGGGCAAGCTGTGGTCATGTGCGGTTTGCAGTAAGGGGACAGTGCGCAATTGGAAGAGGAGTTGGTGGATGACAAGGCCACCGACCCCACATGGACAGGGGTGATGTCTAGGGGCTAAAGCAGTGTAGATGTGGAGGGAAGCTAAATCAACAAAAAACCTGGGTAGAAGCAAAGGCATAAACTGGGGTGATGTTTTTGGGCTAAAGCAGTGTAGATGTGGAGGGAAGCTAATTCAACAAAAAAACAGGGTAGAAGCAAAGGCATAAACTGGGGTGATGTTTAGGGGCAAAAGCAGTGTAGATGTGGAGGGAAGCTAAGCAGCAAAAACAGTGGGTAGAAGCAAAGGCATGCAAAACTCTACTCTGTTGGAAGACTTATTCCTAGGTCTGAAACATGTTAATGGCCCCCCTGGACAAATTACTGCCACTCAGGGGCCTAGTGTCACCAGGAGGGACAAGTATAAGCGCATGTTGTGGGAATACCTGGCCGACACCAGCTCTGCCCTCTCCGATCCCTTTGTGCTCTACAGCCTACACTTATTTTCTCATCTTTTTTTCTGCACTGCACATCTCTTGCCTACTTCCTTTGGGATCTCAGAAGTGGTGGTCTCAGTGCTGAGAAACACATCTGAGTCCCCCATGCAATATGCATTAAGAGAACCCTGGAGCCTACCATAGCATCGAGCCTGGCTAAATGCAGAGAAAGATTTTGGACCACTTCCAGAGATGGTAATTTCAGCGCTGCAGTTGGCAATGGATGGTGTAATGGAATTAGCTGAGGGAACGCTGTCTTGACCACTTTTTGGCACAAAATGAAAGTCCAATCCAGCCAAGTATGGTGCAAGAATATGATGCAAGGACACCTACATATCTGTCTGTGACACATTGGGGAGTTCACCCTCATCTGCCCTTTTGGCCTGCACCATAATGCGCCTCTTCCCAGCTAAGCTAAGCGCTGAATTTAGGGACCGCCTCATGTTTGGGGGAAAGTGCTGGTGTGGACGGCACAGTGAGGTGGCGCAGTAGACACTCTGCCCAAAAAGGGCAGAGTGTCCCCCAGCCGGGATTCCAACATCTCCTGGGCCAGATTTTTTGAGATGAGGCCGTTGAAGCCTTGGGCATGTGGGTGGGTTGCGCTGTACTTTAGCATGAAATGAAAGGCCTGGGAGATGGGGAGTTGCTGGGAAGAGGCGCATGATGGCGCGGGCAAAAGGAGAAGTGGCAGGAAAAGGGGAGGATGAGGGAGAAGTCAACAAAGTGGCGGAGGCAGATGAAGTGATGTCCTGGCTTGTCGTCTGGAGTGCATCGCCAGCACTGTGAGCAGAGGCAGTGGCATGAACGGCGGGCGACGTTTGTCCTGCCGTTGCTGCCTGCCACTGATTCCAGTGCTTGAATTCCAAATGACGGTGCATTGAAGTGGTGGACAGGTTGCTCTTCTCAGGGCCCCTACTTGATTTCGAGAGGCAAATTGTGTAGACGACACTATATCTGTCCTCGGCGCATTCCTTGAAAAAACTCTACACCCTCGAGAAACGTGCCCTCGATGGGGGAGTTTTTCTGGGCTGGGTACAAAAGGGAACATCTTCGGACATTCCGGGTCTGGCCTGGCTTCGGCGAAGCTGCTGACCTCTGCCTCTAGCTACCCTTTTTGGTGCTGCACCTGCCTCAACATCCACACTACTTTCCCAGCTTGACATCCGCCTTGTCCAGGTGGGGTCGGTGTCCTCGTCGTCCACCACCTCCTCTTCCAACTCCTGTCTCGCCTCCTCCTCCTGCACAATGCGCATGTAAACTGGCTGCCCTGACAGCAACTGCATCTCATCGTCGTCGATGAGGGTGGGTTGCTGGTCATCCGCCACCAAATCGACCGGAGATGGAGGAGACTCTAGTGTTTGAGCATCTGGACACAGATACTCGTCTGTTAGGTCCGTGGAATCGCGAAATGGAGGGGCAGGTTGCGGTACAGTCAAAGGAAGGGAGAACAGCTCTGGGGAGCAGGGACAGTTGGGGTTATTGTTCTGGGAAGATTGAGAATTTTGGGTGGAAGGAGGACAAGACTGTTGGGTAAGAGGAGGAGAGGAGGTAGAGACTGGCTGGTGGACAATGTGCTTTAAGCGTTATCCGACAGCCATTGCAAGACCTGTTCCTGGTTCTCGGGCCTACTAAGGTTTGTACCATTCAGCCTAGTTAATGTGGAACTTTTGTGCAAAGCGCAGAACTTAGGGCCCGCCTGATGTTAAGGGACACACGCTGGTACAAGGCTCAACTCACCCTAAGGGCCAAAAACACTGCTGGTGCAAGGCTCTACTCATGCCAAGGGCCTCAATCTCTGCTGGTAGCTCAGCTTAAGGTCCTGTAACTTTGTTTGGAAGGGCTCATGTTAAGGGCTAGAAAAGTCAATTTTGGAAGGTCTTACCACATCTCACACACACACACACACACACACACACACACATACACACACACAATGACAGTTGTGGGTGAGGACTAAAGGATTTCCCATTGCCTATTCCATCTGTGGTTGTCATGGTTTAAAGGGGTGGTTGTTACTGTTTGTTGAGCTTAAATTGGGGTTTGTGTCCATCCATTTGGGGAGTAAAGAAGGTTTCCAGGTATTTTCCCACTTTGATAGAGGTTTTTTTGAATGTGGAAAGTGTGTAGTTGTTAGGCTGTGATGTTGGGGTAATAGAGGGTCTTTGGTGTGTTAGATGCCCCCAGACATGCTTCCCCTGCTGTCCCAGTGTCATTCCAGAGGTGTTGGCATCATTTCCTGGGGTGTCATAGTGGACTTGGTGACCCTCCAGACACGGATTTGGGTTTCCCCCTTAACGAGTATCTGTTCCCCATAGACTATAATGGGGTTCGAAACCCGTTCGAACACACGAACAGTGAGCGGCTGTTCGAATCGAATTTCGAACCTCGAACATTTTAGTGTTCGCTCATCTCTAATAGAGACATAACTATGTCCTTGTCATGAGAATCTAGACCTCTTTTGATGCTTCCCATAATTGTATTTGCCTTGGCAGCAGCTGCCTGACACTGGTCACTAATGGTAAGCTTGTGTCCACCAAAATCCCTAAGTCTTTCTCATTGGCAGTCTTACCCAGTAATTTACTATTAAGTCCATAATCAGACATTCCTTGCTTAGTTTTAGAGTTTAGAGTTGCTTTGTCTGAACACATCTCTATTACTTTACCTCTGTAATTGAATTTCATTAGGACAGTTTGACAATTAGGTAGTGACAGGGGCTGGGTCGAGTTTTGGGGCTGACTGTCTCTGTCTTCCCTTTCTTCCACTATTCCAGTAGCAGCACTAGAGAATTCGACAACTAGCTTTCTCTTACAAAGTAGCTTATAGGGTGCATTCACACTGAGTAAACGCTAGCTTATTTTGTAGAGTAAAATTACACTTGTAAATTTTGCTATCCCATTGACTTCAATGACATTTTACAGGCGTATTTTTACAGGCGTATTTTTTACAGGCGTATTTTTTACAGGCGTATTTTTACACTTGTAAAAAAATATCATTGAAGTCAATGGGATAGCAAAATTTACAAGTGTAATTTTACTCTACAAAATAAGCTAGCGTTTACTCAGTGTGAATGCACCCTAACCATGAAATTTCCCCCTCTTGTGTGCTCTTTCAAGACAGCATTTTGGAAGTGATGATCCAGCCCCCAACGATCTAGCCCCGATCATCATCATCATCATCATCATCATCATCATCATCATCATCATCATCCAGTTTGTCTACAATTACATGAAGAAACAGATGGAATTGGGGCAATCAATATCCACAGAAGATCAGATGGTGGTGGGAGCAACCACCCTGCCAAGTTCCTTCAAAGACTGTCTGCAAGTACCGAGATGAACTGGTATAAGACAAAGGGCAAAGGTCACACAGACTATTGATGGGATTTAAATTTCCTTTTTTTTTTTTATCACTTTAATTTTATAAATTACCAAAATGCAAACTATTATCAATTCTATTTTTGAAAGCATTTTTACTTTGCAGAAATTTTTCCCAAAAAATTTCTAGATTAAAACTTTGGCACGATACAGTATATAGAATTTTTTTTAAAAAAAGAATTTGATATTGACACATTGAAAAAATTATTATAAAAAAAATAAATAAAATAAAATAATATATTTATTTAGAACCTGTAATGTAAAAAGGGGAAATTACTGATCTCAGCCTTGGGACTCATTATTTTTATTTTTTCTCATTTAATACCTTGAGATTTGATGAGCCAAGAATGTGTTGTAATGTTATCTCTAGAGATCCCTTCCTTGGGAATTTAGGATTTAGATATAAATCATGAACTGAGCATGCAAGTTATTGTTGCTTTTCTACAATAAACCAGTGGGCACCTTCTTCTACACTACTATTGTTACACTCCAGAGGACGCCGTCTTCTAGGCTACAGCTATTACACTCCAGAGGACACCTTCTTCTAGGCTACAGCTATTACACTACAGTAGGCACCTTCTTCTAGACTCTTAATGTTACAATCCAGAGGACAACTTCTTCTAGGCTACAGCTATTACACTCCAGAGGACACCGTCTTCTAGACTCCTAATCTTACAATCCAGAGGACAACTTCTTCTAGACTCCTACTATTACACTCCAGAGGACACCTTCTTCTAGACTCCTACTATTACACTCCAGAGGACACCTTCTTCTAGACTCCTACTATTACACTCCAGAAGTCACCTTCTTCTAGACTCCTACTATTACACTCCAGAGGACACCTTCTTCTAGACTCCTACTATTACACTCCAGAGGACACCTTCTTCTAGACTCCTACTATTACACTCCAGAAGTCACCTTCTTTTAGACTCCTACTATTACACTCCAGAGGACACCGTCTTCTAGACTCCTAATCTTACAATCCAGAGGACACCTTCTTCTAGACTCCTACTATTACACTCCAGAGGACACCTTCTTCTTGACTCCTACTATTACACTCCAGAAGTCACCTTCTAGACTCCTAATATTAAACTCCAGAAAACACCATCTTCTAAACTCCTATTACACTCCAGAGGACATTGTCTTCTAAACTCCTATTACACTCCAGAGGTCACCTGCTTCTAGAAGACTACTAGACACCTTCTTCTTACATTAGAGATGAAGGTTCATGATTTGAACTTTACTGTTGTCAAATAATTTTTTATGTTGGGATTCCCTGAGCTGAATGATTACAAGTTGATTTTCTTCTCCATTATTCTGGTTATGTATTCCATGACTATATGTGAAAACCTCTTGATCATTTCACTGGTGTCCATGAGCCAACGTCTCCAGTCTCCAATGTATTTCTTCCTTGGACATTTGGCTCTGTCAGACATATTCCTTATAACAAGTGTTGTCCCTAAGATGCTGGACATTGTCATAAGGGAAGGGAGCACTATACCTTACATTGCCTGCTTAGCTCAGTCTTACTTGTATGGGGGAATGATTAGTACTGAGTGTTATTTGCTGTCGGCCATGTCCTATGACCGGTACTTGGCCATCTGTAGACCTCTCCATTATATCTCAATGATGACTGTCAAGCTTAGATACAGCCTGGTCATCTCCTCCTGGGTCCTCAGTTTTGCTTTACTGTTTATATCAATTCTCCTTGTATGTGACTTAGACTTCTGTGGGCCGAATGTTATTAACCATTTCTTCTGTGACTACGCCCCTGTTTTAGAGCTCTCTTGCTCAGATACCACGGTTCCTGACATAGAAATGATTATCATTGGTTTCCCAGTAATTATTTTGCCCTTTCTATTTGTTATTACGACTTATGTTTATATCTTTATCACCATTTTTCGAATTTCCTCCACGTCAGGCCGACAAAAAACCTTCTCCACCTGTAGCTCTCACTTGGTGGTGGTTTCCATCTATTACGGCTCCATGTTTATCATCTACATGATCCCGTACAGAGGACATTCTGTGACTATTAATAAGTTTATTTCCCTGGTCTATATTGTACTGACCCCCCTTGTAAATCCGATGATTTACAGTCTGAGAAACAAGGAGATTCAGTCCTCTGTGATGAAATATCTGCAGGTCTGTGGTAAGAGACAGAAGCAAGAAGAAGAAAGACATGGAACTTACTAACAAAGGGGAATTCTGGTCAGTGCAACATTAGGATTGGGAACAGGAATTAGAGGTCTGTATGAAACAATGTATGTTTCTATCATTCTATTTTGTATTTTGTTTCGATGGCGTTCCCTCTACATTAATATGACTTTGTAACATTGTCCAATAATTCATTTCAGTTACAGGAGCTCCATATTTATATTGGTTGTATTATGTTTCACTAGGGTTGTGCGATCGGGATTGGAAAAATTTGGATTCCGATCGGTGATCAAGTAAATTTCACAATAGCGATCGGAATTCCAATCCCAATCTTTTCCAGTGAGATCGAGGCCAGAGGTTATTTCCTGGCCAAGCATTGTGGAAAAAGATAACAATGTTAGCTACTACCACTACAATGTACAGTAATGGAGATGTAGCAGAGTCCAGTATACGGCACAGCAGGGAGGGAACAGAAGAGTAGTAGTATCTACTATTATGTTTCCTCCCTGCTGTGTTGTATACTGGACTCTGCTACATCTCCATTACTGTACATTGACTTGTCTATCTGCTCTTCTGCTTCGTCCCTGCTTTACCATATACTTAGCTCTATTACATCTCAGATGTAGCAGAGCTGAGTATATGGTAAAGCAGGGACAAAGCAGAAGTGTGGCAGGCTGAGGTAAATCACTCTGTGCTGCTGCGATAGCTGCCTTATCTGCAGTAACTGACACTCGCTGACTGCGGCTATTTTAGGTGAGTGCCCTTCTCGCTGCGCTGTACCACCAGCCGGAGCAGTGCCCTCTCTGCCCAGTGCCTTTATATCTCTCCAGCACGTCCTCGTAGGCCTGCAGGTATTAATGTTCTTCAGTGCGCTGATGTGAAGACGAGGAGGCACTCGCCATATAATAAGTCATGGCTGAAGTTCGCGAGTAGATAGATACTACTGTACATTGACTTGTCTATCTACTCTTCTGCTTCATCCCTGCTTTATCGTATACTCAGCTCTGCTACATCTGAGATGTAGCAGAGCTGAGTATCTGGCAAAGCAGGGACGAAGCAGAAGAGTAGATAGACAAGTCAATGTACGGTAATGGACAGTAATGGAGAAGTAGCAGAGTAGAAGAGTAGATGGTATCTATCTACTCGCGAACTTCAGCCATGGCTTATTATATGGCGAGCGCCTCGTCGTCCTCACGTAGTGATTAAAAAACAATGTTTTATGGCCATTTTAGTGTTCCCTTGCTCTTTCTCTGCATTCTAAGGACTTGCATGTATTTTTTGGTAACTTTTCATAGTTTTTGAAAACGATCTTAAAAAAATAAATAAAATAAAATCGGGTTCGAATGGAAAATGATTGAAAATTGGAGAATTCTCAAGATCGGCTCCACCCTGTTTCACATCTTTTGTTGATTAAGATCCCATTTACTGAAAATGAATGCTTTGCCTGGGGTCACTGGGGTCACCAGAGTCTGATTTTTTTATTTTATTTTATTTTATTTTTTTTAGTAGGGAACTTTGTTGTTCTTACTGGTAACATTTTTGGTACTTACAACATTCTGATCACCTTTTATTGCTATATTTAGGGGAGGCGGTGATTTGCACATTGCATTTCTTCCAGCCGCGGTCAGGCTGTATAATCAACATCAAGCTAAGTGGAAATCACTCCGCACAGAGAACTAAATGATCCTGAAGTTTATTTTTTGTCCTCTTAGTAGCTATGACTCCTGCAATGAGCTTCTATGTGTTTTTTCTTGTAATATATTATTGTAATATCATGCTGCTCTAACACACCATGGTGGGACTATTAAAGGAATATCTTGTCTTATCTTATATTTTTACTTCATTCAAAAGACTGTAAATTTAATTTAAGGTTGGGTTCAGAGCACAGCCCATCTCTTTGTTGTTCATGTCCATCATGGTCCCAAATGATGGAGAAGCAAACCACTAAAACATGGTTACCACTGATATGGGTCCTCTAGGACCAGCGGCTATGACAGTTTCTGATACCCGGCAGATTGTGTGGCTCCCATAGCTGTGTATACAGCGGTCATTGAGCAATTGGGAGGGCAGGAACAGTAATAAACCATCCCTGCCTTCTCTAGGGGAGCTCCGGCTGTAGTAAGAGCTGGCTCCCAGCCTATGCAGGTGCAGCTACTTTGTTGCAGAACAAGACAAGCACTATCAGGAGTGATCCTGTATTGATTAAGTGAGTAGCACTATCTATTTACACAAATCTTAAAATATTCCAATTTGCAGGTGGAGCAAAACAAAATATTATGACCATCACTAGAGATGAGCGAATACCGTTTGATTGAGTAGATATTCAATAGAATATTAAGGTATTCCAGATATTCAACTCCAATTGAATACCCCACAGTAAACGCAGTAAAAATTTGTATCCCCTCCCACCTTCCCTGGCGCTTTTTTTTGCACCAATAACTGTGCAGGGGAGGTGGGACAGGAAGCAGGAAAACGTAGGCATAAAAAAAAAATAGGAGAAAGTCATTAACTGGCTAAATCAGGTGACCTCGGATTTATAAGAATAGTGGCCGCCATATTTGTGCTAGATGCGGTTTGGTGAGATAGGGAGAGACGTCTGCTGAGGGTCAGAGGGAATTTAGCTACTGCTAGGCAGGAAAACTGAAAACCAATAGATCTTTTCAGAGCTAAACTGCAGGAAGAGTATATATACACCTTCAGTATATACACTCATCCTGCAGAAATTTCACAAAAGACCTTTTTAGGGTGCATTCACATGGAGTAACATGCCACGTGACCTGGCACGTATACGCCGTGTGAGATTTTGAGCGCCGTATACGCTCCCATTGATTTCAATGGGAGTTAGTCTCGTATACGCCGCGTTATTTTCACGGCCGCAAAATAATGCAGTCCAGGCTCCCATTGAAATCAATGAGAGCGTACACGTGGCACGTTACTCCGTGTGAATGTACCCTTAGGGCTCAAATTCCTTACCACTGGTATACAGTATATCCCTGTCCCATACCGGTGTGAAGCAAACTGTATCCTTTGCATCCGATATACACAGTGGTAGATACACGCTATAAATATCTACCATCCGTGTATACTTTAAAAAAATACACTTGTATACATCAGTTTGTGCATTCATTCTACCTGTCCCATTGGGTGAGAAGCGAGCTGTATACTTTCATCCATTATATACGGCAGTAGATAAACGCTATATATACCTACACTCCGTGTATACTTTAAACAAAAACACTTGCATACATCTCAAAATGCGTAAGCCTAGCACAGAGGGATGTGGACGAGGACAAGGACGAGGACAAGGGTGTAGAAAAGCAGCTGGGGAGCAAGGTTGCAGTCAAGCTACTGCACATCCAATGCCTACTGGTGAGGGGCAGCCAGCATTGCCCTTTTCCACAATCCCTGGCTTGATGGCTACATTAAGCAGGGTGCAGGGTACAACACTAACCAGGCCCGAGCACCAGGAACAGGTGTTACAGTGTCTAGCGGATAACAGTTCCAGGTGCTTTTCCACCAGCCAGTCAGCCACAACCTCAAGTCCTCTTCCTAGCCAAGAGTCTGGCCCTCCTTCCTCCCAACATGCCCAATCTTCCCAGCACAGTCATCCCAACTTTGCCCCCTCCCAGGAGCTGTTTTTGGGTCCTTTCACTGTCTCTCACTCTGTCCAACCACTTCCTGAATCCCGGGAGCTACCACACGACTTTGTGTGCCCTGATGCCCAAACACTGGAGCATCCGCTATCTCCTGGCGATTTTGTGGTTGTGGACGTGCAACCAGCATTTCTCATCCTCAGTGATGATGATGAGACACAGTTGCCGTCAGGGCAGGCTGTTGTCATGTGCAGGAGGGGGAGCCGAGAGAGGAATTGGAAGAGGAGGTAGTGGACGACGAGGCGACCGACCCAACCTGGGCAGGGGTGATGTCTAGCGGGGAAAGCAGTATAGATGTGGAGGCAAGCGCAGCACCCAAAAAAGTTGGCTAGAGGTAGAGGCATGTCCAGAGCACAGGACAGCTACTTCACAGCACCAGGACAGACCCAGCAAGGCCCAAGATGTTCCCTGTTCTAGCCACTCGAAGAAAAAAAAAAAACTCCCCCAAGTCCCTCGATGGTGTGGAAATTTTTCAATGTATGCATGGAGGACAAATTTAGTGTGGTTTACACACTTTGCAACTCTCAACTGAGTATGGGCCCTGAAAAGAGCAACCTGACCACCTCAGGCATGCGCCGTCATTTGGAAAGCAAGCACTGGGCTCAGTGGGAGAGAGCAAACGCAGGACAATCATCATCCGGTGTTGCCAGCACTGCTTCTCCACTGTTGCCAATGCTGGTGCTGCAGTCCAGACCACCAGCCAGGAAACCTCCACATCTGTCTCTGCCAGTTTGGGGACTTCACCCTCATACTCCCCTTTTTATGTCTCTGGTCTTTCACCTGCACCATCATGCGCCTTTTCAAAGCAACCCACCATCTCCCAGGTGTTTGAGCGCAGGCAGAAGTATAGTGCAAGCCACCCACAGGCCCAAGCCTTAAAAGGGCATATCTCCAAACGGCTGGCCCTGGAGATGTTGCTGTTCATGCTTGTGGAGACTCAGGACTTCCATGACCCGATGGCAGCTGCGGAACCTCGCAAGGCTGTCCCCAGCCGTCACTACTTCTCCTGGTGTGCCGTCCCCGCCTTGCACCAGGACGTGTCCCGTAACATCAGGTGGGCCTGGAGTCCCACGCTTTGCACTAAGGTCCACTTGACCACCGATGCGTGGACAAGCGCATGCGGACAGAGACGCTACATCTCACTCATGGCACACTGGGTAGATGTAGTGGAGGATGGGACAGGGTCGCAAACTGGGGCGGCCAACCTCCTCTCCCCGCTCAAGATTCCTGGCAGGGGTTCTGAACCACCACCCTCCTCCTCCTCCGCCATTACATTAACCCCAGCTGTGAGATGTAAACGCTGCAACACTGGCGTGGAGAGACGTCAGCAGGCTGTGCTGAAGCTCATCAGCTTGGGCAACAGACAGCACACTGCCTCCGATTTGAGGGATGCCATCCTCGATGATACGGCAATGTGGTTTGCGCCGCTGCACGTGGGCCCATGTATGGTCGTGTGTGATAACCAGGGGTGAACCTGCCTCTTTCGCCGCCCGAGATGGACGACAGAAAGCCCCCCCCGGGAGGAGGGGGCGGAGCGGAGGGGGTGGGGCGGAGCGAAGGGGCATGGCGGAGCGGCGTTAGCAGGCAGAGAGCAGGCACGGAGAGGACCTGCTCTCTGCCTGAGTGTGAGGGGAGGCCGCTGGAGCAGCGCTGCGTTCACAGGGCCTCCCCAATCCACCACTCAGTAACGGTGATCCTAAGCCAGTCTAGGACAGCTTGTTCTGGACTGGCTTAGGTAAGCAAAAATGCCACCCTCCCCGGGGCCTTGGCATAGCGCCGCCTGAAGCGGTCGCTTCAGGTCGCCTCATGGGAGGTGCGGCGCTGGTGATAACGGCCAGAACCTGGCAGCGGCTCTGGAGCTTGCCTGCCTCCAACACGTTCCAGGGTGTGTGAGCAGCAGAGACCTTTAATGGAGTACCATCTCCAAAATCCTTGGGTTCCTCAAAGTCAGCTCCCCCAGTTTCTGCGCCATGAGTGGCCATGGATGGCAGACTTATGTGAGATACTATGCGTCTTTGAGGAGTCCACCAAGAGGGTCAGCTGTGATGATGTACTAGTGAGTGTAACCATCCCGCTGCTGTGTGTGATGCAGGAATCCTTCTTCACCATCAGGGATAACGCATTGCACGCTGTGGAGTCTGGGATAGGAGCAGACCCATCCCAGCAGGATAGTCAGTGCACACTCCTGTCTGCTTCTCAGCATTTTATGACAGAGGAAGAGGAGGGGGAGGATGAAGTGGCAGATGTTCTCATTGTCACACACGAGGCTAGCGGGGAAGTTCAGTGCATCCCATTGCTTCAGCGTGGATGGGGCGAAGGGGAGGAGGAAGAGGAGGAAATGGAGAGTGACCATTCCGGTGGGGTCAGTGAAGTCCTGCCAAGTAACACTCTGGCACACATGGCTGAATTCATGTTGGGCTGCTTTTCCAGTGACCAACACATTGTCAAAATCCTGGAGAGCAACCAATACTGGATTTTTGCAATCGTCGACCTCTGGTATAAAAATAACATCTCGACTTTCATTCCAGTAGAGGGGCGGGCCAATCGCATTAATGATTGCCACAAGCAACTGGTGCAGAATATGGTGGAATTGTTTCCATCAACCCTCGCTGGCGGCAGAGAGGAGAGTTCCTCCAAGAGGCTTACAACTACCATCCGGTCCACACCCACCAGGAGCACACTCTCCAAGGTCTGGAACACGTTCATGGCACCCCCTCGCCAAACTATCACCACTGAGGGGCCTAGTGTCACCAGGAGGGAAAAGTATAGGCGCATGTTGTGGGAGTACCAGGCCGACACCAGCCATGTCCTTTCCAATCCCTCTGTGCCCTCCACATATTGGGTGTCGAAGTTGGACTCGTGGCTGGAACTTGCGCTGTATGCATTGGAGGTCCTTTCCTGCCCTGCCGCCAGTGTGCTATCGGAAAGGGTCTTTAGCGCAGCTGGTGGCATCATCACCGATAAGCGTAGCCATTAGAGATGAGCGAACACTAAAATGTTCGAGGTTCGAAATTCGATTCGAACAGCCGCTCAATGTTCGTGTGTTCGAACGGGTTTCGAACCCCATTATAGTCTATGGGGAACAGATACTCGTTAAGGGGGAAACCCAAATCCGTGTCTGGAGGGTCACCAAGTCCACTATGACACCCCAGGAAATGATGCCAACACCTCTGGAATGACACTGGGACAGCAGGGGAAGCATGTCTGGGGGCATCTAACACACCAAAGACCCTCTATTACCCCAACATCACAGCCTAACAACTACACACTTTACACACTCAATACCACCTCTCTGACAGTAGGAAAACACCTTGAAACATGTGTATTTGGCACTTGCAGTGAGGAGAGCTTGTCACCAGCAGTGAATTTGGCCCTTGTAGTAAGTTGAGGTTGGCACCAACATTTGTTTTGAAAATCAGGGTGGATTGAGCCTCTAACCAGCAGAGTTTGGGCAAATTCATGGTGGAGGGAGCCTCTAAACACCCCAGTTTGGGCAAATTCATGGTGGAGGGAGCCTCTAAAAACCCCAGTTTGGACCAATTCATGGTGGAGGGAGCCTCTAACCAGCCCAGTTTGGGCAAATTCATGGTGGAGGGAGCCTCTAAAAAACCCAGTTTGGACCAATTCATGGTGGAGGGAGCCTCTAACCAGCCCAGTTTGGGCAAATTCATGGTGGAGGGAGCCTCTAACCAGCCCAGTTTGGACCAATTAATGGTGGAGGGAGCCTCTAACCAGCCCAGTTTGGACCAATTAATGGTGGAGGGAGCCTCTAACCAGCCCAGTTTGAACCAATTCATGGTGGAGGGAGCCTCTAAACAGCCCAGTTTGGGCAAATTCATGGTGGAGGGAGCCTCTAAAAAACCCAGTTTGGACCAATTCATGGTGGAGGGAGCCTCTAACCAGCCCAGTTTGGACCAATTAATGGTGGAGGGAGCCTCTAACCAGCCCAGTTTGGACCAATTCATGGTGGAGGGAGCCTCTAAACAGCCAAGTTTTGGGAAATTCATGGTGGAGGGAGCCTCTAACCAGCCCAGTTTGGACCAATTCATGGTGGAGGGAGCCTCTAAACAGCCAAGTTTTGGGAAATTCATGGTGGAGGGAGCCTCTAACCAGCCCAGTTTGGACCAATTCATGGTGGAGGGAGCCTCTAAAAAACCCAGTTTGGACCAATTCATGGTGGAGGGAGCCTCTAAAAAACCCAGTTTGGACCAATTCATGGTGGAGGGAGCCTCTAACCAGCCCAGTTTGGGCAAATTCATGGTGGAGGGAGCCTCTAACCAGCCCAGTTTGGACCAATTAATGGTGGAGGGAGCCTCTAAACAGCCCAGTTTGGGCAAATTCATGGTGGAGGGAGCCTCTAACCAGCCCAGTTTGGACCAATTCATGGTGGAGGGAGCCTCTAACCAGCCCAGTTTGGGCAAATTCATGGTGGAGGGAGCCTCTAAAAAACCCAGTTTGGACCAATTCATGGTGGAGGGAGCCTCTAACCAGCCCAGTTTGGGCAAATTCATGGTGGAGGGAGCCTCTAACCAGCCCAGTTTGGACCAATTAATGGTGGAGGGAGCCTCTAACCAGCCCAGTTTGGACCAATTCATGGTGGAGGGAGCCTCTAACCAGCCCAGTTTGGACCAATTCATGGTGGAGGGAGCCTCTAAACAGCCCAGTTTGGGCAAATTCATGGTGGAGGGAGCCTCTAAAAAACCCAGTTTGGACCAATTCATGGTGGAGGGAGCCTCTAACCAGCCCAGTTTGGACCAATTCATGGTGGAGGGAGCCTCTAAACAGCCAAGTTTGGACCAATTCATGGTGGAGGGAGCCTCTAAAAACCCCAGTTTGGACCAATTCATGGTGGAGGGAGCCTCTAACCAGCCCAGTTTGGACCAATTAATGGTGGAGGGAGCCTCTAAACAGCCAAGTTTTGGGAAATTCATGGTGGAGGGAGCCTCTAACCAGCCCAGTTTGGACCAATTCATGGTGGAGGGAGCCTCTAAACAGCCCAGTTTGGGCAAATTCATGGTGGAGGGAGCCTCTAAAAAACCCAGTTTGGACCAATTCATGGTGGAGGGAGCCTCTAATTAGCCCAGTTTGGACCAATTAATTGTGGAGGGAGCCTCTAACCAGCCCAGTTTGGACCAATTAATGGTGGAGGGAGCCTCTAAACAGCCCAGTTTGGGCAAATTCATGGTGGAGGGAGCCTCTAACCAGCCCAGTTTGGACCAATTAATGGTGGAGGGAGCCTCTAACCAGCCCAGTTTGGACCAATTAATGGTGGAGGGAGCCTCTAACCACCCCAGTTTGGACCAATTCATGGTGGAGGGAGCCTCTAACCAGCCCAGTTTGGACCAATTCATGGTGGAGGGAGCCTCTAACCAGCCCAGTTTGGACCAATTAATGGTGGAGGGAGCCTCTAACCACCCCAGTTTGGACCAATTCATGGTGGAGGGAGCCTCTAACCAGCCCAGTTTGGACCAATTCATGGTGGAGGGAGCCTCTAAACAGCCCAGTTTGGGCAAATTCATGGTGGAAGGAGCCTCTAACCAGCAGAGTTGTGGGAAAGCAGGGTGGAGGGAGCCTCTAACCAGCAGAGTTGGTGGAAATCAGGGTGGAGGGAGCCTCTAACCAGCAGAGTTGGGGGAAATCATGTTGGAGGGAGCCTAGTATTAGCAGAATTGTGCAACGCTTATGGTGGATGAGTATGAGGATGCGGAGGAATTGGAGAGGTTGAGTACAGACATGGAGTTTCATGTTGGGGTGCTTTACACAGGTGGGCACAAAAATGAAGGCTCTATCCAGTGGTGGTTCATTTTTATCAAAGTGAGCCGGTCGGCACTCTCAGCTGACAGACGGGTGCGCTTGTCAGTGATGATGCCACCGGCTGCACTGAACACCCTCTCAGATAGGACGCTGGCGGCAGGACAGGACAGCACCTCCAAGGCATATAGGGCAAGTTCAAGCCACAGGTCCAACTTCGACACCCAATACGTGTAGGGCGCAGAGGGGTCGGAGAGGACAGGGCTGTGGTCGGAAAGGTATTCCCGCAACATGCGCCTATACTTCTCACGCCTGGTGACACTAGGACCCTCCGTGGCGGCACTTTGGCGAGGGGGTGCCATCAAGGTGTCCCAGACCTTAGACAGTGTGCCCCTCGTTTGTGTGGACCGGTGAGAACTTGGTTGCCTACTGGAGGAACTGCCCTCCCTGCCGCCACTGTCACATGCTGGAAACATCTCCATCATATTCTGCACCAATTGCCTGTGGCAAGCATTGATGCGATTGGCCCTCCCCTCTACCGGAATAAAAGACGAGATGTTGTTTTTATACCGGGGGTCAAGGATAGCAAAGATCCAGTACTGGTTGTCCTCCATGATTTTGACAATACGCTTGTCGGTTGTAAAGCACCCCAACATGAACTCAGCCATGTCTGCCACAGTGTTAGTTGGCATGACTCCTCTGGCCCCACCGGAAAGTTCAATCTCCATTTCCTCCTCATCCTCCATGTCTACCCATCCGCGCTGCAACAATGGGACGATTCGAAGTTGCCCGGAAGCCTCCTGTATCACCATCACATCATCGGACAACTCTTCTTCCTCCTCCTCCTCCTCCTCCTCCTCCATTAAACGCAGTGAAGCGGACAGATGTGTGGACCTACTCTCCAGCTGTGACGGATCGGATGCTATCCCTAACTCCTCTGTGTGATCTGAGTTATCCCTGATGTCAATCAGGGATTCTCTCAGAACACACAAGAGCGGGATTGTAAGGCTCACCATCGCATCCTCAGAGCTCACCCTCCTTGTGGACTCCTCAAAGACCCGTAGGATGTCACAAAGGTCTCTCATCCATGGCCACTCATGGATGTGAAACTGAGGCAGCTGACTTTGTGGCACCCTAGGGTTTTGTAGCTGGTATTCCATCAAAGGTCTCTGCTGCTCAACCACTCTATTCAACATCTGAAACGTTGAGTTCCAGCGTGTGGGGACGTCGCACAAAAGCCGGTGTTGTGGCACATGCAGGCGTTGCTGGAGAGATTTTAAGCTAGCAGCGGCTACTGTCGACTTGCGAAAGTGGGCGCACATGCGCCGCACTTTCACCAGTAGCTCTGGAACATTGGGGTAGCTCTTTAGGAAACGTTGCACCACTAGGTTGAAGACGTGGGCCAGGCATGGAACATGTTGGAGTCCGGCAAGCTCCAGAGCTGCTACCAGGTTCCGGCCGTTATCACAAACGACCATGCCTGGGCCCAGGTGCAGCGGCTCAAACCATATTGCCGTCTCATCGAGGAGGGCATCCCTCACCTCGGAGGCAGTGTGCTGTCTGTCCCCCAAGCTGATCAGCTTCAGCACAGCCTGCTGACGTCTACCAACGCCAGTGCTGCAACGTTTCCAACTCGTAGCTGGGGTCAATCTAACAGCGGAGGAGGAGGCGGTGGCGGAGGAGGAGGCGGTAGAGGAGGAGGAGGAGGGGGGTGTTCTTCTCGTGTCCCTGCCAGGAATGTTAGGCGGGGAGACGAGGTACACCGGGCCAGTTTGGGAAGCAGTCCCAGCCTCAACTACATTCACCCAGTGTGCCGTCAGTGAAATGTAGCGTCCCTGTCCGCATGCACTTGTCCACGCGTCGGTGGTCAAGTGGACCTTTGTGCAAAGCGCGGAACTAAGGGCCCGCCTGATGTTGAGTGACACGTGCTGGTGCAAGGCGGGGACGGCACACCGGGAGAAGTAGTGACGGCTAGGGACGGCATAGCGAGGTGCTGCAGTTGCCATCAGGTCCAGGAAGGCGGGAGTTTCAACAAGCCGGAACGCCAACATCTCCTGGGCCAGCAGTTTAGCGATGTTGGCGTTCAAGGCTTGCGCGTGTGGGTGGTTAGCAGTGTATTTCTGCTGCCGCTCCAATGTCTGAGAGATGGTGGGTTGTTGTAAAGAAACGCCTGATGGTGCCTTTGATGGTGCAGGAGAAGGAGATAAGACAGGACCAGGGGAGGATGAGGTAGAAGTCAACAAAGTGGCGGAGGCAGATGAAGTGGTGTCCTGGCTCGTCCTCTGGAGTGCATCGCCAGCACAGTCAGCAGTGGCAGTGGCAGAGGCAGAGGCAGAGGCAGTGGCAGTGGCGTGAACGGCAGGCGGCCTTTGTCCTGCCGTTGCTGCCTGCCACTGATTCCAGTGCTTGGATTCCAAATGACGGCGCATTGAAGTGGTGGACAGGTTGCTCTTCTCAGAGCCCCTAATCAATTTCGAGAGGCAAATTGTGCAGACAACACTATATCTGTCCTCGGCGCATTCCTTGAAAAAACTCCACACCTTCGAGAAACGTGCCCTCGAGGTGGGAGTTTTTCGGGGCTGGGTACGAACTGGAACATCTTGGGAGATTCCGGGTGTGGCCTGGCTTCGCCTAAGCTGCTGACCTCTGCCTCTGCCTCTAGCTACCCTTTTTGGTGCTGCACCTGCCTCAACATCCACACTACTTTCCCCGCTTGACATCCCCCCTGTCCAGGTCGGGTCAGTGTCCTCATCATCCACCACTTCCTCTTCCAACTCCTGTCTCATCTCCTCCTCCCGCACAATGCGCCAGTCAACTGGATGCCCTGACGGCAACTGCGTCACATCATCGTCGATGAGGGTGGGTTGCTGGTCATCCACCACCAAATCGAACGGAGATGGAGGAGACTCTAGTGTTTGAGCATCTGGACACAGATGCTCCTCTGTTAGGTTCGTGGAATCGTGACGTGGAGAGGCAGTTTGAGGGACAATGAAAGGAGCGGAGAACAGCTCTGGGGAGCAGGGACAGTTTGGGTTATTGTTCTGTAAAGCTTCGGAATTTTGGGAGGAAGGAAGACAAGACTGTTGGGTAATAGGAGGAGAGGAGGCAGAGTCTGACTGGCTGCTGGACAATGTGCTGTAAGCGTTCTCTGACAGCCATTGCAAGACCTGTTCCTGGTTCTCGGGCCTACTAAGGTTTGTACCCTGCAGTTTAGTTAATGTGGCAAGCAACCCTGGCACTGTGGAGTGGCGCAATGCTTGCTGCCCCACAGGAGTAGGCACGGGACGCCCTGTGGCTTCACTGCTACCTTGCTCCCCAGAACCATTCCCCCGACCTCGCCCACGGCCTCGTCCACGTCCCTTTCCGGGAGCCTTGCGCATTTTGAATTCCTAGTTAGAAATTGGCACTGTATACCAGTAGTAAAAATTGTGGGTGCACGTAACCCCAATATATTCTTTGAATTCCCAGTCAGACACTGGCACTATATGGCAGTAGCAAGAAATGAGGGTATTTGTATTCCCAATATACTCTTTGAATTCCCAGTCAGACAATGGCACTGTATACCAGTAGTAAAAATTGTGGGTGCACGTAACCCCAATATATTCTTTGAATTCCCAGTCAGACACTGGCACTATATGGCAGTAGCAAGAAATGAGGGTATTTGTATTCCCAATATACTCTTTGAATTCCCAGTCAGACAATGGCACTGTATACCAGTAGTAAAAATTGTGGGTGCACGTAACCCCAATATATTCTTTGAATTACCAGTCAGAAACTGGCACTATATGGCAGTAGCAAGAAATGAGGGTATTTATAACCCCAATATATTCTTTGAATTCCCAGTCAGACAATGGCACTGTATACCAGTAGTAAAAATTGTGGGTGCACGTAACCCCAATATATTCTTTGAATTCCCAGTCAGACACTGGCACTATATGGCAGTAGCAAGAAATGAGGGTATTTGTATTCCCAATATACTCTTTGAATTCCCAGTCAGACAATGGCACTGTATACCAGTAGTAAAAATTGTGGGTGCACGTAACCCCAATATATTCTTTGAATTACCAGTCAGAAACTGGCACTATATGGCAGTAGCAAGAAATGAGGGTATTTGTATTCCCAATATATTCTTTGAATTCCCAGTCAGACAATGGCACTGTATACCAGTAGTAAAAATTGTGGGTGCACGTAACCCCAATATATTCTTTGAATTCCCAGTCAGAAACTGGCACTATATGGCAGTAGCAAGAAATGAGGGTATTTGTATTCCCAATATACTCTTTGAATTCCCAGTCAGACAATGGCACTGTATACCAGTAGTAAAAATTGTGGGTGCACGTAACCCCAATATATTCTTTGAATTACCAGTCAGAAACTGGCACTATATGGCAGTAGCAAGAAATGAGGGTATTTGTATTCCCAATATATTCTTTGAATTCCCAGTCAGACAATGGCACTGTATACCAGTAGTAAAAATTGTGGGTGTATATAGCCCCAATTCTATTGCTAGGGGACTTGCAGGGTATTTCTGGGGTGAAGGTGGGGGGGCACACCGTTGGAACGGGTATCGGGGTATATATCGGGTATACGGGAATACACTGACAGTGTATTCCATTCAGGATCCTGGGAAAGCTGGGTTGCGGCGATTGAGCCCGTCAGTGCCACGTTACACTGACAAGCTTCTCCCTGGAATTTAGCTCTTATAAGAGCTGTTGGTTGTCTTCTCCTTCCTATCCTAGCCTGTCCCTGCCTACCCAGAATCTAAGCCCTAGCTAACTGGACGGAAACCTCCGTCCCCGGTGAATTGCAAGCTCAGAATGACGCGAACCTGGGCGGCGCTGTTCTTTTAAATTAGAGGTCACATGTTTTCGGCAGCCAATGGGTTTTGCCTACTTTTCTCAACGTCACCGGTGTCGTAGTTCCTGTCCCACCTACCCTGCGCTGTTATTGGAGCAAAAAAGGCGCCAGGGAAGGTGGGAGGGGAATCGAGTAATGGCGCACTTTACCACGCGGTGTTCGATTCGATTCGAACATGCCGAACAGCCTAATATCCGATCGAACATGAGTTCGATAGAACACTGTTCGCTCATCTCTAGTAGCCATCTGTCAGCTGACAGTGCTGACCGGCTGACGCTGAACAAAATGAACTCCTAGGAACCTATTATAAAACATAGTGTAGAATACTCTTAGGACTCCTAGGAAACTATCTATAAAACATAGTGTAGAATACTCTTAGGACTCCTAGGAACCTATCTATAATACATAGTGTAGAATAATCTTAGGGCTCCTAGGAACCTATCTATAATACATAGTGTAGAATACTCTTAGGGCTCCTAGGAACCTATCTATAATACATAGTGTAGAATACTCTTAGGGCTCCTAGGAACCTATCTATAAAACATAATGCAGAATACTCTTATGGCTCCTAGGAACCTATCTATAAAACATAGGGTAGAATACTCTTAGGACTCCTAGGAACCTATCTATAATACATAGTGTAGAATACTCTTAGGGCTCCTAGGAACCTATCTATAATACATAGTGTAGAATACTCTTAGGGCTCCTAGGAACCTATCTATAATACATAGTGTAGAATACTCTTAGGGCTCCTAGGAACCTATCTATAATACATAGTGTAGAACACTCTTAGGGCTCCTAGGAACCTATCTATAAAACATAGTGTAGAATACTCTTAGGACTCCTTGGAACCTATCTATAAAACATAGTGTAGAATACTCTTAGGGCTCCTAAGAACCTATCTATAATACATAGTGTAGAATACTCTTAGGACTCCTAGGAACCTATCTATAAAACATAATGCAGAATACTCTTATGGCTCCTAGGAACCTATCTATAAAACATAGTGTAGAATACTCTTAGGGCTCCTAGGAACCTATCTATAAAACATAGTGTAGAATACTCTTAGGGCTAATAGTAACCTATCTATAATACATAGTGTAGAATACTCTTAGGGCTCCTAGGAACCTATGTATAAAACATAATGCAGAATACTCTTATGGCTCCTAGGAACCTATCTATAAAACATAGGGTAGAATACTCTTAGGACTCCTAGGAACCTATCTATAATACATAGTGTAGAATACTCTTAGGACTCCTAGGAACCTATCTATAAAACATAGTGTATAATACTCTTAGTACTCCTAGGAACCTATCTATAATACATAGTGTAGAACACTCTTAGGACTCCTAGGAACCTATCTATAATACATAGTGTAGAATACTCTTAGGGCTCCTAGGAACCTATCTATAATACATAGTGTAGAATACTCTTATGGCTCCTAGGAACCTATTGTTAGGATTATGCAGAGACTGCGGCCATGATATGGGCGTCGCTGTCTGTTCCTCTGCAAAATCCAGGGTTGCAAGGGTTAACCTGCCTTGCAACAGCCGGGTGTGGTCGACTGGTTGATCGACATGTGTGTCAACCAATGGACGCTCGGATTGGGCAGCTGGGCTATTTGCTGGTGACCGCCCCTTGCCTATATAAGGGGGCTGGTCTGGACACCCGGCGCTCTATGATCGCATTCCAAACCCGTAATGATGTGTGTGTATGTATGTTTGGGTTCCAGCCTGTAAACATTGCCCTAGTTAGCAAAAGACCCCTGAGATAGCAATGCCACTGTTTGTCAGGCAGCATGCTGCCCTGTATGCGTGTGTTTGTGGTAAAACTCTGTAGGGTCAGCTAGCAGTAATTCCCAGACAGGGTGACTGGGAGTGGGCTTGGCAATAGTTGCCTGGGTGGTTGGGTGGAACTACCACACACAGGGTTACTTGGTCTCTGGCTAGTCCTGGGGTTCAGGCTAGCCAGTTTGTTTATTTGTGCGGCTGCTCTGACTGCACAGGGCTCTGTGAATATTAACAGAGCACACCTGGTCATTTAATTTAGCTGGCAGTGACAGGAACTGTTAGTCAGTATTCACACCAGGTTGGTTGCAGTAATGGCCCAGAGGGCTCCGTAGGGTTTTATTTGTTTATTTTTTTAATAAACCCTGCTGACCATAACAGTATCATAGAGCCAGAGCCCCGCCGCAATAATGACTTCGTCTTCACAATTGGCGAGTCTTGTCAATAGTCTGAACACACTCCTGGGCGCGGTGGAGCAACACTTGCAGCAATCTCCACCAGCTGCCCCAATTAATTTTTCTGACCTGTCTCAAGGTTTAGTTCAGGCTATGGCTCAGTTGGTTGGTAGTCTGCCGACCCCTGCAGCGTCACCGTGTCCACTCCTGCCTCCGGAGCGGTATGCGGGTGAGCCGCAGGGATGTCGGGGATTCATACACCAGTGTAAAACTTACATTGAAGCTTGTCCCAGTCTCTTCCCAGATGAGAAAGTAGCCTTTGTGGTTTCCTTGCTCACTGGGAGAGCCTTGGCCTGGGTCACCCCGTTAAAAGAACGGGACGCAGCAGACTTGGCTACACTAGCCGCACTGTGTGAAGCACTACGCCTGGTGTTTCATGGCCCAGTGCCCCAGTCCACCTTTGCCTCGCAGCTCTTACGTTTAAAGCAAGGCCAGAGCTCAGTAGCGGACTTTGCTATCGAGTTTCGTACCTTGGCATCTGAGCTGGATTGGCCAGATAAGGTACTGGTGGCAATTGTTTGGGAAGGTTTGTCCTCAAATATTAAGGATGAACTAGCAGGCCGAAAGCCTTCTACCTCCTTCTCTGCCCTAATCAATTCAGCTACTCATGTGGATACACAGTTGTCTGATAGGAGAGTGGAGCGGGGGCTCGAGCATAACCTCATGTCTCTGAGGGGGGTCATAAAATCTACCACTGCCTCGCCTGTTGTGGAGTCCACTGAACCTATGGACACCTCCCGTGTTTCCACTCCTGGTGGCAGCAGGAGTAGGAAAATTAAGGGGGTAATTTGTTACCGTTGCAACAGGCCAGGGCATATTGCTCCTCAATGCTCGACTCCATTAGAGTGCCCTGTATGCGTGTGTTTGTGGTAAAACTCTGTAGGGGCAGCTAGCAGTAATTCCCAGACAGGGTGACTGGGAGTGGGCTTGGCAATAGTTGCCTGGGTGGTTGTGTGGAACTAGCACACACAGGGTTACTTGGTCTCTGGCTAGTCCTGGAGTTCAGGCTAGCCAGCTTGTTTATTTGTGCGGCTGCTTTGACTGCACAGGGCTCTGTGAATATTAACCCCTTCCCGCCGATGGCATTTTTTGATTTTCGTTTTTCGTTTTTGACTCCCCTCCTTCTAAACCCCATAACTTTTTTATTTCTCCGCTCCCAGAGTCATATGAGGTGTTAATTTTTGCGGGACAATTTTTTCTTCATGATCCCACCATTAATTATTCTATATAATGTACTGGGAAGCAGGAAAATTCAGAATGGGGTGGATTTGAAGAAAAAATGCATTTCTGCGACTTTCTTACGGGCTTTGGTTTTACGGCGTTCACTGTGCAGCCAAAATGACATGTCCCCTGTATTCTGTGTTTTGGTACGGTTCCAGGGATACCAAATTTATATGGTTTTATTTACATTTTGACCCCTAAAAAAAATTCCAAAACGGTGTTAATTTTTTTTTCTAAAAGTCGCCATATTCCGACGGCCGTAACTTTTTTATACATAGGTGTACGGGGATGCATAGGGCGTCTTTTTTTGCGGGGCCGGGTGTACTTTTTAGTTCTACCATTTTCGGGAAATGTTATTGCTTTGATCACTTTTTATTCAAATTTTTATCAGAATTAAAACAGTGAAAAAACGGCGGTTTGGCACTTTTGACTATTTTTCCTGCTACGGCGTTTACCGAACAGGAAAAATATTTTTATAGATTTGTAGAGCGGGCGATTTCGGACGCGGGGATACCTAACATGTATGTGTTTCACAGTTTTTAACTACTTTTATATGTGTTCTAGGGAAAGGGGGGGATTTGAACTTTTAATACTTTTTATATTTTTTTATATTTTTTTTAACTTTTTATTTTATTTTATTTTTTTGTATTTATTAGACCCCCTAGGGGTGTTGAACCCCAGGGGGTCTGATCACTAATGCAATGCATTACAATGCTAATTGTCACGGGATGGTTAGAGTCCGGCAATAGGCAATGTGTAATATATATTTCATGTGGAATGTATTCTCTAACCTGTTGTAAACATCAGTGTGTAGTTGGCTGATTCGGGTCTAGTGTGTTAGCACATTGTATGCAAATACCTCTAACTAGTGAGGACCAGTGAGGACAATGGGTGGAGATAATCTGATCAGTGTCTCCAAGAAGATGTTGGATGGTGCATTGTCCATAGTAGACAGGGAGTCTGCTCTCCTTGGTATAGGTGAGGGGGGAAGGATCTGTGACTCAGCCCTCCCCACCCACAGATATAGGTGTAACAGTTTTAGTATATAGTTGTAGCTGGAGTTAGTATGAGTTAGCCGGCCTGTGCACAGCTCTGTAGAGAGCCAAGATTTAGTTACAGGACCAAGGAACCAAAGTTATCATTGGATTGTGACTTCTGTGGACTTATTGTTATTACGGTTGATGTGACCGCCACCGGCTACTAACTTTGTGGATTACAATAAATTGCTGTTGTCTCCCGACCTCTTGCGTCCCTGTTGATTCAAGATATCCTCCGGAGGAAGACGTATACCTTTGCTCCGTGACAACTGGTTGGCAGCGGTGGGATCAACAGCGGACAGCGAGATGGACTACAGCAGCCCAGCGATTAATGGAGCCACAACCTCAGAATACAGGAACTGGACTATGGCAAGTCTAAAATTAAGGGCCCGGGAACTAAACCTGAGTTACCAGGGAAGAACGAAAGAGCAACTGATCGAGGCACTGGAGGAGATGACCCTGCAAAGCGACCATGAGGAGGGCTGCCCCCAGGAGACTGGAGAGATACAGGAGTGGCAGGTACAGACCCAAAAGAGCAGATGGGTTGTTTTGTATGAGGAGGAATTGGCAGTGCTGGGGCTAGAAGCAACTGCAGAGCAAAGGAGTAGAGCATTACAGAGGGCTCAGGAAACGGAGAAGGAGGAACAGAGAATGGCGCATGAAAAGGAAAGAATGGCGCATGAAATGCGAATGGCTGAGATAACTATGAGGAATTATAATCAAACGTCGACCCCCAGCCCAACAGTGAGAGAACCACCATATGTCTCCCATAAAGACTTCAAGACCTTTGAGGAAGCGGCTGGGGATGTTGATGGATATTTTCAGGACTTCGAACACCAGTGCCGCCTGATGGAAGTCCCAGAGAAGGATTGGGTCCGGTATCTGGTGGGGCACCTACGAGATGGGGCTGCGGAAGCTCTCAGAGCCATGGACCCTAGTGATCAGCGGGACTATGAGGCCATTAAAAGAGCGGTGCAGAAGTATTATGCAGTCACTCCAGAATCCTACCGAGTTCAGTTCCGCTCTTTGTCTTACAATGGGGGAAGCTCCTTCCACATGTTCGCCCACAAGTTGAAGCAAGCATGCAAGCGCTGGCTAGAAGGAGAGGAGGCTGTCACAGTCGATAAGATCCTCCAAGTCATACTTAAGGAACAGTTCTTTTCCCAGTGCCCCGCTGAGATCCGTGAGTGGGTGCTGGAACGGAACCCAGCCACAGTTGAGCAAGCTGCTTCTCTTGCAGATGAGGGCCTGACCATCAAGCCGCAGTGGAAGAGGTTGTTTGCAGAGGAGCGGAAAACTACCACAGTCCGCCAGACACCCTTCAGCCAGCCAACCACCTTTCGTGCCCGGCCTCAGGATTACAATTCCCCCTCTACCCCTGTCCCAGCCCATCGGCCTCCAGCTATGAACAACCCTGTCCCTAGACAACGACCTACTGGAAGAATGCTAGAGCGCAGATGTTTTGGGTGCGGGCGGCCTGGACATTTGCAAGCTAGTTGCCCTGTTAACATGGGGGCACGGGCCACCGTGGCATCCCGGCCTATTCACTACCTGGGAACCACTCCTAGGACAGAAAGTTTGGCCCCATTTCCAGATGACTCCATGAATGACACATCTGTTCCACCTCCAGGGGTCTATGGGATTCAGCCTTCCGCCACACATCCCGCAAACCTTCAGCGGAAGCACGTGCAGGAGGTCCTACTGGATGGCCGAACAGTTGTTGGATTCCGGGACTCGGGAGCTTTCCTAACGGTAGCGGACCCCCGAGTTGTGCGACCCGAGGCCCTAGAGGAGGGCCCTGGCATTTCTATCAAGTTGGCAGGGGGTACTCAAAGACGTATTCCTAAAGCTACCGTGGAACTCGACTATGGTTATGGACCAAAACGATGCACAATTGGTGTGATGAGCGGGCTGCCGGCCGATGTTCTGTTAGGCAACGATGTTGGAAATCTACAGTGCCACTTTGTGGGAGCAGTGACCCGAAGCCAAGCTCAGAGAGACGCCAACATGGATCGACCGGATTTTCTGCCAGATGCCAGCCCTTCAAACCTACAACTTTACCATTCAGTACCGCCGAGGGAACCAACACCAGAACGCAGATGGGTTATCCCGGCAGGAGGACATATGAGCTATAGAGACTGATGTGCATTCCCCAATTTACCTGTGTAGGCCAATTGTGTCATGCACATGTTTTGAGAGGGGGAGGGGTTGTCACGGGATGGTTAGAGTCCGGCAATAGGCCATGTGTAATATATATTTCATGTGGAATGTATTCTCTAACCTGTTGTAAACATCAGTGTGTAGTTGGCTGATTTGGGTCTAGTGTGTTAGCACATTGTATGCAAATACCTCTAACTAGTGAGGACCAGTGAGGACAATGGGTGGAGATAATCTGATCAGTGTCTCCAAGAAGATGTTGGATGGTGCATTGTCCATAGTAGACAGGGAGTCTGCTCTCCTTGGTATAGGTGAGGGGGGAAGGATCTGTGACTCAGCCCTTCCCACCCACAGATAGAGGAAGTAACAGTCTTAGTATATAGTTGTAGCTGGAGTTAGTATGTGTTAGCCGGCCTGTGCACAGCTCTGTAGAGAGCCAAGATTTAGTTACAGGACCAAGGAACCAAAGTTATCATTGGATTGTGACTTCTGTGGACTTATTGTTATTACGGTTGATGTGACCGCCACCAGCTACTAACTTTGTGGATTACAATAAATTGCTGTTGTCTCCCGACCTCTTGCGTCCCTGTTGATTCAAGATATCCTCCGGAGGAAGACGTATACCTTTGCTCCGTGACACTAATGCATTGCAATGCATTGCAAAAAATCATCATCTCTTTTGCAGGCTGCATACACCAGCCTGCAAAAGAGAGAATTTGCAGACTGGCTGGGAGCCCTTAACAAGGCTCCCGGCTGTCATGGCAACGGGGTGTCGGCGATCCCTGCCAAAATGGCGGCGCCCATGCGCCGCCGGGAAGATGGCGCCTCCGGCGCCTTTGACAGCAGCGCCGGAGGGGTTAATGCCTCCGATCGGTCCGGGGACCGATCGGAGGCATTAGAGCCGGTTGTCTACTGCTTAAAGCAGTAGACACCCGGCGGCTATGACGGTCGCCATAGTTACAGACCCGACGCGCCGTACTATTACGGCGCATGTCGGGAAGGGGTTAACAGAGCACACCTGGTCATTTAATTTAGCTGGCAGTGACAGGAACTGTTAGTCAGTATTCACACCAGGTTGGTTGCAGTAATGGCCCAGAGGGCTCCGTAGGGTTTTATTTGTTTATTTTTTTAATAAACCCTGCTGACCATAACACCTATCTATAATACATAGTGTAGAATACTCTTAGGACTCCTAGGAACCTATCTATAATACATAGTGTAGAATACTCTTAGGACTCCTAGGAACCTATCTATAATACATAGTGTAGAATACTCTTAGGGCTCCTAGGAACCTATCTATAATACATAGTGTAGAATAATCTTAGGGCTCCTAGGAACCTATCTATAATACATAGTGTAGAATACTCTTAGGGCTCCTAGGAACCTATCTATAATACATAGTGTAGAATACTCTTAGGGCTCCTAGGAACCTATCTATAATACATAGTGTAGAATAGTCTTAGGACTCCTAGGAACCTATCTATAATACATAGTGTAGAATACTCTTAGGACTCCTAGGAACCTATCTATAATACATAGTGTAGAATAGTCTTAGGACTCCTAGGAACCTATCTATAAAATATAGTGTAGAATACTCTTAGGACTCCTAGGAACCTATCTATAATACATAGTGTAGAATAGTCTTAGGACTCCTAGGAACCTATCTATAAAATATAGTGTAGAATACTCTTAGGGCTCCTAGGAACCTATCTATAAAATATAGTGTAGAATACTCTTAGGACTCCTAGGAACCTATCTATAATACATAGTGTAGAATAGTCTTAGGACTCCTAGGAACCTATCTATAATACATAGTGTAGAATAGTCTTAGGACTCCTAGGAACCTATCTATATAACATAGTGTAGAATACTCTTAGGACTCCTAGGAACCTATCTATAATACATAGTGTAGAATAGTCTTAGGACTCCTAGGAACCTATCTATATAACATAGTGTAGAATACTCTTAGGGCTCCTAGGAACCTATCTATAATACATAGTGTAGAATAGTCTTAGGACTCCTAGGAACCTATCTATAAAATATAGTGTAGAATACTCTTAGGGCTCCTAGGAACCTATCTATAAAATATAGTGAAGAATACTCTTAGGACTCCTAGGAACCTATCTATAATACATAGTGTAGAATAGTCTTAGGACTCCTAGGAACCTATCTATAAAATATAGTGTAGAATACTCTTAGGGCTCCTAGGAACCTATCTATAAAATATAGTGTAGAATAGTCTTAGGGCTCCTAGGAACCTATCTATAAAACATAGTGTAGAATAGTCTTAGGACTCCTAGGAACCTATCTATAAAATATAGTGTAGAATACTCTTAGGGCTCCTAGGAACCTATCTATAAAATATAGTGTAGAATACTCTTAGGGCTCCTAGGAACCTATCTATAAAACATAGTGTAGAATAGTCTTAGGACTCCTAGGAACCTATCTATAAAATATAGTGTAGAATACTCTTAGGGCTCCTAGGAACCTATCTATAAAATATAGTGTAGAATACTCTTAGGACTCCTAGGAACCTATCTATAATACATAGTGTAGAATAGTCTTAGGACTCCTAGGAACCTATCTATAATACATAGTGTAGAATAGTCTTAGGACTCCTAGGAACCTATCTATAATACATAGTGTAGAATAGTCTTAGGACTCCTAGGAACCTATCTATATAACATAGTGTAGAATACTCTCAGGACTCCTAGGAACCTATCTATAATACATAGTGTAGAATAGTCTTAGGACTCCTAGGAACCTATCTATAAAATATAGTGTAGAATACTCTTAGGGCTCCTAGGAACCTATCTATAAAATATAGTGTAGAATACTCTTAGGACTCCTAGGAACCTATCTATAAAATATAGTGTAGAATACTCTTAGGGCTCCTAGGAACCTATCTATAATACATAGTGTAGAATACTCTTAGGACTCCTAGGAACCTATCTATAATACATAGTGTAGAATACTCTTAGGGCTCCTAGGAACCTATCTATAATACATAGTGTAGAATACTCTTAGGACTCCTAGGAACCTATCTATAATACATAGTGTAGAATACTCTTAGGGCTCCTAGGAACCTATCTATAAAACATAGTGTAGAATACTCTTAGGGCTCCTAGGAAGGCAAGGAAGTTGCCCCCTCGTGTAAGATCTTTGAAGACAAAATATTGTAAAGTGATGAAGTGATGATCCAGCCCCCACAGATATGGCCCTGATCTCATCATCATCAAATCTGTCTGCGATTACCTGAAGAGACATATGGATTGGAACAATCCTATATCCAGAGAAGATTTGTGCTTAGATCTCCAAGAAGGCAGGACCAACATCCCTGCTGACTTCCTTAAAAAAACATCTGTCTGCAAATGCTGAGAAGAACTGATGTGAGGCAAAGTGCAAAAGTCACCCCAAATATATTGATGGGATTTACATTTCTTTTTTCTTCTATCACTTTAATTTTATAAGTTAACTAATTGCAAACTATTATCACTTCTATTTTTTAAATAATTTTAACATTGCAACAACTGTACCCCCAAGTTACTTGACTAAAAATGTTGTCACCAAACAATAAATACAATTTAAAAAAACTTTTGATATTGACACATTGAAATTTATTTAAAAACATTATTCATGTATTTATTTGGAACATGTAATGAAAAAGGGGAAATTACTGATCTCAGCCTTGGGACTCATTATTTTTATTTTTCTCATTTAATACGTTTAGATTCAAGAATGAGCCAATAATGTGTTGTAATGTTATCTCTAGAGATCCCTTCCTTGGGAATTTAGGGTTTAGATATAAATCATGAACAGGGTATGTACCGTATTTTTCGGACTATAAGACACACTTTTTTTCCCCAAAATTTTTGGGGAAAAAAAGGGTGCGTCTTATAGTCTGAATGTGCCTGGCCTGGCACCCGCCGTAATAGAGAGGCGAATGCCGGCAAGTGATAGACGCCGGGGCCTGAGACATCGCTGCGCTCCTCTGCCCTGAATGAAGCCAGCAGCGGGAGGAGTGATGCTATTCCGCTCCTCCGTCCCCCCGCCGCTGGCTTCAGGCAGGTCAGAGGATCGTAGCGATGTCTCAGGCCCCGGCGTCTATCCCTCCCCGGCATCCGCCTCTCTAGTACAGCGGATGCCGGGTCTGCAGTCTGTCAGCGGCCTCTTCTCCCCCGGGGCCGGTCCCCACCGGCCCCGTACCTGTAGAGTTGCAGGCCGGCTACTGCGCGGCGATATCGCAGGAGCCGACCTGTTCGGGTGACAGCCGGGAGCCTAATGAGGCTCCCAGGCCTGTCACTGCTGTATTAGTATTACGGCTGGTCTCTATGACCAGCCGTAATACTAATAGACAGAATGTCCCATAGACGGCAATACACTTGTATTGCCGTCTATGGGACTTGTGATCAAGTGACCGCAGGTTCAAGCCCCCGGGGGGGAATAAAATAGTAGAAAAAAAAAAAACCTTTAAAAATATATAATAAAAATATGAAAAATAAAAGTTCTAAATCACCTCCTGTCCCTAGAATATATATATAAAAGTAGAAAATCATATGTCATAAACCACCGGGTTTTTTTTTTTTTCAATACAAGGTGATCTAAGCAATAGATATTCCCCAAAATGGTATAACTAAAAAGTACTTCTGGCCCCGCAAAAAAACCCACTCTATGCATCCCCGTACAGCTGCAGGGTCACCTGTCAATGTGGCCTTGCAGCTGTTGCAAAACTACAACTCCCATATATTAAATATTTTACCATTTTTTGCTTCAAATTTTTTTTTCCCCTATTTTCCTCCTCTAAAACCTAAGGTGCGTCTTATAGTCCGAAAAATACGGTAAGTTATTTTTGCTTTTCTACAAGAAACCAGTGGGCACCTTCTAGACTCTGAATCTTTCAATCCAGTGGACACCATCTTCTAGACTCTGAATCTTACAATCCAGAGGACACCTTCTTCTAGACTCCTATTACACTACAGAGGACATCTTCTAGACTCCTAATCTCACAATCCAGAGGATGCATTCTTCTTCTAGACTACTAATCTTACAAACCCAAGGACACTTGGATATTACACTCCAGAGGACTCCTTCTTCTAGACTCCTAGTCTTACAATCCAGAGGACTTCTTCTTCTAGACTTTTATTACACTCCAGAGTACACCTTCTTCTAGACTTCTATTACACTCCAGAGGACACCTTCTTCTAGACTCCTAACCTTACAATCTAGAGGACACCTTCTTCTACACTTCTATTACACTCCAGAGGATGTCGTCTTCTAGACTCCTACTATTACACTCCAGAGGACACCTTCTTCAAGAATCCTAATGTTACAATCCAGAGGACACCTTCTTCTGAACTGCTACACTTGTCTATCAGACACCTTATTTTTACACTAGAGATGAAGGTTCATTATTTGAACTCCACTATTGTCAAAGAATTTTTTATGTTGGGATTCCCCGAGCTGAATGATTATAAGTTGACTTTCTTCTCCATTATTCTGCTCATGTATTCCATGACTATATGTGAAAACCTCTTGATCATTTCACTGGTGTCCACGAGCCCACGTCTCCAGTCTCCAATGTATTTCTTCCTTGGACATTTGGCTCTATCAGACATAATCCTTGTAACAACTATTGTTCCTAAGATGTTGGACATTGTCATAAGGGAAGGGAGCACTATACCTTACATTGGCTGCTTAACCCAATCCTACTTGTATGGGGGAATGATCAGTACTGAGTGTTATTTGCTGTCGGCCATGTCCTATGACCGGTACTTGGCCATCTGTAAACCTCTACATTATATCTCAATGATGACTGTCAAGCTTAGATACAGCCTGGTCATCTCCTCCTGGGTCCTCAGTTTTGCTTTACTGTTTATATCACTTATGCTTTTATGTGACTTAGACTTCTGTGGTCCGAACGTTAGTAACCATTTCTTCTGTGACTACGCCCCACTTTTAGAGCTCTCTTGCTCAGATACCACGGTTCCTGACATAGAAATGATTATCATTGGTTTCCCAGTAATTATTTTGCCCTTTCTATTTGTTATTACGACTTATGTTTATATCTTTATTAGAGATGAGCGAACACTAAAATGTTCGAGGTTCGAAATTCGATTCGAACAGCCGCTCAATGTTTGTGTGTTCGAACGGGTTTCGAACCCCATTATAGTCTATGGGGAACAGATACTCGTTAAGGGGGAAACCCAAATCCGTGTCTGGAGGGTCACCAAGTCCACTATGACACCCCAGGAAATGATGCCAACACCTCTGGAATGACACTGGGACAGCAGGGGAAGCATGTCTGGGGGCATCTAACACACCAAAGACCCTCTATTACCCCAACATCACAGCCTAACAACTACACACTTTACACACTCAATACCACCTCTCTGACAGTAGGAAAACACCTTGAAACATGTGTATTTGGCACTTGCAGTGAGGAGAGCTTGTCACCAGCAGTGAATTTGGCCCTTGTAGTAAGTTGAGGTTGGCACCAACATTTGTTTTGAAAATCAGGGTGGATTGAGCCTCTAACCAGCAGAGTTTGGGCAAATTCATGGTGGAGGGAGCCTCTAAAAACCCCAGTTTGGACCAATTCATGGTGGAGGGAGCCTCTAAAAAACCCAGTTTGGACCAATTCATGGTGGAGGGAGCCTCTAACCAGCCCAGTTTGGACCAATTCATGGTGGAGGGAGCCTCTAAAAACCCCAGTTTGGACCAATTCATGGTGGAGGGAGCCTCTAAACAGCCCAGTTTGGGCAAATTCATGGTGGAGGGAGCCTCTAAAAAACCCAGTTTGGACCAATTCATGGTGGAGGGAGCCTCTAACCAGCCCAGTTTGGGCAAATTCATGGTGGAGGGAGCCTCTAAAAAACCCAGTTTGGACCAATTCATGGTGGAGGGAGCCTCTAACCAGCCCAGTTTGGGCAAATTCATGGTGGAGGGAGCCTCTAAACAGCCCAGTTTGGGCAAATTCATGGTGGAGGGAGCCTCTAAACAGCCCAGTTTGGGCAAATTCATGGTGGAGGGAGCCTCTAACCAGCCCAGTTTGGACCAATTAATGGTGGAGGGAGCCTCTAACCAGCCCAGTTTGGGCAAATTCATGGTGGAGGGAGCCTCTAAACAGCCCAGTTTGGACCAATTCATGGTGGAGGGAGCCTCTAAAAAACCCAGTTTGGACCAATTCATGGTGGAGGGAGCCTCTAAACAGCCCAGTTTGGGCAAATTCATGGTGGAGGGAGCCTCTAACCAGCCCAGTTTGGACCAATTCATGGTGGAGGGAGCCTCTAACCAGCCCAGTTTGGGCAAATTCATGGTGGAGGGAGCCTCTAAACAGCCCAGTTTGGACCAATTCATGGTGGAGGGAGCCTCTAAAAAACCCAGTTTGGACCAATTCATGGTGGAGGGAGCCTCTAAACAGCCCAGTTTGGGCAAATTCATGGTGGAGGGAGCCTCTAACCAGCCCAGTTTGGACCAATTCATGGTGGAGGGAGCCTCTAAACAGCCAAGTTTTGGGAAATTCATGGTGGAGGGAGCCTCTAACCAGCCCAGTTTGGACCAATTCATGGTGGAGGGAGCCTCTAAACAGCCCAGTTTGGGCATATTCATGGTGGATGGAGCCTCTAACCAGCCCAGTTTGGACCAATTAATGGTGGAGGGAGCCTCTAAACAGCCAAGTTTGGACCAATTCATGGTGGAGGGAGCCTCTAAAAACCCCAGTTTGGACCAATTCATGGTGGAGGGAGCCTCTAACCAGCCCAGTTTGGGCAAATTCATGGTGGAGAGAGCCTCTAACCAGCCCAGTTTGGACCAATTAATGGTGGAGGGAGCCTCTAAACAGCCAAGTTTGGACCAATTCATGGTGGAGGGAGCCTCTAAAAAACCCAGTTTGGACCAATTCATGGTGGAGGGAGCCTCTAACCAGCCCAGTTTGGGCAAATTCATGGTGGAGGGAGCCTCTAAACAGCCCAGTTTGGGCACATTCATGGTGGAGGGAGCCTCTAACCAGCCCAGTTTGGACCAATTAATGGTGGAGGGAGCCGCTAAACAGCCCAGTTTGGACCAATTCATGGTGGAGGGAGCCTCTAAAAACCCCAGTTTGGACCAATTCATGGTGGAGGGAGCCTCTAAAAAACCCAGTTTGGACCGATTCATGGTGGAGGGAGCCTCTAACCAGCCCAGTTTGGACCAATTAATGGTGGAGGGAGCCTCTAAACAGCCAAGTTTGGACCAATTCATGGTGGAGGGAGCCTCTAAAAACCCCAGTTTGGACCAATTCATGGTGGAGGGAGCCTCTAACCAGCCCAGTTTGGGCAAATTCATGGTGGAGGGAGCCTCTAAACAGCCCAGTTTGGGCACATTCATGGTGGAGGGAGCCTCTAACCAGCCCAGTTTGGACCAATTAATGGTGGAGGGAGCCGCTAAACAGCCCAGTTTGGACCAATTCATGGTGGAGGGAGCCTCTAAAAACCCCAGTTTGGACCAATTCATGGTGGAGGGAGCCTCTAAAAAACCCAGTTTGGACCAATTCATGGTGGAGGGAGCCTCTAACCAGCCCAGTTTGGACCAATTAATGGTGGAGGGAGCCTCTAAAAACCCCAGTTTGGACCAATTCATGGTGGAGGGAGCCTCTAACCAGCCCAGTTTGGGCAAATTCATGGTGGAGGGAGCCTCTAAACAGCCCAGTTTGGGCAAATTCATGGTGGAGGGAGCCTCTAACCAGCCCAGTTTGGACCAATTAATGGTGGAGGGAGCCGCTAACCAGCCCAGTTTGGACCAATTAATGGTGGAGGGAGCCTCTAAACAGCCAAGTTTGGACCAATTAATGGTGGAGGGAGCCGCTAAACAGCCCAGTTTGGACCAATTCATGGTGGAGGGAGCCTCTAAAAACCCCAGTTTGGACCAATTCATGGTGGAGGGAGCCTCTAAAAAACCCAGTTTGGACCAATTCATGGTGGAGGGAGCCTCTAACCAGCCCAGTTTGGACCAATTAATGGTGGAGGGAGCCTCTAAACAGCCAAGTTTGGACCAATTAATGGTGGAGGGAGCCGCTAAACAGCCCAGTTTGGACCAATTCATGGTGGAGGGAGCCTCTAAAAACCCCAGTTTGGACAAATTCATGGTGGAGGGAGCCTCTAAACAGCCCAGTTTGGGCAAATTCATGGTGGAGGGAGCCTCTAACCAGCAGAGTTGGGGGAAATCAGGGTGGAGGGAGCCTAGTTTTAGCAGAATTGTGCAACGCTTATGGTGGATGAGTATGAGGATGCGGAGGAATTGGAGAGGTTGAGTACAGACATGGAGTTTCATGTTGGGGTGCTTTACACAGGTGGGCACAAAAATGAAGGCTCTACCCAGTGGTGGTTCATTTTTATCAAAGTGAGCCGGTCGGCACTCTCAGCTGACAGACGGGTGCGCTTGTCAGTGATGATGCCACCGGCTGCACTGAACACCCTCTCAGATAGGACGCTGGCGGCAGGACAGGACAGCACCTCCAAGGCATATAGGGCAAGTTCAAGCCACAGGTCCAACTTCGACACCCAATACGTGTAGGGCGCAGAGGGGTCGGAGAGGACAGGGCTGTGGTCGGAAAGGTATTCCCGCAACATGCGCCTATACTTCTCACGCCTGGTGACACTAGGACCCTCCGTGGCGGCACTTTGGCGAGGGGGTGCCATCAAGGTGTCCCAGACCTTAGACAGTGTGCCCCTCGTTTGTGTGGACCGGTGAGAACTTGGTTGCCTACTGGAGGAACTGCCCTCCCTGCCGCCAACGTCACATGCTGGAAACATCTCCATCATATTCTGCACCAATTGCCTGTGGCAAGCATTGATGCGATTGGCCCTCCCCTCTACCGGAATAAAAGACGAGATGTTGTTTTTATACCGGGGGTCAAGGATAGCAAAGATCCAGTACTGGTTGTCCTCCATGATTTTGACAATACGCTTGTCGGTTGTAAAGCACCCCAACATGAACTCAGCCATGTCTGCCACAGTGTTAGTTGGCATGACTCCTCTGGCCCCACCGGAAAGTTCAATCTCCATTTCCTCCTCATCCTCCATGTCTACCCATCCGCGCTGCAACAATGGGACGATTCGAAGTTGCCCGGAAGCCTCCTGTATCACCATCACATCATCGGACAACTCTTCTTCCTCCTCCTCCTCCTCCATTAAACGCAGTGAAGCGGACAGATGTGTGGACCTACTCTCCAGCTGTGACGGATCGGATGCTATCCCTAACTCCTCTGTGTGATCTGAGTTATCCCTGATGTCAATCAGGGATTCTCTCAGAACACACAAGAGCGGGATTGTAAGGCTCACCATCGCATCCTCAGAGCTCACCCTCCTTGTGGACTCCTCAAAGACCCGTAGGATGTCACAAAGGTCTCTCATCCATGGCCACTCATGGATGTGAAACTGAGGCAGCTGACTTTGTGGCACCCTAGGGTTTTGTAGCTGGTATTCCATCAAAGGTCTCTGCTGCTCAACCACTCTATTCAACATCTGAAACGTTGAGTTCCAGCGTGTGGGGACGTCGCACAAAAGCCGGTGTTGTGGCACATGCAGGCGTTGCTGGAGAGATTTTAAGCTAGCAGCGGCTACTGTCGACTTGCGAAAGTGGGCGCACATGCGCCGCACTTTCACCAGTAGCTCTGGAACATTGGGGTAGCTCTTTAGGAAACGTTGCACCACTAGGTTGAAGACGTGGGCCAGGCATGGAACATGTTGGAGTCCGGCAAGCTCCAGAGCTGCTACCAGGTTCCGGCCGTTATCACAAACGACCATGCCTGGGCCCAGGTGCAGCGGCTCAAACCATATTGCCGTCTCATCGAGGAGGGCATCCCTCACCTCGGAGGCAGTGTGCTGTCTGTCCCCCAAGCTGATCAGCTTCAGCACAGCCTGCTGACGTCTACCAACGCCAGTGCTGCAACGTTTCCAACTCGTAGCTGGGGTCAATCTAACAGCGGAGGAGGAGGCGGTGGCGGAGGAGGAGGCGGTGGCGGAGGAGGAGGCGGTAGAGGAGGAGGAGGAGGGGGGTGTTCTTCTCGTGTCCCTGCCAGGAATGTTAGGCGGGGAGACGAGGTACACCGGGCCAGTTTGGGAAGCAGTCCCAGCCTCAACTACATTCACCCAGTGTGCCGTCAGTGAAATGTAGCGTCCCTGTCCGCATGCACTTGTCCACGCGTCGGTGGTCAAGTGGACCTTTGTGCAAAGCGCGGAACTAAGGGCCCGCCTGATGTTGAGTGACACGTGCTGGTGCAAGGCGGGGACGGCACACCGGGAGAGGTAGTGACGGCTAGGGACGGCATAGCGAGGTGCCGCAGTTGCCATCAGGTCCAGGAAGGCGGGAGTTTCAACAAGCCGGAACGCCAACATCTCCTGGGCCAGCAGTTTAGCGATGTTGGCGTTCAAGGCTTGCGCGTGTGGGTGGTTAGCAGTGTATTTCTGCCGCCGCTCCAATGTCTGAGAGATGGTGGGTTGTTGTAAAGAAGCGCCTGATGGTGCCTTTGATGGTGCAGGAGAAGGAGATAAGACAGGAACAGGGGAGGATGAGGGAGAAGTCAACAAAGTGGCGGAGGCAGATGAAGTGGTGTCCTGGCTCGTCCTCTGGAGTGCATCGCCAGCACAGTCAGCAGTGGCAGTGGCAGAGGCAGAGGCAGTGGCAGAGGCAGTGGCAGTGGCGTGAACGGCAGGCGGCCTTTGTCCTGCCGTTGCTGCCTGCCACTGATTCCAGTGCTTGGATTCCAAATGACGGCGCATTGAAGTGGTGGACAGGTTGCTCTTCTCAGAGCCCCTAATCAATTTCGAGAGGCAAATTGTGCAGACAACACTATATCTGTCCTCGGCGCATTCCTTGAAAAAACTCCACACCTTCGAGAAACGTGCCCTCGAGGTGGGAGTTTTTCGGGGCTGGGTACGAACTGGAACATCTTGGGAGATTCCGGGTGTGGCCTGGCTTCGCCTAAGCTGCTGACCTCTGCCTCTGCCTCTAGCTACCCTTTTTGGTGCTGCACCTGCCTCAACATCCACACTACTTTCCCCGCTTGACATCCCCCCTGTCCAGGTCGGGTCAGTGTCCTCATCATCCACCACTTCCTCTTCCAACTCCTGTCTCATCTCCTCCTCCCGCACAATGCGCCGGTCAACTGGATGCCCTGACGGCAACTGCGTCACATCATCGTCGATGAGGGTGGGTTGCTGGTCATCCACCACCAAATCGAACGGAGATGGAGGAGACTCTAGTGTTTGAGCATCTGGACACAGATGCTCCTCTGTTAGGTTCGTGGAATCGTGACGTGGAGAGGCAGGTTGAGGGACAATGAAAGGAGCGGAGAACAGCTCTGGGGAGCAGGGACAGTTTGGGTTATTGTTCTGTAAAGCTTCGGAATTTTGGGAGGAAGGAAGACAAGACTGTTGGGTAATAGGAGGAGAGGAGGCAGAGTCTGACTGGCTGCTGGACAATGTGCTGTAAGCGTTCTCTGACAGCCATTGCAAGACCTGTTCCTGGTTCTCGGGCCTACTAAGGTTTGTACCCTGCAGTTTAGTTAATGTGGCAAGCAACCCTGGCACTGTGGAGTGGCGCAATGCTTGCTGCCCCACAGGAGTAGGCACGGGATGCCCTGTGGCTTCACTGCTACCTTGCTCCCCAGAACCATTCCCCCGACCTCGCCCACGGCCTCGTCCACGTCCCTTTCCGGGAGCCTTGCGCATTTTGAATTCCTAGTTAGAAATTGGCACTGTATACCAGTAGTAAAAATTGTGGGTGCACGTAACCCCAATATATTCTTTGAATTCCCAGTCAGACACTGGCACTATATGGCAGTAGCAAGAAATGAGGGTATTTGTATTCCCAATATATTCTTTGAATTCCCAGTCAGACAATGGCACTGTATACCAGTAGTAAAAATTGTGGGTGTATATAGCCCCAATTCTATTGCTAGGGGACTTGCAGGGTATTTCTGGGGTGAAGGTGGGGGGGCACACCGTTGGAACGGGTATCGGGGTATATATCGGGTATACGGGAATACACTGACAGTGTATTCCATTCAGGATCCTGGGAAAGCTGGGTTGCGGCGATTGAGCCCGTCAGTGCCACGTTACACTGACAAGCTTCTCCCTGGAATTTAGCTCTTATAAGAGCTGTTGGTTGTCTTCTCCTTCCTATCCTAGCCTGTCCCTGCCTACCCAGAATCTAAGCCCTAGCTAGCTGGACGGAAACCTCCGTCCTCGGTGAATTGCAAGCTCAGAATGACGCGAACCTGGGCGGCGCTGTTCTTTTAAATTAGAGGTCACATGTTTTCGGCAGCCAATGGGTTTTGCCTACTTTTCTCAACGTCACCGGTGTCGTAGTTCCTGTCCCACCTACCCTGCGCTGTTATTGGAGCAAAAAAGGCGCCAGGGAAGGTGGGAGGGGAATCGAGTAATGGCGCACTTTACCACGCGGTGTTCGATTCGATTCGAACATGCCGAACAGCCTAATATCCGATCGAACATGAGTTCGATAGAACACTGTTCGCTCATCTCTAATCTTTATCGCCATTTTTGGAATTTCCTCCACAACAGGCCGACAAAAAACCTTCTCCACCTATAGCTCTCACTTGGTGGTGGTTTCCATCTATTATGGCTCCATGTTTATCATCTACATGGTCCCGTACAGAGGTCATTCTGTGACTATTAATAAGTTTATTTCCCATGTCTATATTGTACTGACCCCCCTTGCAAATCCGATGATATACAGTCTGAGAAACAAGGAGATTCAGTCTTCTGTGATGAAATATCTGCAGGTCTGTGGTAAGAGACAGAAGCAAGAAGAAGAAAGACATGGAACTTACTAACAAAGGGGAATTCCGTTCAGTGGATGATAGAATTGGGAATGGGAATGAGAGGTCTGTGTGCAAAAATATACGTTTCTGTTATTATTTTTTGCATTTTGTTTCAATGGCGTTCCCTCTACATTAATATGACTTGGTCATTATGGTTACGGGAACCCCGTATTTATATTGGTTTTATTATGTTTTACATCTTTTATTAAATAAAATACCATTTTCTGAAAATCAATACCTGGGGTCACCAGATTCTTATAGCAAAAGAAAAAAATCTTCAGCTCACCATATCTCTATTGAAGAGATCTACAAGCCTGGGGAGCACGGACTGCTGTATGACTCAGATGAGTGATCAAATAGAAAAGGAGATAAAATCCAGGGTCAACCAGGAAGGATCAACGATGATTCCAGAGTAAACATATAATATAGCTTTTATTTGCTTTGTCATAAAAAGTTACAAAGTAACTGATGGAGTAGACTGGTTACATTCCAAAGTCACCGGATTCTGACGTCCATAACTGTTTCAATGCTTTGTTGACTAACCCATGTCAGGGCTTTTATTTGTAGTAGGGAAAGTTATATGTTTACAACCTTCTGATCACGTTTTATTGCAAGGCAATTTGATTAAAACAATAATTTGTACATTCAAAATACTGTAAAAATAATATAAGGCTGGGTTCACACCTCCGCCCGGCTCTTCGTTATTCATGTCCTTCTGGGGCCCCAAATGATGGAGTGCCAAATTGCTAAAATGTGATTACCCGCGGTCACCTGCAGACCACACATACTATACTGAGGCTGGCAGAGAGAAAAGTCCTCCATATAGGGCTCTCCCTTATATCTCATGTGGGTACAACAGTGCTAAAAAATACAGATCATCTCACAAAAGAACAGACCCTGGATAGCTGCTCATCCATGAACATTAAAGTTCGACTGGAAATATTGGACATCTCTTTGGCGTAGATTATGGGATACCAGTAGGGTTGAGATGTTGTTGAGATTTCAGGATTGATTTTAAAATCTGATTTTCCGATCATTTTCCAACTGATACGAATCATGAAATTTGCTCAATCGCCAAGCGGAATTTTACCTTTTCCAATCCCAATCGCTCAATCCTAATCAATGTTTCTCTATGGGAAAAGTCACTTTTAGTATTGAGACTATCTTGAGATAACCTCTGACCTTGATCCCGCTGGAAAAGATTGCGATCGGAATTCCGATCACGATCGTGAAATTAACTCAATCGCCGATCGGAATCCGATCTTTTCCGATCCCGATCGCTCAACCCTACTAAGGTTCCATCTAGAAATGAGCAAACCCATCATTTTGACAAATATTTGTGTGGTTTGGCATGAACTAGAAATGTTGTTATGGGTCTCCTCAGATCAGTGGACTAACTAAAGTCCTGTGGACCCCTATGAAATCTTTTGTCCGGGGCCCCTACCTCATCCCTACAGCTAATTCTTGATAGTGATAGTAATGGGTGTTAAGGAGCTTAATCAACCTTAGTGTGGTTCCTTAGTGTCATTAGGATAGTCTATGGGTCTCCTTGGTTTTTGGGCAAGATGAAAGCTGCAATCTAAATACTGATGCCAGTGCATATGGGTTCCCTAAGGTGACTGCACCCTCTGTACCCCCTCAAATTCTGCCCCTGCCTCAGACCTAGAGTAAGGCCTAGGGGAGGTGAGTAAAAGTAACAAAAGTTGCTTCACCTCTCCTGGACATTGTCATAGCATTCAGCGTTTCCCTGCCATCCTCTTCAGGACTCTTCCGGTCTCCTTTGTCTTACATTGCATACCCAGTGGCCATCGCTGAGGCCCAAGCACAAACCTCAGTGAAAAATCTGGGTTGAGTAACGTTGTTAGGGAAGTGCCAGACAGCAGTTCCCCAGTGTTGTAGATGAACCCTGGAGGAAGGGGCAAAAGAGACAGTAAGCCCTTGTCTGAAACCCCCCACTATCCCTTCCTGCTTGCCAGTCCTATCCTAGGTAATAGGCGACAACTGGATGACAAACCCTTCCTGAATATGTGACACACAAAATGCGGACAAGACAAACAATGACAAGGGAGGTCAGTTAGCCAGGGGTCAGTAACAGTCGAGCAATGCACCGTCAAAATCAAAATCCAAAAGAGTAGTCAATAGGGAAAGCCAAAGGTCAAGAATCAGAATACAAAAATTAACAGCAAGAGAAAAGCCAGAATGCACAAAGCAATAGCAAGCATCAATGTGAATGTGAGCCAAGAAAAAATATGGAAGAAGAACTCGCCCTGGACATGATAGGAAGGCCGGCTGTCAATCACAGGGCAAGGCTAAAATTAACTATTGGAGTAGAAGAGGGAAATGAAGGTGAAGGAGATAGGTGTGGTGGGAAATCACTTACGAAGGTGAAAGAATAGGACAGTGTTCAGCCAATGCAAAAGAACCAAAAAGAAGAAATCACAGACGAACATGCCTCATGTGCCGCAGCATGCAGCCGGATAATGATGCCAAAGCCCAGACGGGCAAAGACGTTACAAACGTAATGCATTGGCCGTAATGGATCTGAAGAGGGCACCGGAGGTGCTCCAGATGCTGCAAGGAACTCAGAAGAGGTGAGGGAAGGGGACTATACCTGTGTGTTACCTTTACTCATATCCTAGGTGCCCTAAGAGTATTCTACACTATGTGTTATAGATAGGTTCCTAGGAGTCCTGACAGTATTCTACACTATGTTTTATAGATAGGTTCCTAGGAGTCCTAAGAGTGTTCTACACTATGTGTTATAGATAGGTTCCGAGGAGTCCTAAGAGTATTCTACACTATGTGTTATAGATAGGTTCCAAGGAGTCCTAAGAGTATTCTACACTATGTGTTATAGATAGGTTCCTAGGAGTCCTAAGAATATTCTACACTATGTTTTATAGATAGGTTCCTAGGAGTCCTAAGAGTATTCTACACTATGTATTATAGATAAGTTCCTAGGAGCCCTAAGAGTATTCTACACTGTGTTTTATAGATAGGTTTCTAGGAGCCCTAAGAGTATTCTACACAATGTTTTATGGATAGGTTCCTAGGAGTCCTAAGAGTATTCTACACTATGTTTTATAGATAAGTTCCTAGGAGCCCTAAGAGTATTGTACACTAATCTATCCCTAGAATCTAGCCCTAACCCCAGCTCAATAGAAAGATTGATGCACCTCCATTAGCACGGCCAGTTCACAGATCACCTTGATGGAAACTTTTTTGGAAGAATCTTCATAGGGCCTATTTGGTTCCCCAAAGACTAGCGGCTTTTTAGCCAGTTATTTCCATTATCAGCCCCGATCTTTCTCTTAAGCCTTAAGCTGACTGACTTATGCCCAACATAAATCACTTCAAGACATTCTGGTGGCTGCACGTATCCACAAGGCCTTCAATTGGAAGAAGTCCTACCTAACTGATGTAGTCTGCAGAGATTAACCCATAATGCCACATAAAAAAAATAATACTGCAATCTCCGATACTCTTGCACTCTTTGATAAAGTTTGGACATCATGGACCAATAAGACCAACATCCCTGGCCTGACATATAGTCTCCAACTATAATGACTCTATAAGATGTAGTCAGGCGCCTCCTCCCATCCACTTCGACAAGGTCCTCTCTCTTTTACCTTTATTTTTCACTTTGATCTTTATTGTATGTCACTACTACCTCCTCCTTTCCTTCCCTTACTAGTCTTACTATTTTACTTCTTATTTACTGTTTTATAGATGAATTGCTGGTTAACAGGGATGAGTCGATCTTGAGATTTCAGGATCGATTTTAAAATCCAATTTCCGATCATTTTCCAGTCGATCCCGATCGTGAAATTTACTCAATTGCCGATTGGGATCTGATCTTTCCCGATCTTGATCGCTGAACCCTAATTATATATTATATACAGTAGGGTTGAGCTGATCTTGAGATTTCAAAATCTGATTTTCGATCATTTTCCAACCGATCCTGATTGTGAAATTTGTTTGATTGCCAATCGGGATCCGATTTTTCCCGATCCCAATCTCTCAACCCCACTGGTTAACATGTTCTGCTGGATCCTCTTTCTGTATCTTCTTATGGTGGGTCCATTTTAAATGCTTTGACTGAAACCAACTGTAAAGTTTCCAATGGAAGACCTGTCTGTAAATAGTTAATAAATCATCCTCGTATTCCATTAAAAAGAATGTTCTGTTTATTAGTCAGTGATGTCACTCCAGAGACTCATTAGTTTTATCTCTTTGATGGTAAATATCTTGAGAGTCGATGTAACGGGATTCTTTGGTTCTACAATCCCCATTGGGCCTTTCCTCACAAGAATAAGGTTTAGATATAAACACAATATTCACAGTCATTACAGAGAATAGAAAAAAAATCTACTGAAGATACAGAATTTACTGAAAGTCAGAGGGAATAATATAAAAATCTAAGATGTGTCCATCATCATCATCATCAGTCAAGTTGATAAATTGGTCACAACTCTCTACAAGACGCCTCTATATAACATTTAGAGATGGATGGTGTGAACTCTACCGCAGTCACTGAGTTCCTTATATTGGGATTCCCCAGTCTGAAGGATTACAAGTTGACTTTCTTCTCTGTTATTCTCATGATGTATTCCATGACTATATGTGAGAACTTCTTGATCATCTCACTGGTGTCCACAAGCCAACGTCTCCAGTCTCCAATGTATTTCTTCCTTGGACATTTGGCTCTGTCAGACATATTTCTTGTAACAAGTGTTGTTCCCAAGTTCTTGGAGGTTATCATAAGGGAAGGGAGCACTATACCTTATGTTGAGTGTTTAGCCCAGTTTTACCTGTATGGGGGAGTTGTTTGCGTAGAATGTTTTTTGCTCACGGCCATGTCCTATGACCGGTACTTGGCCATCTGTAAACCTCTCCATTATATCTCAATGATGAATGTGAAGCTTAGATACAGCCTGGTCATCTCCTCCTGGGTGCTCAGCTTCATGTTGATGCCTATCACCTTTTCACTTGTTTGTGACTTAGATTTCTGTGGCCCAAATATTATTAACCATTTCTTTTGTGACTTTGCCCCTCTCTTAGAGCTCTCTTGCTCGGACACAACCGGTGTAGGTATTGAAATGATTGTCCTTTCTTTTCCCATCATTCTTTTGCCTTTCCTATGTGTGATCATATCTTATGTCTCTATTTTCATCACCATTTTTGGAATTTCCTCCACGTCAGGCAGACAAAAAACTTTCTCCACCTGTAGCTCTCACTTGGTGGTGGTCTCTACCTACTATGGCTCCATGCTTATCATCTACATGGTCCCGTACAGAGGACATTCTCTGCCTATTAATAAGTTTATTTCCCTTCTCTATATTGTACTGACCCCCCTTTTGAACCCCATTATATACAGTCTAAGGAACAGAGAGATTCAGGCTTCTGTGGTTATATATCTGATGGTTTGTAGAAAGGAAAGAGTCTTATAGTAGAAACGCTACGGTCTTGGTAACAGAGATGGCTGCCGGTTCTCACATCTATATGGGTCTTAAGGAACATCATGTTAGGGGTATTTTTATAGCATTTCATGCTTAGATATTACTAGAGATGAGCGAACAGTAAAATATTCGATATTCATTATTCGTTTCGAATAGCCGCTCAATATTTGACTATTCGATCGAATATGGAACCCCATTATAGTCTATGGGAGAAAATGCTTCGTTTCAGGGGATCCCACCATTCCACTCAGGAGAGTCACCAAGTCCACTATGACACCCCAGGAAATGATGCAACACCTCTGCAATGCAACTAGGACAGCAGGGGAAGCATGTCTGGGGGCATCTAACAAGCCCAAGTCACTGTATTACCCCACTATCACAGCCTATCAACTACAGACTTTACACACTCAAAAAAAAAACCTCTATTAAAGTGGGAAAATACCTGGAAACCTTCTTTCTTCTCCAAATGGATGGACACAAACCCAAATTTAAGCTCAACAAACATTAACAACCACCCCTTTAAACCACATTCCCGATGGCAACCACAGATGGAATAGGCAATGGAAAATCCATCAGTCTCCACCCTGAACTGTCATTGTGTATGTGTGTGATGTGGGGAGACCTTCCAAAATTCACTTTTATGGCCCTTAATGTGAGCCCTTCAAAATTAAGTTACAGGCCCTTAAGCTGAGCTCCAGCAGAGATTGTGGTGACTTCAGGTGACTTCAACCTCTTACCAGCAGACTTTTATGCCCTTTGGGTGAGTTGAGCCTTGCACCAGCAGAGTATTAGCACCATTATCATTCTTAGCTCTTAAAACGGTGGTTCCACAACCATCACTCTCATTGTGTTGAATATGGCAGCTGCATTAAGCAGGGTGCAGGGTACAACACAGACCAGGCCCGAGCACCAGGAACAGGTGTTACAATGGCTAGCAGATAATGCTTCCAGCTGCTTTTCCACCAGCCAGTCAGCCACTACGTTCAGTCCTGTTCAGACTCAAGAGTCTGCCCCTCCTTCCTCCCAACATGCCCAATCTTCCCAACAGAGTCATCCCACCCTTGCCCTCTCCCAGGATCTCTTTTCGGGTCCTTTTACTGTCTCTCCCTCTGTTGAATCACTTCCCGAATCCCAGAAGCTATCAGACGACTTTGTGTGTACTGATGCCCAAACACTGGAGCATCCGCCATCACCTGGCAATTTTGTGGTTGTGGACCCGCAACCAGCATTTTCCGTCCTCAGTGGTGATGATGATGAGACACAGTTGCCATCAGGGCATGCTGTTGTCATGTGCGGTTTGCAGTAAGAGGAGAGTGAGCAATTGGAAGAGGAGTTGGTGGACGACAAGGCCACCGACCATAAATGGGCAGGGGTGATATAGTGTATAGTGGGAAATGCAGTGTAGATGTGGATGCAAGCTAAGCAGGAAAACAGGTGGCTAGAAGCAGAGGCATGTCCAGAGGCAGCAAGGCCAAATATTTTCCGTATACTAGCCACTTATGAAAAACTCACCCATGTTGCCAGACTAATTCCTCCAACAGGCTAACAACTGCCATCTGGTCCACACCGACCAGGGGCACACTCTCCAAGGTCTGGGACACGTTAATGGCCCCCCTGACCAAACTACCGCCACTGAGGGGCCTAGTGTCACCAGGAGGGACAAGTATAGGCGCATGTTGCGGGAGTACCTGGCTGACTCCCGCCCTCTCCTCTCCGATCCCTCTGCACCGTACATTTAGTGGGTCTCCAAGTTGGATTTGTGGCTGGAACTTGCGCTCTACGCATTGGAGGTGCTTTCCTGAATTGATGCAAGCGTGCTATCGGAAAATGTCTTCAGCGCAGCCGGTGGCATCATCACTAGTGAGGAGCGAACACCGTTCGATCGAATATCATGGCGTTCGGTTTATTTGTTCACAATCGAATACCAGGCCGCATACGCAGTAAAAATTTGTATCCTGTCCCACCTTCCCTGGTGCATTTTTTGCACTAATAACTGTGCAGGGCAGGTGGGACGGGAACTATGACAACGTAGGCAGTGAAAAAAATTTAAAAAACCCATTGGCTGCTGAAATCAGGTGATCTCCCATTTATAAGAACGGCCGCCGCCCTATTCACAATTTTTGCGGTCAGACACAGGGAGAGAAACATATCTGCTGAGGACTAGATAGCGATTAGCTTCAGATAGGCAGGCAAGAACTAAAGAAGAAAAACAACAGCTCTTATCAGAGCTATACACTGTAGGGACAGGGGTCCAGCTTTCCCCGGACGGTGGAAAACAGGGATACAGAACAGGTACAAGTTCATATATAGCAGAGAAACAGCGTTCATTGTTGGCTGTCCGCACACAGAATAGCTGGAATACACAGCAGTGACTAGTTCATATAGAGGTGAAAAAGCCTTGAATTTTGAGGGGGACTGAAAAAAAGCAGCAATCCACAGCAGTTACTTCTTGCTATATACATGCAAACCAGCTTTTCAGGCCGTGTAACCCCAAAAACAAGGATACAGAGCAATTAGGTCAGGCTATGTATGCTCAATCCAGATATCCAGGGTGTGTATCCCCAAACCCTAGGTGGGAGAGACAGAAATTCAGACTATGTCCGCTCCATCCAGTTGTTCACAGTGTGTAACCCCAAAACTTCGGTTGGAGACCCAGAAATTCAGTCAGGCTATATCAGCTCAATCCAATTTTTAAGGGTCTACCCCCTAAAGCCTAGTATGATACACAGCAATTCAGTCAGGCTACATCAGCTAAATCCAATTTTTGGTTCAATCCAGTATTGTTTGCTCTCCATGATGTGAACTATGAATTTGTCTCTTGAGAAGCAACCCAACATGAAGTCAGCCATGTGTGCCAGTGTGTTACTTGGCATGACTTCGCTGCCCCCAACTGTAAGGGCTTGTTCACACAGAGTAAATGTAAGGATTGGAGTCAGGGTCAGGCAGTGCAAAGTGACACAGCTGGGAAAGCAACACTGTGCAACTAATGACAAAAGGGGTCGTAGGCCCTGCAGCTATGACTATGCTGTAATATCTGAGATGAGGCAGACCAATGCACTTCCTAATTGAAGTGCGCCTACCACGACTCCTTACGCTTCTATCCGGCGGCTAGGATAAGGGAAGAGGAGGCCCTGAAAGTCCTAGGGACTGGAGTCACGGGGGTCACACCTAAACAGAAAGCACAGTGTAAATGCAATGCAAAACAAAAGACTAAACAGCATGGAACCAGGGAGGACCACAAGTCCCAGCAAGACACAGAAGAGAAGGCGAGGTCAGACGAGCAAGAGGTCGAGCCAGGAGATAATAATAAAGGTACCAAATCAAAAGACAAGGGATAGTCAAAAATACAAGCCGGGCAGATTAACCAAGAAAACAGACCGAATACAAACAGACAGGGAATCAGACTAAGCAGGGGGACCAGGAAACACAAAGTGAATGGCTGGCAAGGATCCATGCCTGGGTGGGGTTTAAATAGCAGCAGAGAACACACCTGATGGCTAATGACATGGAGACTGAAAGCAAGGAAAAGATTAACCCTTAATGACCTAAGCACACCCAATAGAACTCCTAACACGTCTCCCAGGGAGACGCCACGCAGCAAGGAGACCGCGGCGACTCCGTATCCTGACAGTAAACGTGGCATGCAATGTGCCGCGTGTACGGGACGTTTGCGGCGCGATTTTGATGGTGCATGTTTGCGGTCGCGTTAGCTAACGCGACCGCAAACATGCACCGTCAAAATCGCGCTACAAACGTCCCGTACAAGCGGCACATTGTGTGCCGCGTTTACTCGGTGTGAACAAGCCCTAAGGGTCACTCTCCATTTTCTCCATTTTACACTCCCCTTCACACCATCCGTGCTGAAGCAATGGGATGCACTGAACTTCACCCTCAAGCCTCATGTGGGACAGTCACATGAAAAGCCACTCCATCTCCCTCGTCTTCCTCTGCCAGCCAACGGTGCGAAGATGAGAGGAGTGTGCTCTGAATATTTTCAGCCTAGCAGAGGCCACTTCTCACTTACGCCCGGCGTTGCCAACACTGCCTCTTCCACTGTTTACACCAGCCTGGACACCTACATATCTGTCTCTGACACATTGGGGAGTTCACCCTCATCCGCCATTTTGGCCTGCACCATCATGCGCCTCTTCGCAGCCACTCCCCATCTCCCAGGCGATTCATTGCAGGCAGAAGTACGGCACAAGCCACCCACATGCCCAAGCCTTCAACGGCTTCATCTAAAAACTACTGGCCCTGGAGATGTTGGCTTGTATGCTTCTGGATACCCAGGCCTTCTGTCACCAGATGGCAACTGGGGCACCTCCATATTCTGGGCCTAGCTGTTACTACTTCTCTTGCGCCTGCACATGTCCCATAACATCAGTCGGGCACAGAGCTCCGCGCTTTGCTGCAAGGTCCACTTGACCACCGATACATGGACAAGCGCCTGTGGTCAGGGATGCTGCTTCTCAGGCCGGGTGAATGTAGTGGAGTCTGGGCCCGGGGTGCAAACTGGGGTGGTCTATCTCCTCTCCCAGCCCAAAATTCATGGCACGCGTTATCTGAAAGCCTACTGTGCTGCAACCTCCACCCCAGCTACAAGCTGGAAACACTGTAACACTGGCGTGGGGAGATGTCAGCAGGACGTGCTGAAGCTCATCAGCTTGGGGGACAGACAGCACAGTGCCTCCGAGGTCAGGGATGCCATCCTGGCTGAGATGGCAATGTGTTTTTCCCTGCTGCATCTGGGGCCTGGCATTTTTGCATATGTGATAATGGCTGGAACCTGGTAACAGATCTGGAGCTTGCCAGACTCAAACACGGTCCACACATGACCCACGTTTTCAACTTGTTGGTGCAAAGGTTCTTTGAAACCTACACCATTGTGCCTGATATACAGGTGAAAGTGCAGCCATTTTCGTAAGTGAGAACTAGCCTCTGCTAGGCAGAAAACATTCAGAGCACACTCCTCTCATCTTCGCACCGTTGGCTGGCGGAGGAAGACGAGGGGGATGGAGTGGCATCTAATGTCCCTGTCCCACACGAGGCTTGAGGTGAAGTTCAGTGTATCCCATTGCTTCAGCACGGATGGTGTGAAGGGGAGTGGAAAATGGAGGAAATGGAGAGTGACCCTTACAGTTGGGGCCAGCAAAGGCATGCCAAGTAACACACTGGTACACATGGCTGACTTCATGTTGGGTTGTTTTTCAAGAGACAAAGGCATAGTTCACATCATGGAGAGCAAACAATACTGGATTGAACAAAAATTGGATTGAGCTGATATAGCCTAACTGAATTGTTGTGTCACACAATAAAAGTTGTTCTAATAATGTAATTGGTTTATTATACAGGACGGAGGAAATTATTCTCATACCAGTGGTTTAGGATAATAAAATCTAATTGTCACTCATTGGTGCTGCATCAGCTCCCATAAAGGGATAATTCTTTTTGGTATTTTTTTCGTAATTCTAGCTCTCAGCTATTGTATCTCTACAGAATGGACTATTTATAGTGACTGATGAGTGACCTCACACCTACAGTCCCACATGATTAGCTAAGGGCTACCTACAAATTATTACATGGAGTTCTGTCTGGCCTGAGCCCATGGGATCCTCTTTCTGTATCTTCTTATGGTGGGTCCATTTTAAATGCTTTGACTGAAACCATCTCTAAAGTTAACAATGGAAGACCTGTCTGTAAATAGTTAATAAATCGTCATTCTATTTCATTAAAAAGAATGTTCTGTTTATTAGTCAGTGATGTCACTCCAGAGACTCATTAGTTTTATCTCTTTGATGGTAAATATCTTGAGAGTCGATGTAACGGGATTCTTTGGTTCTACAATCCCCATTGGGCCTTTCCTCATGAGAATAAGGTTTAGATATAAACACAATATTCACAGTCATTACAGAGAATAGAAAAAAAATCTACTGAAGATACAGAATTTACTGAATGTCAGATGGAGGAATATTAAAATTTAAGACTAGAGATGAGCGAACACTAAAATGTTCGAGGTTCGAAATTCGATTCGAACAGCCGCTCACTGTTCGAGTGTTCGAATGGGTTTCGAACCCCATTATAGTCTATGGGGAACATAAACTCGTTAAGGGGGAAACCCAAATTCGTGTCTGGAGGGTCACCAAGTCCACTATGACACCCCAGGAAATGATACCAACACCCTGGAATGACACTGGGACAGCAGGGGAAGCATGTCTGGGGGCATAAAAGTCACTTTATTTCATGGAAATCCCTGTCAGTTTGCGATTTTCGCAAGCTAACTTTTCCCCATAGAAATGCATTGGCCAGTGCTGATTGGCCAGAGTACGGAACTCGACCAATCAGCGCTGGCTCTGCTGGAGGAGGCGGAGTCTAAGATCGCTCCACACCAGTCTCCATTCAGGTCCGACCTTAGACTCCGCCTCCTCCGGCAGAGCCAGCGCTGATTGGCCGAAGGCTGGCCAATGCATTCCTATGCGAATGCAGACTTAGCAGTGCTGAGTCAGTTTTGCTCAACTACACATCTGATGCACACTCGGCACTGCTACATCAGATGTAGCAATCTGATGTAGCAGAGCCGAGGGTGCACTAGAACCCCTGTGCAAACTCAGTTCACGCTAATAGAATGCATTGGCCAGCGCTGATTGGCCAATGCATTCTATTAGCCCGATGAAGTAGAGCTGAATGTGTGTGCTAAGCACACTCATTCAGCACTGCTTCATCACGCCAATACAATGCATTAGCCAGTGCTGATTGGCCAGAGTACGGAATTCGGCCAATCAGCGCTGGCTCTGCTGGAGGAGGCGGAGTCTAAGGTCGGACCTGAATGGAGACTGGTGTGGAGCGATCTTAGACTCCGCCTCCTCCAGCAGAGCCAGCGCTGATTGGCCGAATTCCGTACTCTGGCCAATCAGCACTGGCTAATGCATTGTATTGGCGTGATGAAGCAGTGCTGAATGTGTGTGCTTAGCACACACATTCAGCTCTACTTCATCGGGCTAATAGAATGCATTGGCCAGCGCTGATTGGCCGAATTCCGTACTCTGGCCAATCAGTGCTGGCCAATGCATTCTATTAGCTTGATGAAGCAGAGTGTGCACAAGGGTTCAAGCGCACCCTCGGCTCTGATGTAGCAGAGCCGAGGCTGCACAAGGGTTCAAGCGCACCCTCGGCTCTGATGTAGGAGAGCCGAGGGTGCACTTGAACCCTTGTGCACCCTCAGCTCTGCTACATCAGAGCCGAGGGTGCGCTTGAACCCTTGTGCACACTCTGCTTCATCAAGCTAATAGAATGCATTGGCCAGCGCTGATTGGCCAATGTATTCTATTATCCTGATGAAGTAGAGCTGAATGTGTGTGCTAAGCACACACATTCAGCTCTACTTCATCGGGCTAATAGAATGCATTGGCCAGCGCTGATTGGCCAGAGTACGGAACTCGACCAATCAGCGCTGGCTCTGCTGGAGGAGGCGGAGTCTAAGATCGCTCCACACCAGTCTCCATTCAGGTCCGACCTTAGACTCCGCCTCCTCCAGCAGAGCCAGCGCTGATTGACCGAATTCCGTACTCTGGCCAATCAGCACTGGCTAATGCATTGTATTGGCGTGATGAAGCAGTGCTGAATGTGTGTGCTTAGCACACACATTCAGCTCTACTTCATCGGGCTAATAGAATGCATTGGCCAATCAGCGCTGGCCAATGCATTCTATTAGCGTGAACTGAGTTTGCACAGGGGTTCTAGTGCACCCTCGGCTCTGCTACATCAGATTGCTACATCTGATGTAGCAGTGCCGAGTGTGCATCAGATGTGTAGTTGAGCAAAACTGACTCAGCACTGCTAAGTCTCTGCATTTGCATAGGAATGCATTGGCCAGCCTTTGGCCAATCAGCGCTGGCTCTGCCGGAGGAGGCGGAGTCTAAGGTCGGACCTGAATGGAGACTGGTGTGGAGCGATCTTAGACTCCGCCTCCTCCAGCAGAGCCAGCGCTGATTGGTCGAGTTCCGTACTCTGGCCAATCAGCGCTGGCCAATGCATTCTATTAGCCCGATGAAGTAGAGCTGAATGTGTGTGCTTAGCACACACATTCAGCTCTACTTCATCAATCTAATAGAATACATTGGCCAATCAGCGCTGGCCAATGCATTCTATTAGCTTGATGAAGCAGAGTGTGCACAAGGGTTCAAGCGCACCCTCGGCTCTGATGTAGCAGAGCTGAGGCTGCACAAGGGTTCAAGCGCACCCTCGGCTCTGATGTAGGAGAGCCGAGGGTGCACTTGAACCCTTGTGCACCCTCGGCTCTGCTACATCAGAGCCGAGGGTGCGCTTGAACCCTTGTGCACACTCTGCTTCATCAAGCTAATAGAATGCATTGGCCAGCACTGATTGGCCAGAGTACGGAATTCGGCCAATCAGCGCTGGCCAATGCATCCCTATGGGAAAAAGTTTATCTCACAAAAATCACAATTACACACCCGATAGAGCCCCAAAAAGTTATTTTTAATAACATTCCCCCCTAAATAAAGGTTATCCCTAGCTATCCCTGCCTGTACAGCTATCCCTGTCTCATAGTCACAAAGTTCACATTCTCATATGACCCGGATTTGAAATCCACTATTCGTCTAAAATGGAGGTCACCTGATTTCGGCAGCCAATGACTTTTTCCAATTTTTTTCAATGTCCCCGGTGTCGTAGTTCCTGTCCCACCTCCCCTGCGCTGTTATTGGTGCAAAAAAGGCGCCAGGGAAGGTGGGAGGGGAATCGAATTTTGGCGCACTTTACCACGTGGTGTTCGATTCGATTCGAACATGGCGAACACCCTGATATCCGATCGAACATGTGTTCGATAGAACACTGTTCGCTCATCTCTATTTAAGACGTGTCCATCAGTCAAGTTGATAAATTGGTCACAACTCTCTACAAGACGCCTCTATATAACATTTAGAGATGGATGGTGTGAACTCTACCGCAGTCACTGAGTTCCTTATATTGGGATTCCCCAGTCTGAAGGATTACAAGTTGCCTTTCCTCTCTGTTATTCTCATGATGTATTCCATGACTATAGGTGAGAACCTCTTGATCATCTCACTGGTGTCCACAAGCCAACGTCTCCAGTCTCCAATGTATTTCTTCCTTGGACATTTGGCTCTGTCAGACATATTTCTTGTAACAAGTATTGTTCCCAAGTTCTTGGAGGTTATCATAAGGGAAGGGAGCACTATACCTTATGTTGAGTGTTTAGCCCAGTTTTAACTGTATGGGGGAGTTGTCTGCGCAGAATGTTTTTTGCTCACGGCCATGTCCTATGACCGGTACTTGGCCATCTGTAAACCTCTCCATTATACATCAATGATAAATGCCAAGCTTAGATACAGCCTGGTCATCTCCTCCTGGGTGCTCAGCTTCATGTTGGTGCTTATCACTTTTTCACTTGTTTGTGACTTAGATTTCTGTGGTCCAAATATTATTAACCATTTCTTTTGTGACTTTGCCCCTCTCTTAGAGCTCTCTTGCTCGGACACAACCGGTGTAGGTATTGAAATGATTGTCCTTTCTTTTCCCATCATTCTTTTGCCTTTCCTATGTGTGATCATATCTTATGTCTCAATTTTCATCACCATTTTTGGTATTTCCTCCACGTCAGGCCGACAAAAAACTTTCTCCACCTGTAGCTCTCACTTGGTGGTGGTTTCTATCTATTATGGCTCCATGCTTATCATCTACATGGTCCCGTACAGAGGACATTCTCTGCCTATTAATAAGTTTATTTCCCTTCTCTATATTGTACTGACCCCCCTTTTGAACCCTGTTATATACAGTCTAAGGAACAAGGAGATCCAGGCTTCTGTGGTTATATATCTGATGGTTTGTAGAAAGGAAAGAGTCTTATAGTAGAAACGCTACGGTCTTGGTAACAGAGATGGCTGCCGGTTCTCAAATCTATATGGGTCTTAAGGAACATCATGTTAGGGGTATTTTTGTAGTATCTCATGCTTAGATATCACTTGGTTTGATATGAAGATTTTTTTTTTATTTGTTTATCATGATATTTCGATAATTGACCTTAGCCAAAGCCTCTTAATAAGTCAACCACCTCTCGAGCCAAAAAATTACGACTAGCGGAGGAGGCGCCAATTTTAGTAAATTTCCCTCCTAAACTTAAACTTATTACCAAAAACAGTTCTTTGGATAAAAATACATTTCCTTCTTTTGTGTTCAAAGTGTTTGTGACTTTTGTCCCCTCATTTAGTAGCCAATGTGTGTTAGTAGAATATTTAACTGTTGCCAATTTTACAAATCTATGAGGACTCCACGACTGTAGACATCATTGTAGTGTCCTTATGGGAAGGTTATTACAGGGAGAGATAACAATGCTTAAAGGGATTCTTTCATTAATATCACATTGTTTCTCAATCACACGTCGGAATAGCCTTAAGAAAGACTATTCTTCTCCTACCTTTAGATGTCTTCTCCGTGCTGCTGTTTGGTAGAAATCCCGATTTTCGTCTGAATGCCAATTAGTTCTCTCGCAGCACTGGAGGTGGTCCCATCACTCAAACAGCACTGGGGGCATCTCCAGCGCCACCTCCATCTTTTTCAAGAACATCCTCTCTGCGCTTCTTCTTCCAGAGCTGGGTTCAAACTTCTACACATGCGCAGTCAGCTCTGCTGTTGGGCTTTGGACAGAGCCGACATGCCCACCTGGTGTAAGTGGCCATTTTCTTGTGGCCGCTTACACAGTAAGCTGAGGTAAGAGGCCATTAGAGGTTATCCTCTGGGTGGGACCTGCTCTGGTGGGGTGTATCCACAATCACCCCACAATAGAACCAACACGTAAGCTTTCTAGTACTTGAAGGGTTCAATGTTTCCTACTTCTTACTCCTATTTTGAGGAATTCCTTATTCTTACTGAATCTATATGATCCAGTATTTGGTGTTTGGGTTAAGGAAGGGATTTTCTTTCCGATAACAATTGGTTGTCTGCTGAAGCTCCAGTGACTGCACAGATCCGGCTCCTCTTGGTCCGTGGTGGGTCTTACAATTATGATATTTCTTGATTGCTCTCCCTACCTTGGTCTGGTGCTTTCAAGAAGACGGTATTAGAAGAATTGACTTTTATCAGTTCCCATCACCAAAGGATGACTTTTAAGTTATTGTCATACAGCCCCTACATAACATGTATCCTGAGAATCCTGAGATCAATACAAACTGCTGGAGAAGCAGAGCAGAGGACACTTTGTATCATAGTTTTTGGTCATGACTTCTTCTGCCATTTTAGGTCAGGATAAGGGGGCATTCACACTACCGTCTGTGTCCGACAGGTAGTGTCTAGAGATGAGCGAGTAGTGTTTGATCGAGTAGGTGTTCGATCGAATACTACGGTATTCAAAATACTCGTACTTGATCGAACACTACTAGCTGTTCGAAGTTTAAGGTTCGATGCAGAACCAGCGTTGATTGGCAGAATGCTATACATTGCCAATCAACACTGGTTCTTCTCTTACCTTTCCGAAGTCTTCTCCGTGCAGCGTCCCCACGGCGTCTTCCGGCTGGAATTCACTCTGCCTAGGCATCCGCCACGCATGCACGTGCATGTCCCCGCATGCGCAGTCGGCTCTGCTCAGGCGTTGGGCCAGGCAGAGCCGATGTTCAAATCGGATTTTGAACCTCGGACATTTTAGTGTTTGCTCATCTCTAGTAGTGTCCGCTCCTAGTGTCCGTTCAAAATCTGGCATGGACATTAGGAGAGGACACTAGCTGTGTCCGTGACACCTGTCATTTATTTAAATGGCAATCGGGTGTGTTCTTTTACACTCCGTGCCCTTCCTTCACTGTCCGCATGTAAAGATATCCGACTTTTCAAGCGGACAGAAAAACCCGACATGTAGGACAGTGAAGGAAGGGCATGGAGTGCAAAAGAACGCACCCGATCGCCATTTAAATAAATGACAGGTGTCACGGACACAGCTAGTGTCCACTCCTAATGTCCGTGCCAGATTTTGAATGGACTCTAGGAGCGGAGACTACCTGTCGGACACAGACAGTAGTGTGAACGGCGCCTTAGGGAACTATTAGGTAGAATTGCCGAGACTTCTACAACTCTGTGTCCAGCATTGTTCCTGCTTCACCATTATGACGTCCATAGTAAACTATACCGACACTCACTGAGCTTTTCAGTAATGACAACCATGTTATTGGAAAATACTCTCACCGCTCCGCTCTTATAGTGGATCTGTAAAGTCATTGGCATTATGTGTATGGGAAAACTCTTTATAATATTCAGGGTTACCATGAGAGGGTCATTGGATTTATTGAGGCCCATTTACACCCTTTTTATATTTGTTAGGTGTATAATAACTATATATAGTATATCTGAGTATATGAGTTAGATGGATAGACAGATGTAGCTAAGTTTAACTTGACTCTTGAGTTGGGGTTCATTATATCACTTATCATATTGCAAAAACTCATACTAAATACTTCTACATCTGTATTTCATTGTTACTGTATTTGGGATCCTGTTACTTTTTTTTTTTTTTGCCTTTCCAGAGTTGGCTTTGTACAGTCTTCCATGTGTAGAAAATGTTATTTGTGTGTTTATAAAAACAAAAATTGTATAAATTTAAAGTGGTTTTATCACAATTGACATTCAAACTATCCACAGGATTGGTGGTTAGTATCTGATCACTGGAGCCATCACTGATGGGGATCAATTAGGCCACAGGATCCCCATTTCCAGTCATCGTAAGGTCTAATGGAATAGCAGTTCACTATGTACAGGACTTTCACATTCATAGTCCATTGAACTGGTGGAGTTGGCCAATAACCGTTATTTCTGTTGGGTCCATAGACATTGACAAGGCGCATGCACATTGTAGTAGTATCTTTAGTGATCACTGTGTTGATTTTAACTCAAAAATACTTAACAAATATAAACTTATTAGAGATGAGCGAACAGTGAAATATTCGATATTTGTTGCAAATAGCCGCTCAATATTTGACTATTCGAACAAATATCAAACGCCATTATAGTCTATGGGGAAAAATACTTTGCTACAGGGGATCCTACTCTTCGACTCAGGAGAGTCACCAAGTCCACTATGACACCCCAGGAAATGATGCCAACACCTCTGCAATGTAACTGGGACAGCAGGGCATCTAACAAGCCCAAGTCACTGTATTATGTCGGAATCCCTGTCAGCTTGCGATATGTGGGAGCTGACTTTTTCCCATAGGAATACATTGACCAGCGTTGATTGGCCAAATGTCATACAGTGTACAGCATTCGGCCAATCAACCCTGGTTCTGCTGGAGGCTCGTCTGTGAGGAGGCGGAGTCTAAGATTGGACTAGAATGGATACTGCTGTGGACCTCTCTTAGACTCCACCTTCACCGGCAGAACCAGCGTTGATTGGCCGAATGCTATAGCATTCGGCCAATCAACACTGTTCAATGCTTTCCTATGCTGAGATGTAGCAGTGCTGGCACTGCTACACCAGAAATTTAGCATAGCTGAGTGTGCACTGAACCTGCTGCACACTCAGCTCTACTGCATCGGACTGCTACATCGGACACTGCTACATCGGGCCGTGCACTCAGATGGGCTACTCTGGAGATGCAGCCGAGCAGAGCGCACGCCCAGCACTGCTACATCGGAGATGAAGCAGAGCTGGCCGTTGGCTGAGCTTGGCTAATCCGGTGTAACCAAGCTGAGCACACGGCCCGATGTAGCAATGCTGGCTGATGTAGCAATGTCCGATGTAGCAGAGGTGAGTGTGCAGCAGCATTCAGCTGAAACTGCTGCACACTCAGCTCTGCTGCATCAGACTGCTACATCGGCCAACACTGGTACATTGGAGATGAAGCAGAGCTGGCCATTGGTTCAGCTCGGCTACTACGAAGTAGCCAAGCTGAGCGCACGGCCTGATGTAGCAGTGCTGGCCGATGTAGCAGTGTAGCAGTCCGATGCAGCAGAGCTGAGTGTGCGTTGAACCATGCTGCACACTCAGCTCTGCTGCATCTCTGTGTGTACTGAGCTCTGCCGCTTCTCCGTGTAGCAGAGCTGTGTCAGCACTGCTACATCTGAGATCGGACCACAATGGAAACTGCTGTGGACGGATCTTAGACTCCACCTCCTCCGGCAGAACTATTGTTGATTGGCCGAATGCAGTACTCTGTATGGCTTTCGGCCAATCAATGCTGGTCAATGCATTCCTATGGGAAAAAGTCAGCTCGCGCATATCGCAAGCTGACAGGGATCCCGAGCAGATAGAGCCCCAAAGAGCTGAGTGAGTAACATTCCCCCCTAAATAAAGGTAATCCCTAGCTAACCTGCCTGTACATCTGTCCCTGTCTCACAGTCACATAGTTCACAGTCTCAAATTAATCAAATGTTAAATCGACCATTTGTCTAAAGTGGAGGTCACCTGATTTCGGCCACCAATTCCTTTTTCAGATTTTTATTCGATGCCTCCGTTGTCGTAGTTCCTGTCCCACTTCGCCTGCGCTGTTATTGGTGTAAAAAATGCACTAGGGAAGGTGGGAGGGGATACAAATTTTTTGTGTGTTTGCCTCGTGGTATTCGATCGAATATGTACGGTGTTTGCTCTAAAACTTATATATCCCTTCTTCTAAATAAAATATGTGCGTATGGTAGAAAATTGTTATAAATAGAGATGAGCGAACAGTGTTCTATCGAACTCATGTTCGATCGGATATTAGGCTGTTCGGCATGTTCGAATCGAATCGAACACCGCGTGGTAAAGTGCGCCATTACTCGATTCCCCTCCCACCTTCCCTGGCGCCTTTTTTGCTCCAATAACAGCGCAGGGGAGGTGGGACAGGAACTACGACACCGGTGACGTTGAAAAAAGTAGGCAAAACCCATTGGCTGCCGAAAACATGTGACCTCTAATTTAAAAGAACAGCGACGCCCAGGTTCGCGTCATTCTGAGCTTGCAATTCACCGGGGACGGAGGTTTCCGTCCAGTTAGCTAGGGGTTAGATTCTGGGTAGGCAGGGACAGGCTAGGATAGGAAGGAGAAGACAACCAACAGCTCTTGTAAGAGCTAAATTCCAGGGAGAAGCTTGTCAGTGTAACGTGGCACTGACAGGCTCAATCACCGCAACCCAGCTTTCCCAGCATCCTGAATGGAATACACTGACAGTGTATTCCCGTATACCCGATATATACCCCCGATACCCGTTCCAACGGTGTGCCCCCCCCCACCTTCACCTCAGAAATACCCTGCAAGTCCCCTAGCAATAGAATTGGGGCTATATACACCCACTATTTTTGCTACTGGTATACAGTGCCATTGTCTGACTGGGAATTCAAAGAATATATTGGGGTTACGTGCACCCACAATTTTTGTTACTGGTATATAGTGCCAGTTTCTGACTGGGAATTCAAAGAATATATGGGGGTTACGTGCACCCACAATTTTTGCTACTGCTATACAGTGCCATTGTCTGACTGGGAATTCAAAGAATATATTGGGGTTATGTGCACCCACAATTTTTAATACTGGTATACAGTGCCATTGTCTCACTGGTAATTCAAAGAATATATTGGGGTTATGTGCACCCACAATTTTTGCTACTGGTATATAGTGCCATTGTCTCACTGGGAATTCAAAGAATATATGGGGGTTACGTGCACCCACAATTTTTGCTACTGGTATATAGTGCCATTGTCTCACTGGGAATTCCACAAATAATTTGGGGATTCATTCACCCTACATCTCAGGCTCTTGCCATATTCACCCAGGTTGTCAGTGCTGCACCAGCTCGTTCCCAGACAGCTCGGCCCGAAAAACACGTTACCTATATAGAGGATTTGGACAATGAAGACAACATGTTCTAAATCTAATGTCTGCACCTTCTCCAGAATTAAAATAAAGGCAGCGTTTAACTTTCAAATAGCACTGCACAAAGGAAGAGCTTATCAGCTTGTCTCATGACATGCTACTGAAAAGTGTCATTTGTGTATCTTAATGTAAATATAGTTGTATAAGCTTTTTGGGTTTTAGGCACTGCCAAGTTATTTATTACCACCCGCTCCCTTATAATGATGATGACGCCAAAGTCACTGTGGGTGTTCAGAGCTCACAGCTTTGGGTGACATTTGTCTTGCTCTCTGTCGGTACCAGCTGTCTTTTTGGATACCGTAAAGTTATGTTGACTTTATTAACAGCTATAGAAGCTTTAGCCAGGTTGTGACGGTGTGTAACCCTAACAACACTAAGTGGGATACACATTAATAGTCAGTCTATGTACGCTAAACGTATCACTGAAGTAATTTTTTTTTTCCCTCTCCCCTAATATAAGAAAGGAACAGACATTAGACCTAGACCGGGGTTCGAGGCTTGTAAAAATCCAGTATTATTTGTTCTTCATGATGTGAAATATGTGTTGAAAAGCAACCCAAGATGAAGTCAGCCATGTGTGCCAGTGTGTTACTTGGCATGCCTTTGCTGGCCCCAACTGTAAGGGTCACTCTCCATTTCCTCCATTTTCCACTCCCCTTCACACCATTTGTGGTGAAGCAATGCGATGCACTGAAGTGCACCCTCTAGCCTCGTGTGGGACAGGGACATCAGATGCCACTCCAACCCCCTCGTCTTCCTCCGCCAGCCAACGGTGCGAAGATGAGAGGAGTGTGCTTTGAATGTTTTCTGCCTAGCAGAGGCTAGTTCTGACTTACGAAAATGGCCCCACTTTGAACTGTATATCAGGCACAATGGTGTAGGTTTCAAAGAAACATGGCACCAACAAGTTGGAAAACGTGGGCCATGCGTGGACCGTGTTTGAGTCTGGCAAGCTCCAGATCTGCTACCAGGTTCCAGCCATTATCACAGGCGCAAAAATGCCAGGCCCCAGGTGTAGCAGGGAAAAAAAAATGCCATCTCAGCCAGGATGGCATCCCTGACCTCGGAGGCACTGTGCTGTCTGTCCCCCAAGCTGATCAGTTTCAGCACGGCCTGCTGACATCTCCCCACGCCAGTGTTACAGTGTTTGCCGCTAGTAGCTGGGGTGGAGGTTGCAGCATCGTAGGGTTTCAGTCTACTCCTGCCATGAATTTTGGCCTGGGAGAGGAGATAGGCCACCCCAGTTTGCACCCGGGGACCAGACTCCACCACATTCACCCTGCCTGTCATTAAAGATAAGCACTGCAGCATCCCTGACCACAGGCGCTTGTCCATGTGTCGGTGGTCAAGTGGACCTTGCAGCAAAGCGCAGAGCTCTGGGCCCGACTGATGTTATGGGACACATGCAGGCGCAAGGCAGGGACAGCACACCAAGAGAAGTAGTAACGGCTAGGCCCAGCATAGGGAGGTGCCCCAGCTGCCATCTGCTGACGGAAGGCCTGGGTCTCCAGAAGCATAAACAAACACCAACATCTCCAGGGCCAGCAGTTTATCGATGAGGCTGTTAAAGGCTTGGGCATGGGGGTGGGTTGTGTTGTACTTCTGCCTGCAATGAAAAGCTTGGGAAATGTGGAGTGGCTGGGAAGAGGCGCATGATGGTGCAGGCCAAAAGGGCGCATGAGGGTGAACTCCCCAATGTGTCAGAGATAGGTGTGTAGGTGTCCTTGCATCATATACTTGCACCATATTTGGCTTTGGAAGTTAATTTTGTGCCAAAAAGTGGTTAAGACAGCGATCCCTCAGCTACTCCCGTTACACTGTCTAGTGAAATTACCATCTTTGGAAGTGGACCACCATTTCTAAGATCCCAAAGGAAGCAGGCAAGAGATGTGCAGTTCAGAAAAAAAGTTGAGAAAATAAGTGTAGGCTGTAGAGCACAGAGGGATTGGAGAGGACAGAGCTGGTGTCGGCCAGGTATTCCCACAACATGCGCCTATACTTGTCCCTCCTGGTGACACTAGGCCCCTGAGTGGCAGTAATTTGTCCAGGGGGGGCCATTAACGTGTTCCAGACCTAGGAATAAGTCTTCCAACAGGGTAGAGTTTTGCATGCCTTTGCTTCTACCCACTGTTTTTGCTGCTTAGCTTCCCTCCACATCTACACCGCTTTCACCCCTAAACATCACCCCAGTTTATGCCTTTGCTTCTACCCTGTTTTTTTTTGTTGAATTAGCTTCCCTCCACATCTACACTGCTTTAGCCCCTAAACATCACCCCAGTTTATGCCTTTGCTTCTACCCAGGTTTTTTGTTGATTTAGCTTCCCTCTACATCTACACTGCTTTAGCCCCTAGACATCACCCCTGTCCATGTGGGGTCGGTGACCTCGTCATCCACCAACTCCTCTTCCAATTGCGCACTGGCCCCTTACTGCAAACCGCACATGACCACAGCTTGCCCTGATGGCAACTGTGTCTCATGATCCCCACTTAGGTCCAGACAAGTCGGTGGCGGGTCTAAAACCCCAAAATTGGAAGGAAATGGCGGATGCTGCAGTATTTCTAACACCTGTTCCTGGTGCTCGGGCCTGGTCTGTGTTGTACCCTGCACCCTGCTTAACGCAGCTGCCATATCCGAAGTTGTGCTGAGCGCATGCTAATGTTTCGTGTCCAGTGCAATGGATGGGATGGGATTTCACATAAGTCTGCCACCCATGGCCACTCATGGTTGAGCAACTGAAGGAGTTGACTTTGACGAACCCGAGGGTTTTGGAGTTGGAACTACATCAAAGGTCTGTGCTGCTCACACACTCTGCTCAACACATGATATGTTTAGTGCCAGCAGTGTGGAGACGTCGCACAACAGCCGTTGTTCCAGCAGGTACAGGCGTTGTAGGAGTGCATAGAGGCTAGCAGCGGCAAATATAGGCTTTAAAAACTATCCGCACAAGCGCCACACTTTCACCAGTAGCTCAGGAACATTGGGGTACCTTTTTCAAAAGATTAGCAGCAATGAGTTAAAAACGTGGCCCAGGCATGGAATATGTTGCAGGCTGCCAAGCTACAGAGCCGATCCCAGGTTACGGCCATTATCACACATGACAACATGCCTGGGCCCAGGTGCAGTGGCAAAAACCACATTGCCGTCTCATCGAGGATGGCATGACTCACTTTGTAGGCAGTGTGCTGTCTGGCCCCCAAGCTGATGAGCTTCAGCACGGCCCGCTGACGTCTCCCCACACCAGTGTTGCAGCGTTTCCAGCTCGTAGCTGGGGTCAATTTAACAGCGGAGGAGGAAGAGGAGGGTGGTGTTTCAGCCCTCCTCCCAGGAATGTTGTGTGGGGAGACAAGTCAGGCCACCACATTTTGCGACCCGGTCCACGCCTCAACTACATTCAACCACTGTGCCAAAATTGAAAGGTAGCGTCCCTGTCCACATGCACTTGTCCATTCGTAACTGGTCACGTGGAACTTTAGGGCTAAGCGCTGAATTTAGGGACCGCCTTATGTTTGGGGGAAAGTGCTGGTGTGGACGGCACAGTGCGGTGGCGCAGTAGACACTCTGCCCAAAAAGGGCAGAGTGTCCCCCAGCCGGGATTCCAACATCTCCTGGGCCAGATTTCTTGAGATGAGGCCGTTGAAGCCTTGGGCATGCGGGTGGGTTGCGCTGTACTTTAGCATGAAATGAAAGGCTTGGGAGATGGGGAGTTGCTGGGAAGAGGCGCATGATGGCGCGGGCAAAAGGAGAAATGACAGGAAAAGGTGAGGATGAGGGTGAACTCCCCAAAGTGTCAGAGGCAGATGTGGAGGTGTCCTGGCTGCTGGTCTGGACTGCAGCGCCAACCCTGTCAACAGTGGGAGAGGCAGTGGCCGCCAGGCCAAACGACGATTATCCTGCGCTTGCTCTCACCCACTGAGCCCAAGGCTTGCCTTCCAAATGATGGCACCCGCAAGAGGTGGTGAGATTCCTCTCTGCAGATCTTCAACCCATCTTGGACTTGCAAATTGCACTAAATTTGTCATGTAACTGACATGTATATGATGAGTCTATCCATTGTCTGTTCATTTTGGTGAAAGTCAGCCTGTCAGCTGACAGACAGCTGTGCTTGTCAGTGATGATGCCACCGGCTGCTTGTACCCCCAGTTTTTGCTGCTTAGCTTGCCTCCACATCCACACTGCTTTTGCCCCTACACATCACCCCTATCCATGCCTGTGCCTCTAGCCATAAGTCTGCCACCCATGGAAACTCATGGTGCAGAAAGTGAGGGAGCTGACTGAGGAACCCTTGGGTTTTGTAGCTGGTACTCCATCAAAGGTCTCTGCTGCTCACACACCCTGCTGAACATACGGTATCTAGGGTTAGAGCGTGTGGTGACCTCGCACAACAGTAGGTGCTTCAGGCAGATGTAGGCCTTGCTGGAGTGTATTGCGGCTAGCTCCAGGTACTGTAGACTTGGGAAAGTGGGTGTCCAAGTGCCACACTTTCACCCTTAGCTCAGCTAATTTGGGGTATGTTTTTAAAAATCATTGCACCACTACATTGAACACGTGGGCCAGGCATGGAACGTGTTGGAGGCTGGCAAGCTCCAGAGCCCTCCAACAAGACAAAAAAGACTGGCACCAGGGGCAGCGGGGATAAACAAATTGCCATCTCATCCAGGATGGCATCCCTGACCTCAGAGGCAATGTGCTGTCCGTCTCCCAAGCTGATGAGCTTCAGCCCAGCCTGCTGACGTCTCCCCACACCAGTGTTGCAGCGTTTTCAGCTCGTAGCTGGGGTCAATCTAACAGCGGAGGAGGAGGAGGGTGGTGTTTCAGCCCTCCTCCCAGGAATGTTTTGTGGGGAGACAAGTCAGGAAAATTCTTGCTGCCTATGGACATCCCTTTGCCTCTAGCCACCATTTTCCCTGCTTTGCTTGCCTACACATCCACACTGCTTTTGCCCCTAGACATCACCCCAGTCCATGCCTTAGCTTGTACCCCCAGTTTTTCCTGCTTAGCTTGCCTCCACATCCACACTGCTTTTGCCCCTAGACATCACCCCAGTCCATGCCTTAGCTTGTACCCCCAGTTTTTGCTGCTTAGCTTGCCTCCACATCCACACTGCTTTTGCCCCTAGACATCATCCCTATCCATGCCTCTGCCCCTAGCCATAACTCTGCCACCCCTGGAAACTCATGGTGCAGAAACTTTGGGAGCTGACTTTGAGGAACCCTTAGGTTTTGTAGATGGAACTCCATCAAAGGTCTGTGCAGCTCACACACCCTGCTCAAGATATGGTATTGTAGGGTTTCAGCGTGTGTGAATGATGGACAACAGCCTGTGTTTGGACAGATGTAGGCCTTGCTAGAGTGTTTTTAGGCTAGCAGCGACTCCTGTGCACTTGCAAAAGTGGGCGCACAAGCGCCGCATTTTCAACAGTAGCTTCGGTACATTTGGGTATGTTTTCAAAAAACTTTGCACCACTAGGTTAGACGTGGGCCAAACATGGAACGTGTTGGAGGCTGGCAAGCTCCAGAGCCACTACCAGGTTCCAGCCATTATCACAGGCGTAAAAATGCCAGGCCCCAGGTGTAGCAGGGAAAAAAAAATGCCATCTCAGCCAGGATGGCATCCCTGACCTCGGAGGCACTGTGCTGTCTGTCCCCCAAGCTGATGAGCTTCAGCACCGCCTGCTGACGTCTCCCCACACCAGTGTTTTAGCGTTTGCCGCTAGTAGCTGGGGTGGAGGTTGCAGCGTCGTAGGGTTTCAGTCTACTCCTGCCATGAATTTTGGCCTGGGAGAGGAGATAGGGTACCTCAGTTTGCACCCCGGGACCAGACTCCACCACATTCACCCTGCCTGTCCTTAAAGATAAGCAGCATCCCTGACCACAGGCGCTTGTCCAAGTGTCGGTGGTCAAGTGGACCTTGCAGCAAAGCGCGGAACTAAGGGCCCACCTGATGTTGAGTGACACGTGCTGGTGCAAGGCGGGGACGCCACACCGGGAGAAGTTGTGATGGCTAGGGACGGCATAGTGAGGTGCCACAGTTGCCATCAGGTCCGGGAAGGCGGGAGTTTCAACAAGCTGGAACGCCAACCTCTCCTGGGCCAGCAGTTTAGCGATGTTGGCGTTCTAGGCTTGCGTGGGTGGGTGGTTAGCGGTGTATTTCTGCCGGCGCTCCAATGTCTGAGAGATGGTGGTGTGAAGGTAGACCATGTCCATTCTTATTTTTATACATGCTTTATACTGCTTAAGAAATTATATTTTTCTTTGTGCAACGTTTATACATTAAGATGGCGCCTGTATCCAGTACCGCACCCAGATGCTGACGCACATGATCGTCATGTGGTTTACAAGAAAGACAGTATTTCCTGGGAACTCGAAAGCTAAGAGATGTTGAAATTTAACAGCCAATGACTGATCGCCAGTGTATTCGGATACAAGACGTATATGCTTACAGCCTGCCTTTTTCTTATCTTTCTTGCATTCCTGTATAAAAACTGTAACTTCCTCAATAAACCTCAGTTCTGTGTGAACAGGCATCACACTCATTGCATGGACTGAGATTGAAACTGCATCAATGTCAGTGTTTATCTTTGTCAGCGTGCACATGCATGATTAATTTGGAGCAGGTGACTGACCACTGTAAGTGACCCGTATTCTGACGGGGGTTCTCCCTCAACAAGTGGTGCCGAAACCCGGGATCACGGCCATGGGAACACCGCAGATGACCGACCCGCGCAGGACCCTGGATGCCGGACGACGTCTCACCGACCCGAGGCCTGATCACCCTCATTAGAGTCATGGTAAGTGTATGCATATTCATATGAATATGTGTCATTTGCCTGTGACTGTCGGTGTGTCGTTGTCTGGCTGACAGGTGATCCAGTTGGATCGATTGTCCGGTCTGAGTGATACAGATAGGTGGGTCCTAGAGCCGTAGTCTGAACTTGTTTTTCCTCACTGGTATATATATATATATATATATATATATATATCACCGAGTGTTCAGTCACCTGTGGTGCTGCAGATTCCAGGAAGTGAATTTCTTGCCCTCTTTGATGTAGAGTAGTGCATGTGACCTTTTGGACGATTGCAGCATTTGGTCTGGGCACGGGCTGTCAGTAAAGAGGACGGGTGCTGTAATTTACTTATTTATTGATCCCTAGCATAAGGCTGTCAGCTGGTGGATTGCTTCTGCTTATTCTTTCCTATCTGATATTGCCCAGTGACTGCAACCTTTGGTCAGCGGAGGACCTGTCAGCAAGAGTCTGAGACCGGTAAAGGTGACTTTTGTTGGTGGTTGTGGGGTCACATATCTGCCGTGCGCACGCAGATAAGCAATATTGGGACCGTAAGAATGTTGCGGTTGTTCAAGAGGGAACATGTTCTGCCTGACGGGGCACAGACTGCTGTTGATTTAGTTCGAATCAGGGAGGGCAAGAAATACGTGAAAGAAGCTTTGAGAATGTATAAACTGGCTGAGGTGCCTCCTACGGGCCGATTGCAACCTAGTATGTGGAGAAAAATGTTAGAAGAGTCACGGGGAGTGTTAGAAGATAAAGGTTTGCTGGAAGCCGCCCAAGCTCATTACAGGGTCACAAGGACTCTAGAACGTGAGGGATATGAAAAGGCTGAACCTTTGTTTCTTCATTTGGTTATCTGAAACTTAATGATAAAAAGAATATGCCGAGTATAATTGCTTGTGCGCCACTGCCCTAAAATGGCGCCGAGAGTAGTGGAGATGGGTGGATCTGTGACGTCTGTAGGCAGCTGAATCCTGATTTGCAAGATGTCTGTGTAGCCTGTGGATCTTCCCGCCCATGCCCCTGTTGTCTCATCTTCCGGACCAACGCCCAGGGATGGCGGAAGTGAGGTTATGGCTGTTCCCAATGGCAGCCATGTTAGTACACCCAGACCAACATCTCCGGCCCCCACCGTCCCTCAGATCACGCCCCCTTTATCCGGTGATTCCAGTGATAGCCACATCCAGTTCCTATCACAAACCCTCAAGCCCGGAAGGTCAAACCCCCGGTAGCCCCCTTTCCGAGTGTCTATGCCCAGTTCAGCTATAAAAGACCTCACTGTATACCACTATTATGATGTTTAGAGGATTATACGTTCAAAACTTTGGTTGGGATCTAGTAAAGAAAAGGAAAATTGGGAAGGAAGGAAATTTCCCTTAACATCAAGTATACTTTAAGAGATTCTGAACACTTGTGGTAATTACTAGAGTGAGGTTTGGTATGAAAATAAAAAAATTGCGCAAAAATATTGATGTGTAATTTTGGTGTCAGTATATTAACTGCTGTTTGAGTTTTATTCCTATTTTATTTCTGTAGAGGGCAATCAAAGCATTTCAATTGACTGCCAAGAGCTTCAAGGTCGGTTTATCTCATAGACTGCCAGATGCTGGAGGACGCGCAGAGAAGACGAAACTTGGCTTTGTGCCAGCACCACAGTCCACAGTCTATGCATGATATCCAAAGGAGTGATTTAGTACAAAAAAAAAAAAAAAAAAAAAGGGGTTAACCTGAGTAACGTATAATGACAATGTGTATACAGGGATATCCAAGCAGATGATGTAATGGTTATGTTTTGAATTATTGTTTGTCTGTTATTGTCTTTTAAACTGTTGTATCCACAAAAGAGCAAAAAGGTGATAGTGAAAAGTTTTGAATCTTCACAGCGTGGGTATGGGAGGTCACGGAGGGGGAGACGGCCACTCACCCTCTGTCGCCTCGCCAACCTACAAGTTGGGGTTTTACCCCAAGTTAAAATCTTTGTGCAAAGGTTCACGGCACACAGAGATTGGATTACTGGTATCATCTATGTATTACAGAGAATATTCTGATTTTTACTTGTTTGTTTATATATCTATGTGTTTATGTTTTATTTATGGGAGTGGGAAATAATGAGATGAAACTTCTTCTTTGTGTCTTATCCCATAGTTATGTGTTGAAACCTATGTTGGAATTTTATATCCCGTTATGCTAATTATTCTAACGTGTCTTCTTCTTGTCTAAAAATTTACCATAAGAGACCAGAATCCTTTTCCTGAGCTGACTCAGATCACGGTTATGAGGGAAGGTAACTCATCTGGTCTGTGCCGTATTTTCATCTTTGTATATTAATCTTTATAATTTGTATCATACAGAAGTGTGCACAATATCACACTAGCTTCCGTTCTCTTTTTATGTAGTCACTGATCCCACATAGAATTGTCTTAGTAAAGCATTTGGTGTTGCCTTCTTTAAAGCCGTACCCGACCCCTTAAGATAGTTGGAAAAACATATAGTGCTATAAGAGGGGTACGGTAGAAGGTTTTTCTTGTTAGGACTGTGTTGTTAGCAACATTTTGATCTTAAAAGTAAAATTCTAGGTAAATTCTGATAATCTGGAATTTTGAGACGTCCATCCAACAATCCGGAATATAGTGTGAAATTGTGTTAAACATGTATTTTAGTCAATGAGTGGTCACAATGTGTTAGATTATGTGAATCGTGAAATGAATGGTTGAAAAATGTTGATGTAATGAAGAGGTGCCAGAAAGTGGAAAGAAACAGGAGGTTTAAGTATGTTGCCTAAGTTTAGGTATCACCTACTGAAGACTTGCAAAGTTTTTTTTTTTTTTTTTTATAAGTTTAGGATGTCAAAGAGATGGAACTTGGAATGTTGAAACATAAAGTGATGTGATAATATGCACATAATAGGATGGGTATCGGATTTTAGGGTGAAGCAAGTGGAAAGATTGCGCAAGAAAGTGAACGTAGGTTGATGTAAGCTGATTGAAACCAGGATCGTCCCCCATTGTAGGAAAACTGTTATTGAAACTTAGAAACTCAGTAAGGTGTACGAATTTGAAAACGTGTGTGTGTATGTTGATAAAAAAAAGACGTAGAACAGATTATCTTTGTAATGATGTTTTGGTTGTAGGAAAAAGGAAAGAGAGAGAAAAATTCCTTTGTGTCTAAAAAAAAAAAAAAAAAAAGGAATTAGAAGTCACTCCCATACCTGTTGTATAGTTGTGTGACCAGGAGATTGATTTGATCCCTCAGTTAATGTTTCTGCTTTCTCTGCTGATATATATGTTCTATATATGTTCTGAATATGTGCCTAACCTTATTGTATTGATATTATGAGATTGTACAAATGTGTTTCTGTTTCTTTAAGAGAGATTGCTGAGGTCTGTAGTCCTACACAAGACACAGCTATGAGATACAGGGGGGGATACCCAGCCGCAGCTATGAGTGGGATAGGAAGCTATGCCAGCTGCAGCATGATAAGATAGTACTGGCTCTTCTTGTATTGTCTAGCTTTGACCTTGCAGAGACTCCTGTGCCCCGTCAGACATGTATCTCTCTCACAGAACATGAAGTACTTTTGGAAAAAAAAAAAAAAGGGTCCAGTCCACGTAACATTAAGATTGTGTTAAAGTTCATTTTTCTGACAAGTCACATTTGCTTGCTGCATTAGAAGGTTTTTGTTTGTTTGTTTTTTGGTTTTTTTTCCAGGGGGGAAAGACAGCACAGTCATGTGTGGGATGTGTAGCTGCTTGCACAAGAAGACACTGATTAAATCTCACATTGGAAGTAAAGATGGGAATGAGTCTTGTTGAAGTGTGTCGTGTTTATGTCTCCTAATGTAGCCTTTCCACTCTGCACTAAAAGTTCTTTTTAACTGGTTAACTGTCAGGATCTGAGTTGTTTGGGAAATTGTTGTTTTTTTTCCAGCACGCCCCATCCTATTTGTTACCGTTGGCAGCTGCACCTATTCTTTCATTAGGGGTGACCATCTTTAGTATCCCAGTCCCTAGCCTCTTTCAGCTCTCACCCCACCTGTCTGTTAGGTCTTCGTGTTTAGAGAGCCAGAAGTTGTCGGGGCCAAGTTTAGCTTGGGAACAGCTGACCAACACCCGCAGGCAGGGCCTAGTCAGCCAGTAGCGCCAGGGAGAGTTTTCCTACCCCATTCCCATAGAGGTGCATGCAGCATTCAGTATATGGTTGTTTGGGCATTGACACAACCGAACCGTGATGTTGTCAATATCTTCAAAGGGGGGGGGTGAAGAAGCATAAGATAACTTAAGAAAATTTTGCTGATATGAATCTGTTGATAACTTTTTTGATTGAGCTCTATTATAGATGGTCTTATATTTGGGAAAGATGGTGAATCCTGCATCAGATATGCCACAGTCACCGTATATGAGGTAAACCAAGCGTAAGGAGACCTATTATGGGACTCCACGGGTCTCAGCTGGACTTGAAGCCATCGCTTGAACATGGTACAATGTCTGAGGGTAGGTGTTGGATATAGTAGAATTATGGTCCGATCTGGAGGGCAAGGACTTTTGTGTGATGGAGACCCTGCGGCTGCTCATAGGTATAGTCAGAAGTCATGGCACACACCAAGGCTGATACGAAAGAAAGTAGAGGTAGCATGTGGGCAGACACTGCCATTAGCCCAGCTGCGGAAGCCTAGGGGACATGTTTTACTGGTAAGACCCAAACCTTTTAGCTCTCTTTTCAGGTTTTATGACACTGATGCACCGAAGATGGTCCAGGAGGAAAGGAGACTTGGAAAGAGGATGTACAAGTCCTGGTGTCTGGTGGTAAGAGAGTATGTACTGAGAACATTGTTCCCACTTATGGCATAGGCAGCTTCTTACTAAGTGCACTGTTTAGAAGTAGCCGTGTGTGACCTGGTGAGCGGAGGATGGGCAGCTGCAGGATTTAGCATCACTATAGTCAGATATATATGTGAGCCCGCACAGCATGTGCTAGGCCAGTGAGCCAGGCCTGAAGCCCTTGTACCTGTTCCAGAGATTGCAGGTTGAGTATATACAGTGAGACGGTGTGAGTACGTGCTTGGGTGTAGTTGTCTCCCTTCAGGATGGCTTGGGGCATATCTGGTGAGGAAAAACCACCACAAACAGTCCGTGTACAAAGTCCACTAGTTCTGGGGCAGACGTGTCTACGTGTGTCATTATTGGTTACCTGAATCTATTCTCCATAAGTATGCGGTGTGTTTCACACTAAGTTGAAAAGAGGAAAATTGATATTTAGCCCTGTCTTTGGATTGTATTCTTTTATGAATGTTCCAGATGTAATATGGTGTGCTGACTGACTATGTGACGAATCATCAAAGACATATGATTAATGTATATTCTCGAGTTTTTCCCTTTTTCCCTCCAGATTCTAAGTCAGTGGAAGGAACTTATAAACTAAAACCCAAAGATTGGATGGTGATAAGGAGATATATGAGATTCAATGGTCACTTCCGGTTCCTGTTGATCGCCAGTACAGCTGTGAGAGTATAAGGAAAACCTTAAACCTTCGCCCACTTGATGATGTTCTTAAAAATAAATGGGACAATAAACTGTTAGAGGATATGGACCTTGAGAAGAGAAAATTTGAAGACTGTTGGATCCATCTGCACTTATATTCCTGTTATGTTTCTATAGTTATTATATTCATATTGTTTATAGGTCTGACAATAGTCAATGTATATGCTTTCTATAAGATCTGAAGGGTATTTCCTTACAGTCTGGTAGTGAGAGATAGGGACAGACATCCCACCCTGCATTCCCTTTGTCTGGAGCTGTTTCAAGGGGGGACTATTAAGGTCATGTGTATATACATGCTGGTAACTATACCTGTTTTATTGCCAATGAAACATCTGGAGTCAAACTAGGCATATTTGGCTCTGACTTCTGCATGAAAAACTCTAGCACACCCTCCTCCTCTCTCCAAACCCGACTAGCTATAGATATGATCACAGCAGGAAGAGGTGGAGTCTGCTCCATGATTGGTGAAGAATGTTGTACTCACATTCCAGATAACACTGTGTAGAGATTTCAGGGAAAGAAAAATATAATTTAGGGGGGAATGTGAAGGTAGACCATGTCCATTCTTATTTTTATACATGCTTTATACTGCTTAAGAAATTATATTTTTCTTTGTGCAACGTTTATACATTAAGATGGCGCCTGTATCCAGTACCGCACCCAGATGCTGACGCACATGATCGTCATGTGGTTTACAAGAAAGACAGTATCATTTCCTGGGAACTCGAAAGCTAAGAGATGTTGAAATTTAACAGCCAATGACTGATCGCCAGTGTATTCGGATACAAGACGTATATGCTTACAGCCTGCCTTTTTCTTATCTTTCTTGCATTCCTGTATAAAAACTGTAACTTCCTCAATAAACCTCAGTTCTGTGTGAACAGGCATCACGCTCATTGCATGGACTGAGATTGAAACTGCATCAGTGTCAGTGTTTATCTTTGTCAGCGTGCACATGCATGATTAATTTGGAGCAGGTGACTGACCACTGTAAGTGACCCGTATTCTGACGGGGGTTCTCCCTCAACAGTGGGTTGTTGTAAAGAAGCGCCTGATGGTGCCTTTGATGGTGCAGGAGAAGGAGATAAGACAGAAACAGGGGAGGATGAGGGAGAAGTCAACAAAGTGGCGGAGGCAGATGAAGTGATGTCCTGGCTCGTCCTCTGGAGTGCATCGCCAGCACTGTGAGCAGAGGCAGTGGCATGAACGGCGGGCGACGTTTGTCCTGCCGTTGCTGCCTGCCACTGATTCCAGTGCTTGGATTCCAAATGACGGCGCATTGAAGTGGTGGACAGGTTGCTCTTCTCAGGGCCCCTACTCGATTTCGAGAGGCAAATTGTGTAGACGACACTATATCTGTCCTCGGCGCATTCCTTGAAAAAACTCTACACCTTCAAGAAACGTGCCCTCTATGGGGGAGTTTTTCTGGGCTGGGTACAAAAGGGAACATCTTCGGACATTCCGGGTCTGGCCTGGCTTCGGCAAAGCAGCTGACCTCTGCCTCTGGACATGTCTCTGCCTCTAGCTACCCTTTTTGGTGCTGCACCTGCCTCAACATCCACACTACTTTCCCAGCTTGACATCCGCCTTGTCCAGGTGGGGTCGGTGTCCTCGTCGTCCACCACCTCCTCTTCCAACTCCTGTCTCGCCTCCTCCTCCTGCAAAATGCGCATGTCAACTGGCTGCCCTGACAGCAACTGCGTCTCATCGTTGTCGATGAGGGTGGGTTGCTGGTCATCCGCCACCAAATCGACCGGAGATGGAGGAGACTCTAGTGTTTGAGCATCTGGACACAGATACTCGTCTGTTAGGTCCGTGGAATCGCGAAATGGAGGGGCAGGTTGCGGTACAGTCAAAGGAAGGGAGAACAGCTCTGGGGAGCAGGGACAGTTGGGGATATTGTTCTGGGAAGATTGGGAATTTTGGGTGGAAGGAGGACTAGACTGTTGGGTAAGAGGAGGTAGAGGCTGCCTGGCTGGTGGACAATGTGCTTTAAGCGTTATCCGACAGCCATTGCAAGACCTGTTCCTGGTTCTCGGGCCTACTAATCTTTGTACCATTCAGCCTAGTTAATGTGGAACTTTTGTGCAAAGCACAGAACTTAGGGCCCGTCTGATGTTAAGGGACACACGCTGGTACAAGGCTCAACTCACCCTAAGTGCCAAAAACACTGCTGGTGCAAGGCTCTACTCATGCCAAGGGCCTCAATCTCTGCTGGGAGCTCAGCTTAAGGTCCTGTAACTTTGTTTGGAAGGGCTCATGTTAAGGGCTAGAAAAGTGAATTTTGGAAGGTCTTACCACATCACACACACACACACACACACACACACACACACACACTCAAAATGACAGTTAAGGGTGAGGGCTTTTGGAATTCCCATTGCCTATTCCATTTGTGGTTGTCATGGGGAACGTGATTTAAAGGGGTGGTTGTTACTGTTTGTTGAGCTTAAATTGGGGTTTGTGTCCATCCATTTGGGGAGTAAAGAAGGTTTCCAGGTATTTTCCCACTTTGATAGAGGTTTTTTTGAATGTGTAAAGTGTGTAGTTGTTAGGCTGTGATGTTGGGGTAATAGAGGGTCTTTGGTGTGTTAGATGCCCCCAGACATGCGTCCCCTGCTGTCCCAGTGTCATTCCAGAGGTGTTGGCATCATTTCCTGGGGTGTCATAGTGGACTTGGTGACCCTACAGACACGGATTTGGGTTTCCTCCTTAACGAGTATCTGTTCCCCATAGACTATAATGGGGTTCGAAACCCGTTCGAACACACGAACATTGAGCGGCTGTTCGAATCGAATTTCGAACCTCGAACATTTTAGTGTTCGCTCATCTCTAGTTATAAACATTAAACAAAAAAAAAATACATTTTTAAAAGCAACTTTGTCAATGTATTGTCCCTGATATCAGCCATGGTGTCTAACCATTAGCCCACCCATCTTCTAGAGCTTGTCATATACAGGTCATATATGCTACAATAAAGTATATATGGCAGATCATTATTAAGACCTAGATAATATCCCACAAAACATTCAATTCATGGTGGAAAAGGAGAAAACATAAAGGAAAAATCTGGACTTTGCCATTACTAAGTGAGGTCGGGGTGTATACTAAGTCTAGGTTACGTCTGGTCTGACTGCCATTGGGATCCTTTCATACGACCATATTGGCAACAAAATACTATGGTCCATGAACTATTGGGGCTCTGCTGTGCCCTGTGTAATTGAGGTGGTGAGTACGGACATTAGAGCCGGGATATTTGTGAAGATAACAGCAACCTAGATCGCAATGATATTGTAAGTAAGTAATACTTGCTTATACTATAGCATATCCCATTGAAATTGCCTGCCTGCCATTTGCCTGTTAGGGTTAAGCTGTGGTTTGGACTAATCTTGAACCTCTCCCTCACGCGTATTTGCATGGATCTGGTGACTAAGTGACTCACTTGGCCCTCATTGTGAAACCTATAATTCATTTCATGTGCCCAATGAAAGGATGTTTCCTGAAACATTGCATTGTATACAGTGGTGTAACTAGGAATGGCGGGGCCCTGTGGCGAACTTTTGACATGGGGCCCCCTTCAAGAGGGCATGGACATGGAGGTGCAGGCTGTTTGTGAATAGGAGGGTGACGTGGGGTGCAGGGTGTGTATTAGCAAGAGGGGAAATGGGGGTGCAAGCTGTGTGCGAGCAAGAGGGTGATCTGGAGGAGAGAACCCCCCATTCCACCACACTCTTGCTCACACACAGCCTGCGCCCCCATGTACCCCTCTTGCTCACACACAGCCTGCACGCCCATGTACCCCTCTTTCTCACACACAGCCTGCACCCCCATGTACCCCTCTTCCTCACAGCCTATATCCCATTCCCCCCATTGTTCGCTGACCTGTACAATCAGGGTAGCTCCGCCCACAAAAGACACTGAGTCTATGTTAGTAGATTAAAGGACCTTTGATGACGTCATGTCTCAGGTCCTTCAATCTACTCGTATAGATGCCGGCACAGGGCCTGGGGACAGCGGGCAGGAGGTAGAAGTTTCTCCTGCCTGCTATCACTATGCAAATGCCGGGAGGCAGCAGGGGCCCGGACAGCAGGTGGCCCCTGCTTGGGTGCAGTAGTAAAGGAAGCAATTGCTGACTTTACTATTGTTAAAAGATGGATTTTGGAGGCGGCAGCTCCTCTCCATCTTCAGGCAGCCCCCGGAGCTGCAGTAAATAGGGCCCGTTATGTATTGGAGTTACTCCAGCAGGTAATGGCCTATTTAAAAAAAAAAAATAAAATCCTTAGTGGTAGCGACTGTCACCGGGCCGGGCCCCCTAGTTTCCCGGGGCCTGTGGCAGCCACCTCCGCTGCTACCACAGTAGTTACACTCCTGATTGTATAACTAAAGAGTTTTTTTGCAGCATAATCATATCTAGAGTGAGGTTCACCATATTGCCTACTAAGGATCTGACTGTGCATGGTGCACCACCTATAGTGAGAAATGTCCCAAGATGCAGGATTCTGTAGCAGATGAATTATAATACCCTGGATCTGATATTCCTACAGCCCTAGCACAACGGAGAAAAGTAACAACATAATGGACAGGATCGCAACATCCATTAACTGCTCATTGTGACCGCTGCTCACACCCATGCCGTAATGCAGCTGATATGGAGAAAGTTTTATGATAGTCATTAATTACGATCTCTCGGTATGCCCCCCCCCCATCAGGTCTAGCCAATATATAATATACATTGCATATATAATAAGTCCTCATAAAAGGGATGAGCGCCCCGTGTGCAGCACCATAAACAGCAAACAGACAACCATGCACTAGGTCAGTATGGACCACAAAGCTCAGGACAGGTCCTATTCCTTGCCAGTTTTGCGGCCACGCTTTTGCGCCTCCTATTCATTGAATGATATCCGTGTGCTTCCCATGCCGTTCAATCACAGTCGGAGGTTAGTACACAGTCATGTGCAACTGACCTAAGAGAATACTCGGAAGGGGGAGTCAAGTGTTCATATCCCATTCAATAAGGTCTGGTAAAGGAGGGAGAATCCTCAGCAACTCCTGATCATCTACAGACTCAGTATATTATACCAAATTGGAATAATCATAAGGTAAAACTTTAGAATGAATGGGCCTAGTCCGGAGGAGGGAGAGTCTTCAGGCTGAATCCGAGGCGAAACAGCCTGAAGAATGAGCATCTTGCATCTGAAATCAATGGGAGCCGTCTTTTTAATCAGGACTTTGAGGCGAATACGTCCTCAAAATCCTGAACAAAAAACTCAGTGTGAACTTGCCCTTATACTCTAGAGTCTCTTCAAAGGTGGAAAGATTGAAAATAATTGATTGATGGGGGTGTATAACCTCCATTGTGTATTGAGCCTGACTATCCACCAGCTGAATGTAGACATGTCCATGGTGGACTTGATGCACCCACTTCAATGGGAGCACCAAATACTGTACATTGTTTATCTCCAGTGCTCCCATTGAGGCTTTTTTATACTTGTTTGTATTATTTTTACTTACTTATTTAATGCTATCATATCCTGCAGAGCTTTACCAAATATACCAAACACTGTCCCAAGTAGGGCTCATCATCTAAATCCCCTGTTGGTATGTTTTAGAGAGTGGAAGGAAACCGAAGTGCCTGGAGGAAACAAAACATGGGGAGAACATACAAACTCCTTGCAGGTGTTGTTGCAGATGTCTAACCTAGGACTCCAGCGGGTCAAGGCAATAATGTCCACCACTGAGCTATTGTGCTGATGGGAGCCAATTCTTACCTCGAACAAAACTGCTTGGTAATCTTCATGAATGTCCACGAGACCAATCTTGTAAGGATCGCCCAGCAGTGATTGCAGAATATATTACTAGCCTACACTTATACATTGACCTCTACTAAGAAGATGGAGCTGCCTGTATATAGTTAATAAAGCATCCACATAGTGTATCAGTCAGTAATATCACTGCTCAGACTGAGTTTTTTTTTACTCTTTAATTGTAAATATCTTGAGAGTCGATGTCAGGATGAAGCTGTTGTGCTCTGATCTCCAGTGGTTTCTTCCTCAAGGGTATAAGCTTAGATATATAAGACGCCGCAGTATTCATTTAATTCATAGAAGTCATTTTTATTTTCAGAAGATATTGGTGTCTTACCATCATTTATGTTACAGGAATTATCAAACTGATTGAATCTGAAGGACTGAAAGTGATGGGGCATTCATTATTGAGAAAAAACAACTCTCTATAAGACACCTCTATATAATGAAGATGGATGATGTGAACTCCACCGCAGTCACTGAGTTCCTTATATTGGGATTCCCCGAGCTGAATGACTACAAGTTGACTTTCTTCTCCATTATTCTGGTCTTGTATTCCATGACTACATGTGAGAACCTCTTGATCATTTCACTGGTGTCCACAAGCCAACGTCTCCAGTCTCCAATGTATTTTTTCCTTGGACATTTGGCCCTGTCAGACATATTCCTTGTAACAAGTGTTGTTCCTAAGTTCTTGAATGTCATTATAAGGGAAGGGAGCACTATACCTTATGTTGAGTGTTTAGTACAATTTTATCTGTATGAGGAAGCCATCTGTGCCGAATGTTATTTGCTCACGGCCATGTCCTATGACCGGTACTTGGCCATTTGTAGACCTCTCCATTATATCTCTATAATGAGTGTGAAGCTTAGATACAGCCTGGTCATCTCCTCCTGGGTGCTCAGCTGTATGTTGGTGCTCACCACATTTTTACTTGTTTATGACTTAGATTTCTGTGGCCCAAATAATATTAACCATTTCTTTTGTGACTTGGCCCCTCTCTTAGAGCTCTCTTGCTCGGACACAACTGGTGTAGGTATTGAAACAATTGTCATTTCTTTTCCAATAATTTTGTTGCCTTTCCTGTTTATAATCGTATCTTATGTTTCTATTTTCATCACCATTTTTGGAATTTTCTCGACTTCAGGCCGACAAAAAACCTTCTCCACCTGTAGCTCTCACTTGGTGGTGGTCTCTACCTATTATGGCTCCATGCTTATCATCTACATGGTCCCGTACAGAGGACATTCTGTGACTTATAATAAGTTCCTTTCCCTGGTCTATATTGTACTGACCCCCCTCCTAAACCCAATGATATACAGTCTAAGGAACAAGGAGATTCAGGCTTCTGTGGTTTCACATCTGATGGTTTGTAAAAAGAAATATGAGTCTTGTAGTAGAAAAGTCACCACAAACTAATAACTGATGAAGTCACGGTGATGGCAGGTCCATTAACAAAATTGTGTTCTCCTCATATGTATTTGCCGTTTTTAGTGGCCTCATTTAGGATGATGATGATAGCCTTAGCCTAGGTTATAGATATCTGATTGGGATGTGTGTGTGTGTGTGTGTGTGTGTGTGTGATAGCCAGTCCCCACACAGATTAGCTGGTGGGGTTGCTTCTTATCCACATACTAGATAGGTCTGTGTCTGGGAGCCATTAATGGCAGCTGAGCTGTGACACCATCCGGCCACTAAGTAGGACATGGAGCTATATGTATCTGGGTTTGTGTGTTCTACAGTCCCAGGATCGGAACCTTGGACCATCTGATGGGTCCCAATCAGACCTTTATGTTCTATTGTAAGCATACACTATTTGATCAAAAGTATCCAGACACCCCAAAAACATACATGTTTCATATTAGGTGCATTGTGCTGCCCCCTACTGCCAGGTACTCCATATGAGTGACCTCAGTAGACATTAGACATCGTAAGAGGAGAATGGGAAACTCTGCGGAACTCATGGACTTCGAGCGTGGTCAGGTGATTGGGTGCTACACATCACACAGGTCAATGCCAAACGACGCCTCGCTTGGTGTAAGGAGCGTAAACATTGGACGATTGAACAGTGGAAACACGCTGTGTGGAGTGACGAATCACAGTACACAATGTGGCGATCCGATGGCAGGGTGTGGGTATGGCGAATGCCCGGTGAACGTCATCTGCCAGCGTGTGTAGTGCCAACAGTAAAATTCGTTGGCGGTGGTGTTATGGTGTGGTGGTTTTTCATGCAGGGGGCTTGCACCCCTTGTTGTTTTGTATGGCACTATCACAGCACAGGTCTACATTGATGTATTAAACACCTTCTTGCTTCCCACTGTTGAAGAGCAATTCGGGGATGGCGATTGTATCTTACAACACGATGGAGCACCTGTTCATACTGCGTGGCCTGTGGCGGAGTGGTTTCACCACAATAACATCTCTGTAATGGACGGGCCTGCACACAGTCCTGACTTGTATCCTATAGAACACCTTTGGGATGTTATGGAACGCCGACTTGGTGCCAGGCCTCACCGACCTACATCGATACCTCTCCTGAGTGCAGAACTCCATGAAGAATGGGCTGCCATTCCCCAAGAAACCTTCCAGCACCTGATTGAACGTCTGCCTGCGAGAGTGGAAACCGTCATCAAGGCTAAGGGTGGGCCAACACCATATTGTATCCAGCATTACCCATGGAGGGCGCCACCAACTTGTAAGTCATTGTCAGCCCGGTGACCGGATACTTTTGATCACATAGTGTAGGTAAGACAGGCCATACAAAGATCCTGGACAACCCCACTAAGGTTTACTTTATACTATTTAAAGTGGAAATTTATATTTTTATTTTTAATATTTAAGTCATTGAACTTGAACGTGGTTTTACCACCATTGACATTTTCTGCCCGTCCACCATTTAAGTGATTAGCACCTGATCAATGGGGGCATCACTGCTAGAGCCCCCAATCACCACTCATTGTATGGTCTCGGTAAGGTTGTTTAATGGAACTCCAGTCCAGTATGTACAGCACTTTTACCTTCATGGTCCATGGAGCTGACAGAGACAGCCAAATACAACATTCGGTTATTTCTGTCTATAGACATTGGCAGGAAGCGCATACATTACAATATAGACTTGGTCCCTTATTTTAGTGACTATTATGGGGCTACTGATTTTGCTATAAATCATTAGTAGCTACAATATACATTTCTGCATAAGAACTTTCAAATGTGTAACTGAAGTATATACATATGGTAGGAAGCTATTATGGAAAGTAAGCAAAAATGATGTTTGTTATTCTTTTGTATATAATTTGTCGGCATTCCTGCTTGTTCTTGGCTGGGTTAGCACTAGAGTATGAGAGGCAGAGGTCACCTGGATATTTGGGCAGCTGGTAGTTGCAGTGCTCTTTCTAAGTGATGCTGTAAGCTAGGTATACAGCTTACAATGATAATATTTAGAGATGAGCGAGTAGTATTTGATCAAGTAGGTTTTTTGATAGAATACTACTCCTATGCGCAGTAAAGATTCAATTCAGAACCAGCATTGATTGGCCAAATGCTATACAGAGTACAGCATTCAGCCAATCAACGCTGGTTCTGCTGGAGGCTCGTCTGTGAGGAGGCGGAGTCTAAGATTGGACCACTGCAGTCTCCATTGTGGTCCGATCTTAGACTCTGCCTCCTCACAGACGAGCCTCCGGGAGAACCAGCGTTGATTGGCTGAATGCTGTACACTGTATAGCATTTGGCCAATCAATGCTGGTCAATGCATTTCTATGAGAAAAAGTCAGATCCGACATAACCGAAAGCTGCCAGCATTCCCGACTAGCAAGGACGAGCCTGCTGCAGAAACAGCGTTCATTGGCCGAATGCTATACACTGTAATTCACATTAGCGCTTTCCTCCCATCCAGAAGGAGTCTGCAGGAGAACCCCTGCCCCCTAATGGAATATCAGTGCAACTGCAAGCGCTGTGCAGTTAAAGTGCACAGACCCGTTATAGTTAGAGATGAGCGAACAGTGTTCTATCGAACTCATGTTCGATCGGATATTAGGCTGTTCGGCATGTTCGAATCGAATCGAACACCGCGTGGTAAAGTGCGCCATTACTCGATTCCCCTCCCACCTTCCCTGGCGCCTTTTTTGCTCCAATAACAGCGCAGGGTAGGTGGGACAGGAACTACGACACCGGTGACGTTGAAAAAAGTAGGCAAAACCCATTGGCTGCCGAAAACATGTGACCTCTAATTTAAAAGAACAGCGACGCCCAGCTTCGCGTCATTCTGAGCTTGCAATTCACCGAGGACGGAGGTTTCCGTCCAGCTAGCTAGGGCTTAGATTCTGGGTAGGCAGGGACAGGCTAGGATAGGAAGGAGAAGACAACCAACAGCTCTTATAAGAGCTAAATTCCAGGGAGAAGCTTGTCAGTGTAACGTGGCACTGACGGGCTCAATCGCCGCAACCCAGCTTTCCCAGGATCCTGAATGGAACACACTGACAGTGTATTCCCGTATACCCCATATATACACCCCAAATCCCCGTTCCAACGGTGTGCCCCCCCACCTTCACCTCAGAAATACCCTGCAAGTCCCCTAGCAATAGAATTGGGGCTATATACACCCACAATTTTTGCTACTGGTATACAGTGCCATTGTCTGACTGGGAATTCAAAGAATATATGGGGGTTATGTGCACCCACAATTTTTAATACTGGTATATAGTGCCATTGTCTGACTGGGAATTCAAAGAATATATGGGGGTTATGTGCACCCACAATTTTTAATACTGGTATATAGTGCCATTGTCTGACTGGGAATTCAAAGAATATATGGGGGTTATGTGCACCCACAATTTTTAATACTGGTATACAGTGCCATTGTCTGACTGGGAATTCAAAGAATATATGGGGGTTATGTGCACCCACAATTTTTACTACTGGTATACAGTGCCATTGTCTGACTGGGAATTCAAAGAATATATGGGGGTTATGTGCACCCACAATTTTTAATACTGGTATATAGTGCCATTGTCTGACTGGGAATTCAAAGAATATATGGGGGTTATGTGCACCCACAATTTTTAATACTGGTATACAGTGCCATTGTCTGACTGGGAATTCAAAGAATATATGGGGGTTACGTGCACCCACAATTTTTGCTACTGCTATACAGTTCCATTGTCTGACTGGGAATTCAAAGAATATATGGGGGTTATGTGCACCCACAATTTTTAATACTGGTATATAGTGCCATTGTCTGACTGGGAATTCAAAGAATATATGGGGGTTATGTGCACCCACAATTTTTAATACTGGTATACAGTGCCATTGTCTGACTGGGAATTCAAAGAATATATGGGGGTTATGTGCACCCACAATTTTTAATACTGGTATACAGTGCCATTGTCTGATTGGGAATTCAAAGAATATATGGGGGTTATGTGCACCCACAATTTTTAATACTGGTATACAGTGCCATTGTCTGACTGGGAATTCAAAGAATATATGGGGGTTATGTGCACCCACAATTTTTACTACTGGTATACAGTGCCATTGTCTGATTGGGAATTCAAAGAATATATGGGGGTTATGTGCACCCACAATTTTTGCTACTGGTATACAGTGCCATTGTCTCACTGGGAATTCCACAAATAATTTGGGGATTCATTCACCCTACATCTCAGGCTCTTGCCATATTCACCCAGGTTGTCAGTGCTGCACCAGCTCGTTCCCAGACAGCTCGGCCCGAAAAACACGTTACCTATATAGAGGATTTGGACAATGAAGACAACATGTTCTAAATCTAATGTCTGCACCTTCTCCAGAATTAAAATAAAGGCAGCGTTTAACTTTCAAATAGCACTGCACAAAGGAAGAGCTTATCAGCTTGTCTCATGACATGCTACTGAAAAGTTTCATTTGTGTATCTTAATGTAAATATAGTTGTATAAGCTTTTTGGGTTTTAGGCACTGCCAAGTTATTTATTACCACCCGCTCCCTTATAATGATGATGACGCCAAAGTCACTGTGGGTGTTCAGAGCTCACAGCTTTGGGTGACATTTGTCTTGCTCTCTGTCGGTACCAGCTGTCTTTTTGGATACCGTAAAGTTATGTTGACTTTATTAACAGCTATAGAAGCTTTAGCCAGGTTGTGACGGTGTGTAACCCTAACAACACTAAGTGGGATACACATTAATAGTCAGTCTATGTACGCTAAACGTATCACTGAAGTAATTTTTTTTCCCTCTCCCCTAATATAAGAAAGGAACAGACATTAGACCTAGACCGGGGTTCGAGGCTTGAAAAAATCCAGTATTATTTGTTCTTCATGATGTGAAATATGTGTTGAAAAGCAACCCAAGATGAAGTCAGCCATGTGTGCCAGTGTGTTACTTGGCATGCCTTTGCTGGCCCCAACTGTAAGGGTCACTCTCCATTTCCTCCATTTTCCACTCCCCTTCACACCATTTGTGGTGAAGCAATGGGATGCACTGAAGTGCACCCTCTAGCCTCGTGTGGGATAGGGACATCAGATGCCACTCCAACCCCCTCGTCTTCCTCCGCCAGCCAACGGTGCGAAGATGAGAGGAGTGTGCTCTGAATGTTTTCTGCCTAGCAGAGGCTAGTTCTCACTTACAAAAATGGCCCCACTTTGACCTGTATATCAGGCACAATGGTGTAGGTTTCAAAGAAACATGGCACCAACAAGTTGGAAAACGTGGGCCATGCGTGGACCGTGTTTGAGTCTGGCAAGCTCCAGATCTGCTACCAGGTTCCAGCCATTATCACAGGCGCAAAAATGCCAGGCCCCAGGTGTAGCAGGGAAAAAAAAATGCCATCTCAGCCAGGATGGCATCCCTGACCTTGGAGGCACTGTGCTGTCTGTCCCCCAAGCTGATCAGTTTCAGCACGGCCTGCTGACATCTCCCCATGCCAGTGTTACAGTGTTTTCCGCTAGTAGCTGGGGTGGAGGTTGCAGCTTCGTAGGGTTTCAGTCTACTCCTGCCATGAATTTTGGCCTGGGAGAGGAGATAGGCCACCCCAGTTTGCACCCGGGGAACAGACTCCACCACATTCACCCTGCCTGTCATTAAAAATAAGCACTGCAGCATCCCTGACCACAGGCGCTTGTCCATGTGTCGGTGGTCAAGTGGACCTTGCAGCAAAGCGCAGAGCTCTGGGCCCGACTGATGTTATGGGACACATGCAGGCGCAAGGCAGAGACAGCACACCAAGAGAAGTAGTAACGGCTAGGCCCAGCATAGGGAGGTGCCCCAGCTGCCATCTGCTGACGGAAGGCCTGGGTCTCCAGAAGCATAAACAAACACCAACATCTCCAGGGCCAGCAGTTTATCGATGAGGCTGTTACAGGCTTGGGCATGGGGGTGGGTTGTATTGTACTTCTGCCTGCAATGAAAAGCTTGGGAAATGTGGAGTGGCTGGGAAGAGGCGCATGATGGTGCAGGCCAAAAGGGCGCATGAGGGTGAACTCCCCAATGTGTCAGAGATAGGTGTGTAGGTGTCCTTGCATCATATACTTGCACCATATTTGGCTTTGGAAGTTAATTTTGTGCCAAAAAGTGGTTAAGACAGCGATCCCTCAGCTACTCCCGTTACACTGTCTATTGAAGTTACCATCTGTGGAAGTGGACCACCATTTCTAAGATCCCAAAGGAAGCAGGCAAGAGATGTGCAGTTCAGAAAAAAAGATGAGAAAATAAGTTTAGGCTGTAGAGCACAGAGGGATCGGAGAGGACAGAGCTGGTGTCGGCCAGGTATTCCCACAACATGCGCCTATACTTGTCCCTCCTGGTGACACTAGGCCCCTGAGTGGCAGTAATTTGTCCAGGGGGGCCATTAACGTGTTCCAGACCTAGGAATAAGTCTTCCAACAGGGTAGAGTTTTGCATGCCTTTGCTTCTACCCACTGTTTTTGCTGCTTAGCTTCCCTCCACATCTACTCTGCTTTCACCCCTAAACATCACCCCAGTTTATGCCTTTGCTTCTACCCAGGTTTTTTGTTGATTTAGCTTCCCTCTACATCTACACTGCTTTAGCCCCTAGACATCACCCCTGTCCATGTGGGGTCGGTGGCCTCGTCATCCACCAACTCCTCTTCCAATTGCGCACTGCCCCCTTACTGCAAACCGCACATGACCACAGCTTGCCTTGATGGCAACTGTGTCTCATGATCCCCACTTAGGTCCAGACAAGTCGGTGGCGGGTCCAAAACCCCAAAATTGGAAGGAAATGGCAGATGCTGCAGTATTTCTAACACCTGTTCCTGGTGCTCGGGCCTGGTCTGTGTTGTACCCTGCACCCTGCTTAACGCATCTGCCATATCCAAAGTTGTGCTGAGCGCATGCTAATGTTTCGTGTCCAGTGCAATGGATGGGATGGGATTTCACATAAGTCTGCCACCCATGGCCACTCATGGTTGAGCAACTGAGGGAGTTGACTTTGACGAACCCGAGGGTTTTGGAGTTGGAACTACATCAAAGGTCTGTGCTGCTCACACACTCTGCTCAACACATGATATGTTTAGTGCCAGCAGTGTGGAGACGTCGCACAACAGCCGTTGTTCCAGCAGGTACAGGCGTTGTAGGAGTGCATAGAGGCTAGCAGCGGCAACTATACACTTTAAAAACTATCCGCACAAGCGCCACACTTTCACCAGTAGCTCAGGAACATTGGGGTACCTTTTTCAAAAGATTAGCAGCAATGAGTTAAAAACGTGGCCCAGGCATGGAATATGTTGCAGGCTGCCAAGCTACAGAGCCAATCCCAGGTTACGGCCATTATCACACATGACAACATGCCTGGGCCCAGGTGCAGTGGCAAAAACCACATTGCCGTCTCATCGAGGATGGCATGACTCACTTTGTAGGCAGTGTGCTGTCTGGCCCCCAAGCTGATGAGCTTCAGCACGGCCCGCTGACGTCTCCCCACACCAGTGTTGCAGCGTTTCCAGCTCGTAGCTGGGGTCAATTTAACAGCGGAGGAGGGTGGTGTTTCAGCCCTCCTCCCAGGAATGTTGTGTGGGGAGACAAGTCAGGCCACCACATTTTGCGACCCGGTCCACGCCTCAACTACATTCAACCACTGTGCCCAAATTGAAAGTTAGCGTCCCTGTCCGCATGCACTTGTCCATTCGTAACTGGTCACATGGAACTTTAGGGCTAAGCGCTGAATTTAGGGACCGCCTCATGTTTGGGGGAAAGTGCTGGTGTGGACGGCACAGTGCGGTGGCGCAGTAGACACTCTGCCCAAAAAGGGCAGAGTGTCCCCCAGCCGGGATTCCAACATCTCCTGGGCCAGATTTCTTGAGATGAGGCCGTTGAAGCCTTGGGCATGTGGGTGGGTTGCGCTGTACTTTAGCATGAAATGAAAGGCTTGGGAGATGGGGAGTTGCTGGGAAGAGGCGCATGATGGCGCGGGCAAAAGGAGAAATGGCAGGAAAAGGTGAGGATAAGGGTGAACTCCCCAAAGTGTCAGAGGCAGATGTGGAGGTGTCCTGGCTCCTGGTCTGGACTGCAGCGCCAGCCCTGTCAACAGTGGAAGAGGCAGTGGCCGCCAGGCCAAACGACGATTATCCTGCGCTTGCTCTCACCCACTGAGCCCAGGGCTTGCCTTCCAAATGATGGCACCCGCAAGAGGTGGTGAGATTCCTCTCCGCAGATCTCCAAACCATCTTGGACTTGCAAATTGCACTAAATTTGTCATGTAACTGACATGTATATGATGAGTCTATCCATTGTCTGTTCATTTTGGTGAAAGTCAGCCTGTCAGCTGACAGACAGCTGTGCTTGTCAGTGATGATGTCACCGGCTGCTTGTACCCCCAGTTTTTGCTGCTTAGCTTGCCTCCACATCCACACTGCTTTTGCCCCTACACATCACCCCTATCCATGCCTGTGCCTCTAGCCATAAGTCTGCCACCCATGGAAACTCATGGTGCAGAAAGTGAGGGAGCTGACTCTGAGGAACCCTTGGGTTTTGTAGCTGGTACTCCATCAAAGGTCTCTGCTGCTCACACACCCTGCTGAACATACGGTATCTAGGGTTAGAGCGTGTGGTGACCTCGCACAACAGTAGGTGCTTCAGGCAGATGTAGGCCTTGCTGGAGTGTATTGCGGCTAGCTCCAGGTACTGTAGACTTGGGAAAGTGGGTGTCCAAGTGCCGCACTTTCACCCTTAGCTCAGCTAATTTGGGGTATGTTTTTAAAAATCATTGCACCACTACATTGAACATGTGGGCCAGGCATGGAACGTGTTGGAGGCTGGCAAGCTCCAGAGCCCTCCAACAAGCTAAAAAACCTGGCCCCAGGGGCAGCGGGGATAAACAAATTGCCATCTCATCCAGGATGGCATCCCTGACCTCAGAGGCAATGTGCTGTCCGTCTCCCAAGCTGATGAGCTTCAGCCCAGCCTGCTGACGTCTCCCCACACCAGTGTTGCAGCGTTTTCAGCTCGTAGCTGGGGTCAATCTAACAGCGGAGGAGGAGGAGGGTGGTGTTTCAGCCCTCCTCCCAGGAATGTTTTGTGGGGAAACAAGTCAGGAAAATTCTTGAAACGGGAGAGTTTTGCATCTTTGCCCTTGCTGCCTATGGACATCCCTTTGCCTCTAGCCACCATTTTCCCTGCTTTGCTTGCCTCCACATCCACACTGCTTTTGCCCCTAGACATCACCCCAGTCCATGCCTTAGCTTGTACCCCCAGTTTTTCCTGCTTAGCTTGCCTCCACATCCACACTGCTTTTGCCCCTAGACATCACCCCAGTCCATGCCTTAGCTTGTACCCCCAGTTTTTCCTGCTTAGCTTGCCTCCACATCCACACTGCTTTTGCCCCTAGACATCATCCCTATCCATGCCTCTTCCCCTAGCCATAACTCTGCCACCCCTGGAAACTCATGGTGCAGAAACTTTGGTTGCTGACTTTGAGGAACCCTTGGGTTTTGTAGATGGAACTCCATCAAAGGTCTGTGCAGCTCACACACCCTGCTCAAGATATGGTATTGTAGGGTTTCAGCGTGTGTGAATGACGGACAACAGCCTGTGTTTGGACAGATGTAGGCCTTGCTAGAGTGTTTTTAGGCTAGCAGCGACTCCTGTGCACTTGCAAAAGTGGGCGCACAAGCGCCGCATTTTCAACAGTAGCTTCGGTACATTTGGGTATGTTTTTAAAAAACTTTGCACCACTAGGTTAGACGTGGGCCAAACATGGAACGTGTTGGAGGCTGGCAAGCTCCAGAGCCGCTACCAGGTTCCAGCCATTATCACAGGCGTAAAAATGCCAGGCCCCAGGTGTAGCAGGGAAAAAAAAATGCCATCTCAGCCAGGATGGCATCCCTGACCTCGGAGGCACTGTGCTGTCTGTCCCCCAAGCTGATGAGCTTCAGCACCGCCTGCTGACGTCTCCCCACACCAGTGTTTTAGCGTTTGCCGCTAGTAGCTGTGGTGGAGGTTGCAGCGTCGTAGGGCTTCAGTCTATTCCTGCCATGAATTTTGGCCTGGGAGAGGAGATAGGCCACCCCAGTTTGCACCCGGGGAACAGACTCCACCACATTCACCCTGCCTGTCATTAAAGATAAGCACTGCAGCATCCCTGACCACAGGCGCTTGTCCAAGTGTCGGTGGTCAAGTGGACCTTGCAGCAAAGCGCGGAACTAAGGGCCCACCTGATGTTGAGTGACACGTGCTGGTGCAAGGCGGGGACGCCACACCGGGAGAAGTTGAGACGGCTAGGGACGGCATAGTGAGGTGCCACAGTTGCCATCAGGTCCGGGAAGGCGGGAGTTTCAACAAGCCGGAACGCCAACCTCTCCTGGGCCAGCAGTTTAGCGATGTTGGCGTTCTAGGCTTGCGTGGGTGGGTGGTTAGTGGTGTATTTCTGCCGGCGCTCCAATGTCTGAGAGATGGTGGGTTGTTGTAAAGAAGCGCCTGATGGTGCCTTTGATGGTGCAGAAGAAGGAGATAAGACAGAAACAGGGGAGGATGAGGGAGAAGTCAACAAAGTGGCGGAGGCAGATGAAGTGATGTCCTGGCTCGTCCTCTGGAGTGCATCGCCAGCACTGTGAGCAGAGGCAGTGGCATGAACGGCGGGCGACGTTTGTCCTGCCGTTGCTGCCTGCCACTGATTCCATTGCTTGGATTCCAAATGACGGTGCATTGAAGTGGTGGACAGGTTGCTCTTCTCAGGGCCCCTACTCGATTTCGAGAGGCAAATTGTGTAGACGACACTATATCTGTCCTCGGCGCATTCCTTGAAAAAACTCTACACCTTCAAGAAACGTGCCCTCGATGGGGGAGTTTTTCTGGGCTGGGTACAAAAGGGAACATCTTCGGACATTCCGGGTCTGGCCTGGCTTCGGCAAAGCAGCTGACCTCTGCCTCTGGACATGTCTCTGCCTCTAGCTACCCTTTTTGGTGCTGCACCTGCCTCAACATCCACACTACTTTCCCAGCTTGACATCTGCCTTGTCCAGGTGGGGTCGGTGTCCTCGTCGTCCACCACCTCCTCTTCCAACTCCTGTCTCGCCTCCTCCTCCTGCACAATGCGCATGTCAACTGGCTGCCCTGACAGCAACTGCGTCTCATCGTCGTCGATGAGGGTGGGTTGCTGGTCATCCGCCACCAAATCGACCGGAGATGGAATGGAGGAGACTCTAGTGTTTGAGCATCTGGACACAGATACTCGTCTGTTAGGTCCGTGGAATCGCGAAATGGAGGGGCAGGTTGCGGTACAGTCAAAGGAAGGGAGAACAGCTCTGGGGAGCAGGGACAGTTGGGGTTATTGTTCTGGGAAGATTGGGAATTTTGGGTGGAAGGAGGACAAGACTGTTGGGTAAGAGGAGGTAGAGGCTGACTGGCTGGTGGACAATGGTGGACAGCCATTGCAAGACCTGTTCCTGGTTCTCGGGCCTACTAATCTTTGTACCATTCAGCCTAGTTAATGTGGAACTTTTGTGCAAAGCGCAGAACTTAGGGCCCGCCTGATGTTAAGGGACACACGCTGGTACAAGGCTCAACTCACCCTAAGTGCCAAAAACACTGCTGGTGCAAGGCTCTACTCATGCCAAGGGCCTCAATCTCTGCTGGTAGCTCAGCTTAAGGTCATGTAACTTTGTTTGGAAGGGCTCATGTTAAGGGCTAGAAAAGTGAATTTTGGAAGGTCTTACCACATCTCACACACACACACACACACACACACACACACACACACAAAATGACAGTTAAGGGTGAGGGCTTTTGGAATTCCCATTGCCTATTCCATTTGAGGTTGTCATGGGGAACGTGATTTAAAGGGGTGGTTGTTACTGTTTGTTGAGCTTAAATTGGGGTTTGTGTCCATCCATTTGGGGAGTAAAGAAGGTTTCCAGGTATTTTCCCACTTTGATAGAGGTTTTTTTGAATGTGGAAAGTGTGTAGTTGTTAGGCAGTGATGTTGGGGTAATAGAGGGTCTTTGGTGTGTTAGATGCCCCCAGACATGCTTCCCCTGCTGTCCCAGTGTCATTCCAGAGGTGTTGGCATCATTTCCTGGGGTGTCATAGTGGACTTGGTGACCCTCCAGACACGGATTTGGGTTTCCCCCTTAACGAGTATCTGTTCCCCATAGACTATAATGGGGTTCGAAACCCGTTCGAACACACGAACATTGAGCGGCTGTTCGAATCGAATTTCGAACCTCGAACATTTTAGTGTTCGCTCATCTCTAGTTATAGTCTACGGGGTCCGTGCACTTTAACTGCACAGCGCTCCTCCTAAACACTCTCCTCCTGCTACTCGTAGACTTGGTGACTCTCCTTTAGTCCAATAGTGGTTTTCCCTGAAACGAACATTTTGTCCCATAGACTATAATGGGATTCAATATTCGATCAAGTACTCGAATATTGAGGCTCTACTCAAAACGAATATCGAATCTCAAATATTTCACTGTTCGCTCATCTCTAATAATATTTTAATTTTCTTGCATTTGTGAATCAGGGAAGAATTCTCCCATTTTATCTTTATAGTGAGAGTCTAAGAGCACTGCCAAGCAGTTCTGATAGTAATAATACACTTGTCACCGTGTAAGCAGTGGAACACCAACCATGACATGCAGCCTGCCATGCTTGCCAGTGTGTTCATGGACCCAGGGGTATGCCATGGTTGGTGTTCTTGGCCAGTGTGGAAATCATCATCATCATCTTGAAAGAAATAAGGGTCAGTCTCCTCCACAGGCTGTGTCTGTAACATATCACGCGCCCCCTCTGTATCCAAAGGAGAGTCTTTCTCCTTCTTCCTCCAACGATTTTGGTGCCATTATCAATGGCAACACTGCCCAATTGTAGTTGGTGAGGAGCCATCCACCGGAATACCTGCAGAAGAATACAGAGAGGTAGCTCCTCCGCTGTATGGCTTCTCTGACACAGGCAGCAATGCTCCTTATACCCATGAAATAAGGGGAATGAGGAGGAGTTGAAGCAACACCTTGCACTGGTGTAGATGGTGGGAAATGGTCCAGACAGCATGATGGATGGGCCGTGCATGGTGTTAGAACTTGGACTGCACCTTAGGGGTGGAGATAGCGCCTTGTCATTTTGCATTTCTAGACTGTGGCCATTGCCACTCAAAACATTGACCCAGTTTTCTGTGAAAGCCATGTGTTGCTTTGTCCATAACTGTAGCTCCACATATCGATGGTGGCGTGCACCTCTCCCTGGACTGCCATATCCAAGAATAGGCCCATATTTTCTGACACATTGTAATATAAAGCATGGACAGGTTTCCTAGACAAATAATGGTGGCTATATGTCATTATCTGTGGGCAAAACGCAGTGGAATGCTTCAATTCCTTGGGGATATCTTCACAACATCATTTCTGACTCCAGACATGCCAAAACATAAAGGCAACTTTAATTAGATTTCTTAGCTTTTTCCCACATTTCGTCCTGTTACTCCTTGTTACAGAAATTAAAGGGCTTTTCCAGGTTTTATCAATTATCAGCTATCCTTAAAGGGGTTGTCCAGGATAAACTGATACTTGACCCCTAAGCTAAACTCTCTCCCCCCATCTAATTTCTAATGTACATTAATTTAAAAAAATCTATATTTACTCATATCCCTGAAGTGGTCACATCATTGCTCCAGGGACACATTCTAAAAATCCGGTGACATTCTGTTTTACAACTTCCAAAATGGTACGTCACCATCACTCTTCCTCCTCCCCGTCCCCCACACTACTTCTCAGCCTTCCTGTGTCAGGGGAATGGCACCTCCTCCTCTTCCTGTTTTCTGGAAGAGGGTGGAATAACTTAGCCTGGAAAAGTGGGAGGGGCTAGGCTTAATGACACAGGCAGGGTGGGAGCAAATAGGCTAGAAGGCTGGAGATTTTGTAAAGGAATTGTGGGCGGGGGGCTGAGTGAGAGGGAGTTAGTGCTGTAGCTTATACAGGAAGCAGCACAACAGCTTGTAATCAAACACAGAAGATGCAGCAGCGACACTCAGAAATCATTCCAATATCTGCTAAAGGTATATGGGTACACTTATTAACCCATAAGTAGCAGTAACAGACCTTTATTAAAAAAAAAACCTAAAAAATTCTGCCCGGAAAACCCCTTTAAGACAGGACTAAATTCCCTCAATACATGGTGTGAGTGGCTTTTGGAGGCAAAGTCCTGGAAGTGATGATATGGCCCCCTAGATGTCACAGCACAGGGATAGTAAAAAAAAAAATATAGGTGGCAGTGGGTGAAAAACAGAAAAATCATGGCTTTTGCCACTGGTGGCCGCACTATGTATAGACACTTTAGTCATTTCAATACAGCTCCAAAGAATCTGCACGTTGCTAAATTCAAATGGGCCAATCACAGGAGAGCGGCTACTGAACTCAATAGTGTGTTGTGGTCAGCAGGGTTTATTAAAAAAAACTTAAATGAAAACCCCACGGAGCCCTCTGGGCCACTGACTACTAACCAACCTGGTGTGAACAAAGGCTAACAGTCCCTGTCACTGCAGCTAAATTAAATGACCAGGTGCGCTCTGTTACCAATCACAGAGCTCTGTGCAGTCAGAGCAGCCGCACAAATAAACAAACTGGCTAGCCTGAACCCCAGGACTAGCCAGAGACCAATTAACACCCTGTGTGTGGTAGTTCCACCCAACCACCCAGGCAACTACTGCCAAGCCCACTCCCAGTCACCCTGTCTGGGAAGTTTTGCTAGCTGACCCTACAGACTTTTACCACACATACAAGGCAGCATGCTGCCTGACTACCAGTGGCATTGCTAGCTCAGGGGTCTTTTGCTAACTAGGGCAATTCTAATAATATTTCAGGCAGGAACCCAAGCACACACACAACACACATCAATTCAGGTTTTTGAATGAGATCATAGAGCGCCGGGCGTCCGGCCCAGCCCCCTTATATAGGCAAGGGGCGGTCACCAGCAACTAGCCCAGCTGCCCAATCCGAGTGTCCATAGGTCGACAGACATGTCCAGTCGACCACGCCCGGCCGTTGCAAGGCAGGTTAACCCTTGCAACCCTGGACTGTGCAGAGGAACATTCGGCGACACCCATGTCATGGCTGCAGTTACTGCACAATCCTAACACAGTGGCTCTTCTATGATAGAGGGACCACCGTAGATAATAGTGGTGGTAGTCCCTCAATCAGGGCAGGTTGTGCCCCCACACCTGTGCCCAGTCTTTGTTTTGTGGGTTTCAATCTTCTACCCGAGAATCTGGACAGGAGACGGAAACCCGGCAGTCAGTGCCCGCCCGTGAGTGTCTTGTGCCTCTCTGCGATTAAACCATTTTTTTTTAACTGGACACAAAATCCTGCATGTCCAACTTTGTGTCCGGTTTAAAAAAAAAATGGTTTTGCTCATGAGTGGACACTTTGCAAATCCATTCAAGTGAATGGGCTTTAAAACTGGCTGCCAGTTTCTGTCTCCTGTCCAGTTTCTCAGGCAGAAGACGTAAACCTGCAAAGTGGAGACCGGGCCCTGGTGTGAATCCGCCCTCAGCTATACCTGTGATATACCACTATGATGTCATGGCACAGAGATAGTAAAAAAAAAAAAAAAAAAATTGGTGGTAGTGGGTGAAAAACAGAATTGCCACATTTCCACAGTGGCAGCGGCTCTCCTGTGATTGCTCCATTTGAATTGAGCACCGGAGCACTAGTGTCTGCACATAGCGGGGCCATCACCAGAAGTAGAGCTGTCAGCCATGCTATGAATTTTCAGCCACCTCCACCAATTTTTGATACTACCCCTGTGCTGTGACATCATAGTTTCACAACACAAGGCTAGCTGATAGTGGCACACCCACACAGTCGCGCACTCCACTCTGCATTACCCCCAAAGAATGGGACTAGGAGGGAGTGTGGCATCAGTGGTGGTCCCACTGCTGCTATGGAATTCAATATCGGAAGTTGCTCTTCTGTGATAGCGAAACCACCCCAGTCATCCACTCATGGAAACCATTTTAGTTCATCTGAGACAAACACCTAATTATTCGGAAACAATTTGGAATATTTCGGTCGAATCTGGTTCGTTACAAATCAATTTGCTCATCTCTACTCATCATCGTCATCTAATCTGGGATGGCATGAAGAGATAGAAGGATTGGAGCAAGTCTATATCCAAGATGGAGGGAACAACCTCCCCGCCGAGTTCTGTTTGCAAGTACTGAGAGGCAAAGGGTAAAGTTCACCCCAAATATTGATGAGATTTACATTTCTAGTTTATAAACCCTTCTATTATTGAACAAATTCTTACTTTGTGGCATTTTTTCCACACTGTACAGTATTTTATTGATATCCTACAAGTAAATAGTAAAATCTACTAGAAAGACAATCTCTCTGTATATTCAGTGGTTAATGCACCGACTATATATTTAGCCAAATCCTCAGGAATCACTAATGTCACCCCTGAGACTCATTATCTTTACATCTCTCATAGTGAATGTCTCGAGAGTCAATTTTACAACTCCTTCTCCAGGAGCCCATTCCTTGAGGGTTTAAGGTTGGGATATATAACGGGCCTATTATCCTGGGTGGAATGATATACTTCAAAGAAACCAGTCTACATTGAAGACATGTACGGTATTGATTCATCTGAAGCTTCTGAAGGAAACAAATTATATCAGTATTCCATAAATACTAAGAGGGATATGGAGTAAGATTGGCACCAGCCGCAGATCAAAGCAAATGGTTTTAATGGAGATTAAGATTTTGTATTCCTCAGAATCAGAGAATTTAGAATCTAAGTCGTGTTCATCATCACTTGGCAAATTGGCCACAACTCTCTCTAAGACACCTCCATATAACACTTAGAGATGAAGGGCCAAGAAGTCAACTCTACCCCAGTCCCTGCATTTCTTATACTGGGATTCCCTGAGCTGAATGGTTACAAGTTGCCTTTCTTCTCCATTATCTTGGTCATGTATTCCATAACTATATGTGAGAACCTCTTGATCCTTTTACTGGTGTCCACAAGCCAACGTCTCCAGTCTCCAATGTATTTCTTCCTTGGACATTTGGCCCTGTCGGACATTGTTCAAATATCAAATATTGTTCCTAAAATGTTGGATGTTATCATAAGGGAAGGGAGCACTATACCTTACAGTGGGTGCATGACTCAGTTCTACCTTTATGGGGTGTCAGTCGGTGCCGAATGTTATTTGCTGACGGCCATGTCCTATGACCGGTACTTGGCCATCTGTAAACCTCTCCATTATATCTCTATAATGAGTGTGAAGCTTAGATACGGCCTGATCTTCTCGTCCTGGGTCCTCGGCTTTATGATGGTGCTTATCACGCTTGTACTTGTTTGTCACTTAGACTTCTGTGGCCCTTATATTATTAACCATTTCTTTTGTGACTTGGCCCCTCTTTTAGAACTTTCCTGCTCGGACACCACCGCTGTGAGTATCGACATTATCGTCCACTCATTTTTTATAGTTCTCCTACCCTTCGTCTGTATTATTATAACCTATGTTTATATTTTCATCACCATTTTTGGAATTTCCTCCACCTCAGGCCGGCAAAAAACATTCTCCACCTGTAGCTCTCACTTGCTGGTGGTTTCCACGTATTATGGCTCTATACTCATAATCTACATGGTTCCTTCCCGAGGACATTCACTGACTGTTAAGAAGTTTATTTCCCTTATGTACATTGTACTGACGCCCTTTCTGAATCCTCTGATCTACAGCCTAAGGAACAATGAGATTCAGTCTTCTGTGGTTGTATGTCTTATGGTTTGTAGAAAGAGAAGACTCCTATAGAAGAAGAGCGAGAGCGTGACACGAGCCATCGAACAATCTAGGTTAAAGCTTATTACTATTCATAGTTAAGGTTGAGCAATCGGGATCGGGAAAGATCGGATCCCGATCGGCGATCGAGCAAATTTCACAACCGCATTTGGGATAGGGATCGGCTGGAAAATGATCGGAAATTGGATTTTAAAATCTATCCTGAAATCTCAAGATCGGCTGAACCCTATTCATAGTCTTAAGATAATTTTCTATCAATGTATTAGATGTTGATACAAACCTGAATCTTAACACTTGTTAGAAAAAAAAATTGAACAGATTTCCAAGTCTTCTATCCAATCATCGATATCATATTAGTTGCATCTGACTCCCATGTGTCTGTGTCAGGTGACAATTGGAAAAGTGACTCAGCATGGCCACTACATAGTATACAGAGTCATATATATTCATCATCATACACTATGTGGCTCCAACACCACCGACTGCTGATACCTACTGAAAGTGATTACATTCGGACATTGGATCCCACCTATTGTATATCTAAATACGCTCGGATCCCTTAAAGGGTAACTAAACTTTTGGACAACTTGTGATTTTATGGCAGTATTTGTGTCATTAATACATTTTATAATATAGTTTATTGACAAATGTCTCCTTTCTGTGAAATCCTGCCTCTATTCTCCCCCTGTCATCTGTATTGGGAGCTGTTTCTGCCTCTCACTGAATGTTACTGTGTTTGGAGGATGGGCTGTGTCATAGAGAAAATGTGTGTGTGTGTGTGTGTGTGTGTGTGTGTGGGGGGGGGGGGGGTCATATAAAGTCTTGGGCATTGTACCATGTACAAGCTTGAAAGAGAGGATTCTCTTCTTTCATGTGACACTAAGGCTGCAGTAACATGTATATTATTTCCAGAGATTTCCTAATCCCGACTGTGTTTTTCCACCAGTGATAGCTGGAAATTTGTACATTTTATAATATCTGAGATATAAGGTGCACCCCTCCCCCCATATCCAGTACATGATACACAGTCCCATCCTCCATTCCTCCATACACAGTAACATTCAGTGAGAGGCAGGAACAGCTCCTAATACAGAAGCCAGAAGATTAGAGGCAGGATTTCACAGAAAGGAGACAAATTCTGCTATTAAATAAATTACTAAATGTATAAGTTGTCCAAAAGTTTTGTTAGACTTAAAATATACATTTTCTAACTTTTCTGCTCCTGCGTGAATATAAAATCTAAAAATAAAGTGATCTCTTACAAAATAAGTCAAGTTTATTGATTTATTAGCAATTACAAAGTCATTATCGAAATCTGATGCAATTTTGTCATAAACAAATGTTCTCTCTCTGGATCCATTACATAGGGCCGGGAAGGTCTCCATATCTCATGTATATATACTTCGTAGTGTTGCTTTATTTCTCCAATGTATTTGGAGTTTTGGGGGTCTCTTTTTATCACTTACCTGTTTCTGGGTGGGCAGACTGTTTGGAGGTAGATCGATAGAGTCCCTCAGAAACACCCGCTTTGGTAAAATGTTGCTAATTCATGTTTTTTTCTGTTCTTTAATGTCTCTAGGTGACACTGTGGCTTTAAAGGAGTTATCTGTGGAGTAATAAAGCTCACCACTACATTCTCTGCACTGTTTACACTTTATTACCAAAATACATTTTGGTTCCTGAAGCTGTCGGACTCTCAGTCACTTGACCAACTCCATTCTACTCAACGTGACACAGTAAAGCGTAGTGGGTGACAGTTGAGAATTGTAATGGCTGAAAGGGAAACAGAGGAATACGGGTTCCGGCCTCCCCAAATGATGTCAACACATATTAGAAATGGGACTTTGGGGATGTGATATATATTAGTATTAAATCTTATATGATACAGAGAATGCACTAGTAAATTTATTATTATCTGGGAATTCCCTTTAAGAGTTAAAATGACATTTTATTTTGGCTGTGTCATCTTGTTTTTAGAAGATGGGAGGAGATAGTTGGTAGCCCAGCAAACCCTTACCGGAGTGACTTCAGTTCAGATTAGGCACCTGGTATTCCAAGAACTCTTAGAAGCACCCACTTGTGCAACCTTTGATACATTTGACATTATTTCAATGAAAATATAGCTATAGTATATAAGTAGAGATGTTTTAATAAGAAATTTAGAAGAGACAGGTGTGTATGAGTTACTTTGTGATGTTCTAAAATCTGAACCAATAGACAGTGGTAGATGGACAACTTACAGTGCTGATGTCATATCTCTAATATATATAAAAATCAGTTTCTGTCTGTCTGTTCTCTATACGCAACCAAACGACTGGACAAATCTTCGCCAAATTTGGTACACAGATACATCAGGTGTCTGGGAAGGTTTTAGACCAGGTCTCAACTCTCTCAGATGTACTGTTCCAGAGATACAGCTTTCCCAAAACACTGACCCCCCCCCATTAGCCAATGCAAACCTGCAAGTCTTTCACTCATGTTCCAACTGCCATTCATACGATCAATCCACATTATTATGGGGGATTTCAACGACCCTGATATCAACTGGGAGGCAGAAACCTGCAGGTCCAACAAAGGGAACAGGTTCTTGTCAGTAATAAAATACAATTACCTATCACAACTAGTGCAGGACCCAACAAGAGGCGAGGCACGACTAGACCTAATTTTAACAAATGAACCTGACACACTGTCAAAAGTGGAGGATGGGGACATCTGGGTAATAGTGACCATAACATAATAAGTTTTCTTGTACACATTAAGAAAATGTTCATTAGAGGGGAACAAAAACACTAAACTTCAGGAAGGCCAATGGTCACCAGCGGAGAGAGGACAATGTCCTCAACGGGACGGGAACATAAACTAAATGGGACATCTTCAAAAATATACTAAATAAGAGCACTAGAAAACACATACCCTATGGGAATAAGCGGGCCAGAAATCATAGAAAACCAATATGGCTAACTAAAACAGTACAGAATGCAATGAGGGATAAAAAGGAAGCATTTATAGGACTAACACAAGAGAGGAGCAACACAGCATTAAAAAACTATAAGGAAAAAAATAACCTGTGCAAAAAACAAATAAAGGAGGCGAAGACTGAGGCTGAGAGAAACATTGCCAAGGAAAGTAAAAGTAATCCAAAATTATTCTTCAATTACATAAATAATAAGAGAATAAAAACTGACAATGTAATCTGGGAGTAATGGTGGAGGAGGATGAGGAAAAAGCAAAGTAAAGTAAAGTATTAAATGCCTTCTTCTCTACAGTGTTTACACAAGACAATCCATTGGCCAACAACATGATTATGGGTAATGTTAACTCTCAATTAAATGTCACCTGCTTAACCCAGGAAGAAGTGCGGCGCCGCCTGCAAAACACTAAAATAGAGAAATCGCCCGGTCCAGATGGAATACACCCCCGAGTTCTGAGGGAATTAAGCATGATCATAGATAGACCCTTGTATCTAATATTTAAGGATTCAGTAATGACTGGGTCTGTTCCACAGGATTGGCGAATAGCTAATGTGGTGCCAATTTTCAAAAGGGATGTAAAAGGGAACCTGGATACTATAGGCCAGTAAGTTTAATTTCTGTGGTGGGAAAGATATTTGAAGACTTTCTAAGAGATGCCATACTGGAGTATCTCAATGTAAATAATGTTATAACACCAAATCAGCATGGGTTTATGAGGAATCGGTCCTGTCAGACTAATCTGATCAGCTTCTATGAGGAGGTCAGTTCAAGACTGGACATGGGTAATGCAGTAGACGTGGTGTATCTGGACATGGGTAATGCAGTGGACGTGGTGTACCTGGACATGGGTGATGCAGTAGACGTGGTGTATCTGGATATGGGTGATGCAGTAGACGTTGGTGTATCTAGACATGGGTAATGCAGTGTACGTGGTGTATCTGGACATGGGTAATGCAGTGGACTTGGTGTACTTGGACTTTTCAAAGGCTTTTGATACTGTTCCACATAAACGGTTGGTATGCAGCGGGATCGGAGAGGACAGGGCTGGTGTCGGCCAGGTACTCCCGCAACATGCACCTATACTTATCCCTCCTGGTGACACTAGCCCCCTCAGTGGCGGTACTTTGGCGAGTGAGTGCCATTAACGTGTCCCAGACCTTGGAGAGTGTGCCCCTGCCGGGTGTGGACCGCATGACAGTTTGTCGCCTCTTGGAGTTGGAGGAACTCTCCTGTGTGCCGCCAACGACAGTTGATGGAAACATCTCCATCATATTCTGCACCAGTTGCTTGTGGCAATCACTCATGTGACTGGCCCTTCCCTCTACCGGAATAAAATTACAAACAAAATTTTTATACCGGGGGCTAAGGATTGCAAAAATCCAGTAGTCGTTGCTCTCCAGGATTTTGGCAATGCGTTTGTCAGTTGCAAAGCACTCCAACATGTATTCAGCCATGTGTGCCGGAGTGTTACTTGGCGTCACTTGGCGTCACTTGGCTGCCCCCCCCCCCCCCCCCCGGAATGGTCACTCTCCATTTCCTCTTCCTCCTCCATTTTTCCCCAACTGCGTTGCAGCAATGGGACGCAATGAACTGCCCCGCTAGCCTCCTGTGTGACAGTGAGATCTGCCACTTCGTCCTCCTCCTCCCCCCTCAATGTACGCTGTAAAGCGGACAGAGGTGTGCCATGAATATCCTACTTAGATGTTTCAGCACCTATGCCCGGCGTCCAATGCATTATCCCTGATGGCAATGAGGGATTTTCGCATCACACACAGGAGGGGGATTGTGACACTCACAATTGCATCATCACAACTGACCCTCATGGTTGACTCCTCAAAGACATGCAAGATCTCGCATAAGTCTGCCATCCATGGCCACTCATGGTGCAGAAACTGCGGAAGCTGACTCTGAGGAACCCTTGGGTTTTGAAGATGGTACTCCGTCAAGGGTCTCTGCTGCTCACACACTCTACTCAACATGTGGTACGTCGAGTTCCAGCGTGTGGGGACGTCGTGCATCAGCCGGTGTTCTGGCAGATAGAGGCGTTGCTGGAGACCTCGGAGACTAGCAGCGGCTACTGTGGACTTGCTAAAGTGGGTGCACAAGCGGCACACTTTCACCAGTAGCTCGGCTACATTGGGGTATGTTTTCAAAAACCATTGCACCACTAAATTGAACACATGGGCCAGGCATGGAACTATGTTTTATAGATAGGTTCCTAGGAGCCCTAAGAGTATTCTACACTATGTTTTATAGATAGGTTCCTAGGAGCCCTAAGAGTATTCTACACTATGTTTTATAGATAGGTTCCTAGGAGCCCTAAGAGTATTCTACACTATGTTTTATAGATAGGTTCCTAGGAGCCCTAAGAGTATTCTACACTATGTTTTATAGATAGGTTCCTAGGAGCCCTAAGAGTATTCTACACTATGTTTATAGATAGGTTCCTAGGAGCCCTAAGAGTATTCTACACTATGTTTTATAGATAGGTTCCTAGGAGCCCTAAGATTATTCTACACTATGTTTTATAGATAGGTTCCTAGGAGCCCTAAGATTATTCTACACTATGTTTTATAGATAGGTTCCTAGGAGCCCTAAGATTATTCTACACTATGTTTTATAGATAGGTTCCTAGGAGCCCTAAGAGTATTCTACACTATGTTTATAGATAGGTTCCTAGGAGCCCTAAGAGTATTCTACACTATGTTTTATAGATAGGTTCCTTTGAGCCCTAAGAGTATTCTACACTATGTTTGTAGATAGGTTCCTAGGAGTCCTAAGATTATTCTACACTATGTTTATAGATAGGTTCCTAGGAGCCCTAAGAGTATTCTACACTATGTTTTAAGCTATTAACCTTGATGTGTGCTTCATATTCCATGTGTTTGACCCCAATTACATCTTCGACCCGAGTCATCTGAAACAGAAATGAACCAAATCTTGAGCGGTTCTATCTCTATGTGTATGATATGTGTCCAACAATAAGTCCAATCTTTTTTTACCCCTCTGCCTAAAGGTTTGCACAGAACTCTATCCTACAAGTAACCTACTAGATAGATAAGCTCTCTGTATAGTCAGTAGTTATTGCAGTCACTATATATTTAGAAATCATTAATATTCCTCCTGAGACTCATTATCTTTATATCTCTAATTGGAAATATCATGAGATTCGATGTAACAGGAGTCATTTGTGCTACAACCTCCAGCATTCTCTCCTCAGGGGTATAAGCTCAGGTTTATATACAGGACACAATATTCTAAGTCAGTTTTATATCCTAAATTAATCCGTGTACAACTTCTTTTATGCTACTTTATTTTTTCTTGAGTGACTGATGGAGGAAAGGAACAATATAAGGTCTGGTGACTGATATCTATTACAGAGATTATGATTATCGTTATGGTAAAACAAGAAAACTTCACTGCAACATTTACCTTCTTAAAATCAACTATAAAGAATATAAAGTCTAATCCGTCACATCCTTACATTGGTTGTAACTCTCTACAAGACGCCTCCATATAACAATTACAGATGGAGGGGCATCAACTTAATTCTACCACAGTCACTGAGTTCCTTGTATTGGGATTCCCCGAGCTGAATGATTACAAGTTGACTTTCTTCTCCATCATTCTTCTCTTGTATTCCATGACTATATGTGAGAACCTCTTGATCATTTCACTGGTGTCCACAAGCCAACGTCTCCAGTCTCCGATGTATTTCTTCCTTGGACATTTGGCCCTGTCAGATATTATCCTTGTAACAAGTGTTGTCCCTACACTGCTGGATATTATCTTAAGGGAAGGGAGCACTATACCTTTTGTATGGTGTTTTGTTCAGTCTTACTTGTACGGAGCAGTTGTCAGTGCTGAGTGTTTTCTGCTCACGGCCATGTCCTATGACCGGTACTTGGCCATCTGTAGACCTCTCCATTATGTCTCTATCATGAGTGTGAAGCTTAGATACGGCCTGGTCATCTCCTCCTGGGTCTTCAGTTATTTGTTTATACTTATCACACTCGTTCTTATATGTTACTTGCGTTTCTGTGGGCCGAATGTTGTTGACCATTTCTTTTGTGACTCGACCTCTCTTTTAGAACTCTCCTGCTCAGACACAACCATTGTGGATATTGAAATGATCGTCCTCTCTTTTCCAATAGTTTTGCTCCCCTTCGTGTATGTGATCATTTCCTATGTCTTTATTTTCATCACCATCTTTGGAATGTCCTCCTCTTCTTCTGGCTGGAAAAAGACCTTCTCTACTTGCACCTCCCATTTGGTGGTGGTTTCAATCTATTACGGCTCCATTCTTATCATCTACATGGTCCCTTACAAAGGACATTCTGTGACTATTAAGTTTATTTCCCTTTTCTACATTGTTATAACCCCCCTTTTAAACCCAATGATATACAGTCTTAGGAACAAAGATATTCAGTCTTCTGTGGTTATATATCTGATGGTTGGTGGGAAGAGAAGGGTCTAGTAGGAGAAGAGTCACAATCTGTGAAGTTGTCTCTCCGTGGTCCCTCTCTGCTACTATGGTCGAGATGTTACCTCCTCTACATTCTGTCTGTTTCTTACTTTTTACACTGATGTGCACATTCACTTTGGGCTATGCCCATATGCCCTATTCACTATGGGCTGTGCCCATAGGGTGGCAATGAATTCCCTTCTTGTTACTTAAAGGGCCAGTGCACATTTCCAGTAAACCATCCGCAGCCTCTCTCTGACAATGTACAGGTACAGCATTTGCCACATCCTGCCTAAGTCCTTTGCATGTGGGGTGGCTAAGGTTGAGCGATCGGGATCAGAAAAGATCGGATTCCGATCGGTGATCTAGTAAATTTCACGATCGTGATCTGTATTCTGATCCGGATCATTTCTGGTGGTATCGAGGTTGGAGGTTAGTTCCCACAATGCTTGGCTACTGGACAAGCATTGTGGGAAAAGCTAACATTAGGGTTCAGAAAAGATCAGATCCTGATTGGCGATCAAGCAAATTTCACGATCGTGATCAGGATTGGGAGCAGCTGGAAAATTTTTGAAAATGGGATTTTAAAAACAATACTAAAATCTCAAGATTGGCTCAACCCAGGGGTGACCAATAGTCTGGGGGCTTAGCCTGCCATAAGGGTGCTGTTGGGCTGCTTGGTGGTATCCTTTATATGTCCATTGTTGCGTTCCTTGCAGTGGCCATGTGGTACCACATCCAATAGAGCTACAATGAAGAGGTCACCATGAGTGGTCAGTGTTTGTTTCTGTACATTGTGAAGTTTAGATCCATGTATAGTACTTGGATGAGCGCCCCATCACTTTTTTCCTAAACTGTATTATACCGTGAGTTGTATTGATGAGAAGTCAAAGATTTAGGTGGACATATTTTCTTCTCTATTTCAGACTGTTAACCCTTCTTTGGTTTGGTTTTGCAGGTTCCCAGAATTATTTGGACTACTTTGATCGTTGTTTTTTTTTTTTTTTCAGGATTCTTGGTAATAAAAAGGATCAAAGAGATTTTTGTGTTGGAGTTTTATTTTGTTTTTCTTTCTGTGTGCGTTTTTAATGATTGCCTTAGCAGGGGATAGTGGTCTGATTGTGAGGTGTCCATTACTATGGTGGGACTGAGTATTCACCAGTTAATAGGTTAGCACTAACCCACCATTATTACCCCAATAACCACAGGTCCCAGGATTAGAATCAGCCAGTGATAGCCCAGAACTTTTAATAGACATCAATAAATAGCTGATCAATAGTCAACCAAAACACACAATACCTGGAGTGGACGGAGTCATGTGAACGGTAATACATTGTATCCAACAGGTAGCAGAATATGGAACTGTCTCACCACAGTCGGATGTAGAGTCCATTCAAGGGAAGTCACCTGGTTTGTAGATTGATCCTTTTTTTTTTTTTTTGCCCCTACATGTGCTACAATGACCTTTGCCATGTCACGTCCCCCTGAGAAAATTATAATTTGTCTTGTACAAAAACAAATCCTATTTGAGTTGAAAAAAAAAAAAAAAAAAAGTCTCATTGCACAATGGACATAACCTAATGGTGTACAGCTCAAGTAAAACCACAGAACATCTTTCTCTATTCTGTATCTTCAGACATATAAGAATTGGTGCCTCGGTGATAACTATATAAGTCATGTCCGGCACCTATCTGACCTGTATAACTTCGGAAAGTATTAGTATCAGTGTAGCTTCTTGTTTGTAACAGGACATATATAATAATAATACATTTTATCTCTATAGCGCCAACATATTCCGCAGCACTGTACAATTTGTAGGGTTCAGATACAGACAGAAAGATACATTACAAAGAAAGTCATTTCACACAATGGGACTGAGGGCCCTGCTCACAAGAGCTTACAATCTATGAGGTAGAGGGGGTGACACAAGAGGTAGCAGGGGCGGTATTACTTATACAGGGGTCAGACAATGTTGTAATAGAGGTGACTGTCATTACACAAACATAAAGCTGTATGAGCCATCACCAGTCGTGTCCTGTAACATGTGGATGGAGCTTGGACATATAAAGTTAGCCTGAAATGGCCTCATATCATGTGGGAGCGGGGACAGAGGAGGGTTAAATTTTGGGGATTCTAATTATAGTGCGGAAGGGTTTACGTTAGAAATTGGCATAGGCCTTTCTGATAATATGCGTCTTTAGTTTGCATTTGAAGTTGTAGAAATTGGGAGTTAATCTGATTGTCCGGGGTAGAGCATTCCAGAGAAGTGGTGCAGCTCGGGAGAAGTCTTGTATACGAGCGGGGGAGGTTCTGATAATAGAGGATGGAAGTGTTAGGTCATTGAGTGAGCGGAGAGCACGGGTTGGGCGGTAGACAGAGATGAGGGAGGAGATGTAGGGAGGTGCGGCATTATGGAGAGCCTTGTGGGGGAGGGGAAGAACTTTATATTTTATTCTATAATGAATGGGCAGCCAATGTAGTGACCGGCACAGACCGGAGGCCTCGCTGTAGTGACTGGCACAGACCGGAGGCCTCGCTGTAGCGTCTAGCCTGGTAGATGAGCCTGGCCGCTGCATTCAGAATAGATTGTAGAGGGGAGAGTTTAGTGAGGGGAAGACGGATTAGTAAGGAGTTACAGTAGTCAAGGCGAGAATGAATCAGAGAGACAATAAGTGTCTTTAGTGTATCTCTGGTAAGGAAAGGGCGTATTCTGGAGATGTTTTTGAGGTGGAGGTGACATGAACGTGTGAGTGATTCAATATGAGGGGTGAAGGAAAGGTCTGCGTCACACATGACCCCAAGGCAGCGGGCCTGCTGCCTAGGAGTTATAGTAAGGCCTGAAACTGCAATGGATATATCAGGGACAGATCTATTAGATGGTGGAAACAGTAGTAGTTCAGTCTTAGAGAGATTTAGTGTCAGATAGAGCGAGGACATGATATTAGAGACAGCAGAGAGACAGTCACTGGTGTTCTGTATGAGTGCAGGGATGATGTCACGGGAAGATGTGTATAATTGGGTGTCATCAGCATAAAGATGGGACCTGAAGCCAAATCTGGCGATGGTTTGTCCAATGGGGGCTGTGTAGAGAGAAAAGAGCAGGGGGCCGAGGACCGAGCCCTGAGGAACCCCAACAGCATATCAATGTGCTTGAATAAGACATCATCCTCCCAGTGGGCAAACCCAAGAAGAACCAAGACTAACCTTCCAACCCAAATCCAGGATGGTTTTAAAATGCGAATTCACTCTTACCAATGTTTTACCGCACAAATCTCATGTTTGACTGTATAGTTCTAAGTATTTCGTAGCAGGTTAGAAATTGGGCCCTTTGCTTCTTTCCCAATACCTATTGACTATTTTTTTTTTTTGTTTAATCTCTTTTTATTAGTTTTTAACATATACAGAAATGCAATGGAACAAAGCAGTAGTTCACTGGAAACATATAATAGAGAAAAGAAGCATGGGTAAGGCGAAGCGTTCATCATGGTATCATATCAAGCGACTTTGCCTAGTGTGCAACGTAACAAACAGTACATATTGTAATGTGTAGGACTAATAAAACAAGAAGGTAGATGAGAGATGTAACATCATCTACACCATAAAGATAAACCAATAATTCTATAATAGTAATCAAATGCTGTGAAATGGAGGATGATTATCGTGATATATGGAGGTAAGTATGTGATTGAAAGGGCGAAGGAAGAATAAGTAGTGAGGGGGGGTGGGGGGTGGAGGACAGATGTGTTCAAAGAAGGGGGGGGAGAGATAAGTTACTACCCATAGCATGGGATCACTGGAATGCTTTCCACCATCTGGACCAGATTTTGACATATTTGCCATATGTCTTTTCCTCAAAGCGTGCTATTTGATGTACCTTTTCCATCCAGAGATCTATTGATGGGGTAGATGTGTCTAACCAAAACAAGGGGATTAGAGATTTTGCAGCTCCAAGCAATTGGAACCATAAAGCCATCTTGTGTGCTCTGAGGGCACCATATGGACCTGATAATAAAACACTATCTGGGAATAGTGGCGTTGATGTTTTTAGAATTTTGTTAACTTGAAGCTCTATTTCCCTCCAGAAAGACTGTATCAAGTCACAGGACCACCAAATGTGTAGCATTCAACCAGTGTCTCTATGGCAGCACCAACAAGTATCGGAGTCACTAAGGCCATGTCTGAAAAGCCAGTCGGGAGTGTGGTACCATCTGGTAAGTACTTTATAATGAACTTCTTGCAGTCTGACATACATCGAGTGGTCATGAGAGTCTCTCAGGATATAGTTTATGTCATCTTCGGAAAAATTGAGGGTCAGTTCATTCTCCCATGCAGATAAGAAAGCTGGTTTGGACGGTTCCGTTACTCGAGAGAGTGCCATTTTGCAGGACGCTACTTTCCTTTGTGACGAGAGTAATGAAGTTAGACCTATTTCAAAAGGAGTGAGTTGTCTACTAGGGTTTGAAGAACTCAAAAGTCTCTTAATCATATTGGAGAACTGGGCATAAAGAAGAAAGTAAATTTTAAGCATGGAAACCAAAAGCTTGAAGAGCCTGCTGTGAGATTGGTGAGCTGTCTTGGATCAAATCCTTAAGTTTTATATCTTTCAGCATATTCCAAAATGAGCTACCAGCCATGGATTTTTAGAGTCCGTAAGCAAAAGAGAAGAGGTCAGGTATGCTTGGAGATGGTGTAGGCGCTGAACTCTCTTTATGTTCAAGCCAGATTTCATATGGGCCTTGAAGCAGAATACACATCTCTTTCCGTGGTCCATGCGACTTTGAAGGAAACCATAAGGAGTGGATAAAGTTGGGATCAAACAGTTATTTTGCTAAGTCTGTAGTAAGGGAATACCTATTGGGCAAAACACAAAACATTCAGCAGGACAGTTGAATAGCCTTGTAGCTGAATCGAATATCAGGTAATGCAATGCCCCCATCTCGTTTCTTTGTAATAAGTAATGCGTGTTACAACCTCGGAGGTTTGTGTTTCCATAAAAAGGCTGAAAAAAAGCCTTAGGAAGATGTATAGGCAACATCTGCAGCACATACATAACCTTTGGTATCACATACATTTGCAAAAGATTTCTCCTGCCTAACCATGACAAATAGGGCAGATCATAGTCTCGTAGAATCGACTTAAGTTCTGTAAGTAAGGGTGTATAGTTCAAGGGGTAATCATTAAGCAGGTCAGAGGGCAGGTGTATACCATGGTACATGATGGAGTTTTCTTTCCATTGGTAAGGAACCAACGTTTTCAATTGGGAAACTTGTGCTGGAGATACAGTCACATTGAGTATTTCAAATTTAACTGCGTTGATTTTATAATTGGAAAGGGCACCATAGAGAGTTATAAGGGATTGTAATTCAGGGAGGGCCACTAAAGGATTAGGCAGAAGGAACAGGACATCATCTGCGAAGGCCATTGTATATAACTACTTATTTGCTACCTGAAAACCTTGAATATTGGGGTTTTGGCGGACCGCCTGGAGGAAAGTTTCTAAAGTAAGGACAAACAGGGTAGGAGAAAGGGGGCAGCCCTGCCTAGAACCATTTGAAATCTCAAAGTGATTTGAAAGGGATCCATTTATTTTAAGTCTAGAGTGAGGCTGGGCGTAAAGAGAAAGTATGGCTCGTACAAATGCTGGGGGGATGCCAAAGGTCAGACATATAGTTCCAGTTGACTCTGTTGACTGCCTTTTCGGCATCGACGCTCAGAAAAAGAAGCAGGCGATTCGACTTTTTAGCTAATGCAATAGTGTGGAGTAGTCTATGTGTATTCTCCTTACCCTCCCTACCCTTGACAAAGCCTACCTGCTCTTCATTAACCAATTGCGGGACAAGGTCTCTCAGTTGTTTTGCAAGAAGTTTGGCCCAAACCTTTAGGTCAAAGTTCAGTAATGAAATTGGCCTGTAGTTACAACATTGTGTCGGATCTTTACCCTCTTTATGGATTATGGTAACATGTGCTTTTTGCGTTTGACGCGTCATGGGTGACCCCCGGAGGAGGGCATTACAAAAGGATGTGAGATGAGAGATTAGCTGGGTTTGAAAAGTATTATAGTAATGGGAGGTTAGCCCATCAGGGCCAGGGTTTTCACTGGAAAGTGAGGCCTTCACTTCAGTTTCTGTAATAGGTTGCATCAGAACTGATTTGTCCTCCTCTGTGAGGAAGGGCAGGTGGAGAGAATCTAAACAATTTCTTATGTGAGCGGTGTTCTCTCTAGAGTCACTTGGCGTATTAGACTCAGCTGGGTGTGCATCAGGACTTAAATTATATAGAGAAGAATAGTATTTATGAAAAGCTTCCGCAATGCTAGGGCTATCATATACTAGTGAGCCATCCTGTTGTCTAATCGCCTCTATGTGAGCTCTTGCCCTTTCGTTCCTCAGCATTGCTGTCATGAGCTTACTGCCCTTATTACCATGAACTATCCCCACATCAAGGTAGGGGATAGTTCAGGAGACTGGTTCGTTTTGAAAAACTGATCTAGTTCCTTTCCTATAAATTCCTTAATCTCAGATTTGTCTAAGACAGGGGTGCCCAATACGTCCATCGCGATCTACCGATCGATCGCAGTGGACGTATGGGTCGATTGCGGGATGCAGCCAGGGATCCCCGGTGTCTGCTTGTTCACAGTGCAGGCTGAGAGTCGACTCTCAGCCTGCACTGTGAACAAGCACTCCGGACACTTGCAGGCCGGGCAGCAGCAGCTCCGGGGGATGACGCGTTCCCCGCTCTTAGGGATGGAGGGAGCCGGGGTGCTGCTTGTTCACAGCACAGGCTGAGAGTCATCTATGGACACTGGCAGGTGGGGATGCTGCAGCCCCAGCCTGCCAGTGTCCAGAGATCACTCTCAGCCTGCGCTGTGAACAAGCAGACAGTGGGGATCCCTGGGCGGCCACAGAACGCCGCTGTCTCCTGCTCTCAAGCTCCGTCCGGCCCCGCCCACATGTACGGTTCTGCCCACAGACATGTCCCAGCCCCGCCCACAAGAAGTGGGTAGTAGATCTTTGGACTTGGTCATGTTATAAAGTAGCTCACATGCTGAAAAAGCGTGAGCACCCCTGGTCTAAGAGGTGTTCATTTAGGCGCCAGGTCCAAGCTCTAGGCGTCAGTTCTGGGAGGGCAAAGGAGGTGGAAACTGGGGCATGATGCGATATGCTTATTATGCCTATTTGTGATCAAGTGATGCTGTTAGATAGGGTGTTGAAACATAATATATAGTCTAGAAGTTGGTGAGAATTATGGGGTGTGGAGAAAAACGTGTAGTCCTTGACAGTAGGATTCAATAATCTCCAGGAGTAAACCAGGTTTAAATCCTGAAGGGTAATGTGCAATCGTCTGGTGGCCTTTTGGGACAGGGAGGATTTTTGTGAGGAAGAGTCTAATAATGGGTCTAACAAAATATTTAGATCACCTCCTAATAAAATTTCTCCTTCCAGAAATTGGGCAAGTTCAGTTAAAGAACGTAGTAACCAGGTCAATTGACCCTGATTAGGGGCATAGAGTGAAGCTATGGTTATAGGGCGGTTGGTTATACGGCTCTGCCCTCTGTGTCTACATATTGTTGTGAAATGACAAACGAGAGTGATTTCTTCCGAGGTATTGCAATTCCTTTTAAGGAGGATGCGGGGTATGATGAATAGTACCATCTATCGAAGTCAGACTTATAAGGCTTGGGAATATTGTCAGCTTCGAAGTGAGTTTCTTGCAACAGCAGGATATCAGCATTTAGTTTCTTGGATAGGGACATGAGCCAGTGCTGTTTATTTGGGGAGTTCATCCCTTTAACATTGAATGAGGATTGTGATAGAGTTATGACCCGTCGAAGACATGTTTCTCAGTGAATGTTAGATAAAGCACACAAAAAAAAGAAAAAGGGCTAATAAATTTGTTAGCTGGCGGGTGGCTTAGGTGGGGGGGGGGAGGGAAGGAGGAGTGGGGGGGAGGGAAAGGAAAAGAGAGAGAGAAAGAGAATAATAGAAGAAGGGAACAGAGGAAGGTGAGTATGCTATGCACTAGATCTATTCCAATGAAGGTCGATATTGATTGATCTAGTTTGCCTTTCAAAACCGTTATTTTGCATTGTGTCAATGGCGTATGTTCTATTGTAAAATAAATCACTATATTCCTTCAATACTATTTTTGTGTGCAGCAAGATTTATCTTCCTATGATTACATGGGTCGGAGGACCCCTTCTTTGCTAGCACCACAAATTTCTTATGAGTGTGCGGTACCACTGATTTCTCTGTGTCTGCCACTGGGTAAGTGTATTGCCTCGTAATGTTGTTGCAACTTCCACACTCTTCTACTGAGTCATTGTATGGCCTCCTCATGCCATGCTGCTGGTACATCCAAACTCTGCCACTGGATCACTTTATGGCCTTCCCATTGCTACTGCCACCTCACCAGCGCCGCACCTCCCATGAGGTGACCTGAAGCGACCGCTTCAGGCGGCACTATGCCAGGGCCTCGGGAGGGCGGCATTTTTGCTGACCTAAGCCAGTCCAGGACAAGCTGTCCTGGACTGGCTCAGAATCACCGTGTCTGCAGCCCGACATGGGAAGCGAGCGGTGTATTGGGGCGGTCCTGCTGGACGCAGCGCTGCTCCAGCGGCCGCCCCTCACACTCAGGCAGAGAGCAGGTCCTTTCCCTGCCTGCTCTCTGCCTGCAAACACCGCTCGCTCCGCTCGGTCACACCCCCTTTCCACTCGACCATGACCCTTCAGTTCGGCCACGCCCATTTCTTGTGACCCCGCTCCCTCAGCTCCTCCCCTCCTGGGGGGGCGGCTTTCTGACACCACTTCAGGCGGCAGAAAGCCCAGGTTCACCCCTGAACCTCACCATTCTGCTATTGGATTACTCCACACTCTGCAACTTGGTTTATGTATGGTCTCCCTACATTGTTGCTGCCTCCCCACTCTGCTACTGGGTAACTCTATGCTCTCCTTAGGTTGCTTCTCTTCCTCCCTATTCTGCTACTGGGTTACTGAATGGTCCTAAGGCTGCTGCCACCTCTACATTCTGCCATTGGGTCACTGTATGGTCTCCTCAAACTGCTGCAACCTCCACACTCTGCCAATGGGTTACTATATGGCCTCCTCACACTACTGCTTGCCTCCCTATTCTGCTACTGGGTTACTGTATTGCCTCATGAGGCTGCTGCCACCTCCCCACTCTGTCTCTCATCAATGTATGGTCTCCTCACACTGCTGTTGGCTTCTTGTCCTGCCAATGGGTCACTGTATGACCTCTTAGGCTGCTGCAACCTCCACACTCTTCCACTGTTTCACTGTATGGCCACCTCCCACTACTGCCTCCTGTCTATTATGCCACTGGGTTAATGTATGGCTTTCTCAAGATGTTGCCACATCCAAACTCTGCCACTGGGTCACTGTATGGGCTCCTCATGCTGATGCAACCTCCACTCTCTGCCACTGGGTCAGTGTATGGCCTTGTCATTGCTGCTGATGCCTCCACACTCTTCCACTGGGTCACTGTATGGCCTCCTCACGCTAATGCAACCTCCACACACTGCCACTGTTTTGATTCCCTACAATGCTGCTGCTTCCCCACTCTCCCACTGAGCCACTGTATGGTTTCCGAAGGCTGCTGACACCTCCACACTCTGCTGTCGGGTCACTGTATGGCCTTCTCATTGCTGCTGACACCTCCTCACTCTTCCACTGGGTCACAGTATGGCCTTCTACTCCTGCCGCATCCTCCACACTCTGCCACTGGATTACAGTATGGTTTCCTCATGCTACTGCCGCCATCCCATTCTGCCCCTGAGTTACTCTATGGCTGCCGCCACCTCCACACTCTGCCACTGCATCACTGTGTGGCCTCCATAAGCTGCTTCTACCTCCAAACTCTGCCACTGGATCAAACCCTGCCACTTTATGGCATTTTCATTGCTGCTGCCGCCTCATCACTCTGCCATTGGGTTACTGTATGGCCTCGTAAGGCTGCTGCCACCAACACACTCGCTGCTGGGTTACTGTATGTCCTTCTCACACTGATCCAACCTCCACATTTTGCCACTGTGGTACTGTATTGACTCCCTACACTGTTATTGCTTCACCACTCTGCCACTGGGTCATTGTATGGCCTCCTAAAGCCTGCTGCAACCTCCACACTCTGCCACTGGGTTACTGTATGGCTTCTTCACGGTACTGCTACCTCTAAACTCTGCCACCGTGTTACGGTCAGCAGGCTTACTTAAAATAATAATAAAGAAACAATAGCCTGCGGAGTCCAACTGGTCTCTGAACCGTAGGGCAACCAGGTGTGAATGAGGCCCAACAGTTAACTTCACTGCCGGATTACACCACCAACTGAGTGCTCCGTTACCTTACAGGGTGGCTTCCACTGCAGCACAGAGCAGCCGCAATTGAACTCAGAATCTAGTAGTTGCTTGGCTGCTGGACAAACTTAAACTATGACCATGTGCTCCCAGTAGCTTTACTGGACCACTCCCACCACAGCCACCTGCTGTTGCAGCCCAACCAGGAAGCTGACAGACTGTGTGAACTAAGTCCTAGATAAAGAGCTTAAATTTCGGAAGGGAGACCCACTTCCACAACACATAGGACACAGACAAAAACATATATCAGTTCTAGGTCACACACAGAGCAGCACCACACACAGTGAATTCAGAGATGATTCAGAGTTGAGGCTAGGGCACTGGGTTGACAAACCTGCCTCCTTAAATGGAGGGAAGGCGGGCCTGATCAGTAATCCCAGGTTCCCAAGCCAGGTGTTCATAGGCTCACACCACCATCGGTCAGAAGACTTTATTAGGCTGCAAGAGAATTAACACCTGCTATGCTGGACTGCCAGCAACAAGGAGGGAATGTTAGTGTGTTACGGTGCCACAACAGAGGAACGGGCTGCAACCCGACCTCTTGGCCGCATCTGCCGCACTGTCCTAACACAGGGGATCACTTTATGGACTTCCCATTGCTGCTGCCGCCTCTTCACTCTTCCACTGAGTCACTATATGGCCTCGTAAGGCTGCTGCCACCCCCACACTCTGCTACTGGGTAACTGTATGGTCTCCTAAGACTGCTCCTGCCTCCACACTCTGCCAATGGGATACTGCATGGCCTCCTCACGCTACTGCCACCTCCCTATTCTGCCACTGGGTCACTGCATGGCCTCTTTATGCTGCTGCTACCGCCAATCTCTGCTACTGTGTCACTTTATGGCCTTCCCATTGTTGCTGCCACCTAATCACTCTGCCACTGGGTTACTGTATGGCCTTCAAAGGCTGCTGTCACCTCTCCACTCTGTCACTGGGTTACTTTATGGCCTCCTCATACAGTGCAAGTTTTGGCTCTGCAACTGGCCAAATTATTGAAGTTTGCAGTGGTCCTAAGAGTGATGCTTGTCATGTGCATATCATACTGACTCATGGTATTGTTTGACTACCACAGTAGACTCTCCATGTGTGTTACGGGAAGGCACAATGTTCTACACCACTATACAGGTTTTCTGCAGCCAAGAAATAGCAGGGTTTTTTTTAACACTATTCCCTGCAAATAAATTCAGATAGCATAACATTTTTGGTGGGGAAATCCGAAGAAGTGGCCGAACCAAATTTTTCAACACTTTGCTCATCTTTAGTGGTAGTGCAGAGGGTGAGGTCACAGAAGAGTCATGTAATAGGGTGTCCTCATCATAGAGATGGTCCTGAAAGCCAAATCTGCTAATAGTCTGTCTACATGTAGCTTCACTTAGATTTCCTCACATGGGCAAACCAACATAACAGACATTCAGTGGATCCATAACTGCTAAATCCAATATATTTACTGCAAGTCTTAGTGTCCCATCCAAGGCTAGTAAAATGGCTACAGCGAGTGGGCAAAATGAATGTCTAAGATTAATCTTGTTCTTCAAAGAAAATCAAGTCTGTATTTAGCTTTTGTAGATGAATAAAATATAGAATATTGTAAAGAAAAAAATAGAAAATTCTCAAATTTACTAAATAAATTGTCGACATCTTATTAAACTTTCACAAACTTTCACTTTTAAAGTACAAGGAATGAAACTTCTCAAACTTTTGTAAAACTTAGTAAACTCACAGCTGAGTCTCCCCAAGGGAGCCGGAAGGAATCTCCCTGATGACAATGTAACTGATGGAAGATTCTCTATAAGATGCTCAGGATAAGAACCTCGAGTCTTTCCTCTGAACAGGAACAAATCTATGAAGATTTTCTGAAACCACAAGAATCTACAACCAGAGGGAACCAGAAGATAAGCTGAGAAGATCTGAGGCTCTCCTGCCAGTAAGTAGACTTCTATTCTATCTTGGAGCTCAGATAAATGGTTGCATTATATGGTATCTATATAAGGCCCTTCTTATCTCCCTGATTTTATATTATGAATCCTTATGACAAAGATATTCTTCATTGGATTCTGTATGTACTGAGGTGGAAGGAGTCTTCGCTTCCCGGGGAATATCAAAATCCAAATCGGTTATCAATCTGTGTGTACGACGGGAGGGAAACATCTGAATGGTCGACTTATTCTTATAGTTATCTCCAATTTATTTCTCACAGTTGACAACGATTTTGGATATTTTCCAGCCTGAATATGCAACATTACAATTTTAGTGAAGTGACGGAGATTCTGCTCTTGGGGTTTCAGAATTTAAAAGGTTTCAGTTTTTATTTCTTCCTCCTGCTGCTGCTCATCTACTGTGTGACAATATGTGGAAACCTCCTCATCATCCTGGTGGTGTCCTCCAGCAGATCCCTCCACTCTCCCATGTACTTCTTCCTCACACAGCTCTCCCTCACAGATATTCTCCTCTCCACCACCATCGTACCCAATATGCTCGACATTGTGCTGTATGATGGGAGTTCTGTGTCTTTTATTGGATGTTTGACCCAATTTTACTTATTTTCAGCCTCGGAATCATTGGAATGTCTTCTCCTGACGGTGATGTCCTATGACCGGTATCAGGCCATCTGTCACCCTCTACACTACACCTCTGTCATGAGTCTCACATTTTGCCTACGGGTCATTCTTTTGTGCTGGTTGGTGATTCTTGTCACAGTGTTGATAATTTTTATAACCATTAGATGTTTGGATTTCTGTGGACCAAACATCATTGACCATTTCTTCTGTGACTTGGAACCATTACTGGAGCTTTCCTGCTCGGACACATTTATAATGAAGTTGGAGACATTATTTCTGGTTATTATTTTTGCAATTTGCCCGGTTACTGTTATTATAGTCTCCTATGTGTATATTATTATCACTGTACTAAAGATCCCCTCTGTGACCGGGAGAAAGAAGACCTTCTCCACCTGTAGCGCCCATTTGGCTGTGGTGTCTCTATTTTATGGATCACTTATTAGCATCTATGTATTTCCTCGACAGCAAAGTGCAAAGACATTCCTGTCCCTGCTCTACACTGTAGTCACTCCATTACTGAACCCAATGATATACAGTCTGAGTAATAGAGAGATTAAACAGGCTCTCAAAAAACTTTTTAGCAATATGTTTGCACCATTCCCTATATACCGCACTATTGATCTTTCTTCTTTACCACATACAAAAAAGAACCATCCTGCCCCTTATAATGTTTCCAATTCTTGCAAACCTATGGTAGAAGTAAAGCATTAGAGATTTGGCAAACTGGTTCCGAATGAGCCGGGATTGTTACAAATTCTACCAAACCTGTTATTTTTGGTGGTTTGCCTTGCAGGAATCTAACAAACGGGTGGCCACTTTGCTATCTGTTTGAGGGGGGGCAGCAAAACGCAACCTCCACTAACCTGTCTATTACTGGGGGGACATGGTCAAAAAGTGACATGGCCACTATTTTACGTAACTCCCATTGGCTTCACTAAGTGCGTGGGCATCCAAGAAAACTTTACATTCTTACAAGGTGATGTCGGCCACAAGAATACTCATACGCAAAATGACCGCTGTTAGAGATGTGGTAACTGCAGAGGTTCTTGCACACATTTTGGTGGGACTGTTGCCTCATTAGACCATTCTGGGATGATATCATCCAATACATAACCAGGAGATCCTTCCTTTACTCCCTCAACACATCCTATTTGGTTTGGGCACCTAAATTGCTTTTAGACCGAACAGAAATGGTCTGACCACACATCTATGGATGGCGGCCAAGCTCAAGGTGGATAGACAAGCGTCACGAAGTTGGTATGCCCCACAAGACCATTGAAGCCCCATCACAGCCCTTAGTGGTGACCCAGCGCCAGTGACATTACCCTGGAGGGTGTCATGTGTTCTTTTCATTTGTACTGTTGCCACTTGATAATATCTATAGTGTATGGCGTCTGGACTAAGGTAATCTGGCAGACCAAACCTATGCAAATATAATATGTCATGATGTATCTATAGACCTCCATAGGTGCCGTATGACACCCCTGTACAAGCTGGAGCTTATATAAGAATAGAAAGTAGCATCCACTTACTTTATAAAATGATAACCCCCTGCAATGTATGCTGTATATATATATATTGTACTAGGAGGCTGTAAAAAATTCAGAATGGAATGGAATTGTAAAAAAAAAAAATGCATTTGTGCCAAATTCTTATGGGTTTTTATTTGTACGACAATCCCTATGTGGTATAAATAACCAGTTACCTGTATTCTACGAGTCAGGACGATCACGGCGATACCAAATAGAGTAATGTAATGTTTTGATGCCTTTAAAAATAAAAACTGCAAAATAGAAAAAAAAAAAAAAAAAAAAAAAAAAAGGGTTGCCATATTGTAACACCTGTAACTTTCTTATATTTATGATTATGGAGCTGGGGGCGGCGTCTTTTATGCCAGACAGGTTGCTGTTTATATTGATACTATATTGGGGGAGGTCTGATAGTTCCATCACTATTAATTCCATTTTTCCAAATTTGGAAAAAAAAAACAGCTATTTGGACATTTTGATTTTTTTCCCCCGCTACGCCGTTCAGCGTATGGGAGAAATACTTTAATAGTTCGGGTATTTTGGAGTGACAAAGGGCTTATGTTTACTTTTGTTTATTTTTATATAGACTTTTATATTTTTTGTGATTTTTATATACAATTTTTCTTCCTTTTAGGATCCAGGTCTCATCCCTCTGCTTGATGCTGTATAGGCAGCTTAGCCTTCAGCCTGCCATGCTTGGCGTGGTTGGAATGGACGCAGGGGCCTGCCATAGTTGGTTTTCTTGGCCAGTATCATCACCTTGGAAGAAATCACGGTCAGCCTTCTCCCATGGCTTTGTTTGTGAAATATCAAGCGACCCCCCAACTCCTGTTACTCTTTCAGTCTAGGAGTCCAAGTTCCTTCACCTTACCCTCACAAAGATCCTCTTCTACAAATCCAGGGAGGTGGAGATATGGAAACCTTCTCAATCCATCCATAATTGTATCAGTGTAAGGGGTTCCTTACACTGATACAAGTTGGGCCGACACACTTCCCTATTGAGCTTCCTAAAATGTATCTCAAAGTAACACATTGTCCCTGTGGTCTGTTGAATACAATAATCGTCCACCATCTTCTGATGCTCACACAGATGCACCAGCATATGTAAGGTGGAGTTCACCAAGTTGAAATGTTGCCTATAAGTTGGAGCAAAGGCAGACCATTGTACAGCAGGATGGTTTTTAGTAACATAGAGCTGAAATCTGCAGAATCTTTTCTTGCCTCACCTTCTTTAAAGGGATCCTATCATTAAACCTAAATTTTTCTGCCTATCATGTAGGAATAGCTTTAAGAAAGGCTATTCATCTCCTACCTTTAGATGCCTTCTCTCTGCTGACGTTCGGTATATAATCCGTTTTTCATCGGTATGCAAATGAGTTCTCTCGCAGCAATTGGGGTGGTCCTCAGTGATCAAATAGCACTGGGGGCGTCCCCAATGCTGTGAGAGAACTCATCAGCGCCACTTTCATCTTCTTGAGGAACAGGTTTTCTTCATGTGTTCTTCCAGCAGTGGCTTCAAACTTCTAGGCCTTCTAGGCCTCGGGTAGCCAACTGCACATGCCTGCCGGCCACAAGAAAATGGCCGCTTACAATACTATGTAAGTGGCCATTTTCTTGTGACCAGTGGGCATGCGCAGTCGGCTTTGCCCAAGGCCCGAGGCCTAGAAGTTTGAAGTCACCGCCGGAAGAAGACACGAAGAAGACCCGTTCTTGAAGAAGATGGAGGCGGGCTGAAGAGTTCTCTCGCAGCATTAGGGAAACCCTCAGTGCTGTTTGAGCACTGGGACCTGCCCCCAGTGCTGCGAGATAACTCATTTGCATACCTACTAAAACCAGATTATATACTGAATGGCGGCGCGGAGAAGACAACAAGAGGTAGGAGACGAATAGCCTTTCTTAAGGCTATTCCTACGTGTTAGGGACAAAAAAAATTGAGGTTTAATGATAGGATCCCGTTAAGTCAGTTTACAGGTTAATAAAATGGTGAACCACTGGATTAACCAGTTAAGGACCAGGCCTCATTTCTCAAAACTGAAATGTGTCACTTTAAATAGCAATAATTTTGAGACCCTATAACTTACTCAAGTAATTTTGAGAATGTTGTTTTGTGTCACATTGTACTTCATGTTCATTGTAAACATTGATCAAAATTTTTGTATTTATTTATAAAAATTTTTTGGAAATTTTGAAAAAAAAATAAAAAAATCACAATTTTCAAAATGTGAAATGCCCTGCTTATCAGACAGATAGTCATATCACCCAAATACATGAATAAATCTCATCTCCCATATCTCTGCTTTATATCGGATTATCTGTAATTTATTTTGGACATTATAAATCTTACAAGTATAGCAGCGTTTTCCCAGATTACAAGGACATTTCCCAAAATCATTTTTTAGGGACCGCTTCAGTTCTGAAGAAGATGATAAAGGCCTATATATATATATATATATATATATATATATATATATATATATATATATATATATATATATATATATTAGAAACCCCCATGAATCAACCCATTTTCAAAACGGCACCCCTCAAATAATTCAAAACAGCATTTGGGATGTTTGTTAACCCTTTAAGCATTTCACAAGAAAGTAATATGGAGGTGAAATTTAGACATTTCATTTTCATCCAATAATACATCCATTTAGACCTAAAATTATCACATTCACAAAGGGTTAAAGGAGAAAATACATCTAACAGTTTGTTTTATAAGTTTTCCTGGGCACAGAAATCCCCCACATGTGGGTGTAAACTGATGTTTGGGCAGACGGCAGCGCATGGAAGGGAAGGAGCGACACTGGGTGTATGAAAAGTAGATTTGCTGGAATAGTTTTCAGGTGCCATGTCTCATTTACAGAGCCCTTAGAATATCAAAACAATGGAGACCCAAAAAAGTGACCCCATTTTGGAATTGACAAGATCCAGACCAACAATAAAAGCACCGTGCCTACTCCCAAATTACGGTAAAACATGTAGCTTTCGGAAATTACAACCCTGACAGAATTTATCAAGGGGTATAGTGAGCATTTTGATCTCACAGCCGTTTCACAAATTTTATGAACATTGGAAAGCGTAAATGAAAAATTACTAAAACATCATTTTATCCCCAAAGTTTTCATTTTCACAAGGGGTTAAAAGAGAAATAGCATCTCATAGTTTGTGTATATGTGGTCATAATCTGCTGTGTGGATACATGGTGGGCTCAGCATGGAAAGAGCACTATTTGGCTTTTGGAGGGCAGATTTTGCTGGAATAGTTTCAGGTGCCATGTCACATTTTCAGAGCCCCTAAAGTACCAATACATTGAAACCCCCCTAGGGGAAATGTTTTTTGTTCAGGATTTTGAGGCCGTATTTGCCTCAAAATCCTGACCAAAATGATGGTCCCATTGAAATCAATGAGAGCCGCTCTGGAGCTTTATCCGTACTGGTTTCTGGAAAAAGAAGTGAGGTGCTCATTCTTCAGGCCGTTTCTCCTTGCGATTCAGCCTGAAGACACTCCCTCCTCCTGACTAATCAGGAGCGGAGTGCATGGCTGGATGCCGGTGCAATGCAATGCACTGGCTTTCAGTTGCGGCAACTCGGCTTTTGGATCGGAACCTGAGGCACCCTCTGCCTCAGGTTCCGATCCAAAAAACCTCATGTGAACTTACCCTAAAAGTGACCCTATTTTGGAAACTACACCCCTTACAGAACATATCAAAGGGTAGAGTGAGCATTTTGACCCTTCAGCTGTTTTACAGATTTTAACATTGGGACATGAAAATGAAATTGACTTTCTTTTCAATAAACCATCAATTTAGCCCCAAATTTTTCATTTTCACAAGAGGATAAAGAAGAAAAATCTCTCCACAGGTTGTTACACAATTTCTCCTGAACACGGCAATACCCCATATGTGGCCATAATCTGCTGTATGGGAACATGGTGGGGCTCAGAATGGAAGGAGCGCTATTTGGCTTTCGGAGGGCAGATTTTGCTGGAATAGTTTTCAGGTGCCATGTCATATTTCCAGAGTCCCTAGACTACCAATACAATGGAAACCTCCAAAAATTGACCCCATTTTAGAAAATAAACCCCTCAAGGAATTTATCAAGGGGTATTTTCATTTCTAGCCTAAAAATGATTCCCAGAAATTAATGTACAAAGTGAAATTTGAATTTTTTTTTAAGAAATATGCAATTTCAATGGCCAATACGTTGCACCCATTTTGTGAAATCAGAGACCTGCACTCCTAAAACTATTAAGTGGGCCATCCCGAGGTGCAAAAAATTATATATGTGGGTGTAAACTGCTGCTTGGGTGCACAATAGGGCTCAGAAGGGAAGGAGCACTGCGCTTTTTAGCTTTTGAAGTACATACAGTATTTAGAGGGACTTTCTGGATGCCATGTTGTTTTTGCAGAGCCCTGGAGTTGACTGGAATTCCCCAAGAAGTGACCCCATTTTGTAGGGGAAATTTTACAGTCTCTACAAATATGACCTGGTGTCCAAAATCAAACAATCTAAATCTATGTTCCAAAAGCCACACAGCGCTCCATCAGATCTGTGCCCTGGTATGTGCAGTGTATGCCACAAGTATGACACCGGTGTACCCCGGATAACGGGCTTCATGTCATATGTGGTATAAACTGCTGTTTGGGTACAGAAAGGAAGGAGTCCTATTTTAGTTGTTGAAGCAAATGGAGTGAGGGAAAGTGAACGTGACTTCAGAACCGTATACTCTGGTGTGGAGAGATCTGGAGTAACAGTAACTCTTCTAAATGGGGAAATGAAGCTCGACAGCGAAACTGAAAAATAATCTCAGACGCCTGTGATATGTTATAGGGTCTTTGCCTACCCTTCTGATTCCCACCTCTATAGGGCTGCCATCTTGGCTAGGCTACCAGCGCCCGCACCTCCGCTATCACCATGTCCTTATATTACTGAGGTTAAGTAAACTTTTTACATTCATAGCACAAGAAATACAATTTCTCTCAATCTTCTACAATACTAAATCACCTCAGAGCTGAATATCCTCCAAGGAGCTGCAGGGATTCTCCTCGAGGACACAACGTAACTGATGGAAGATTCCTATATAAGAGGCTCAGACTTAGAGCCTTGTGTCTTTCCTCTGAACAAGACGACATCTATAAAGAAAGATCATCTGCAAGATTTCCAGAAACCACAAGAATCTGCAGGAGGAGAAGACCAGAAGGAGGACCTGAGGCTGCCAGTGAGTAGATACTTATTGGGCCACCCCACAGCCCCGCACTGCTGCTCCTATCCTTTTCTCCAGTTTCTTACAGATGATTTCTGTTGGATTCCTTTTATATATGTACTGAGATCTAAGAAAGTCTCGATTCTAGGGAGAATGTCTTTGTATATACAAAATGCAAGATCGTGTGTCCAGCATACACAGACATTGTGCAGGTCCAAACTACCGAGTATGTCCTTGTGCAGGACCTCTCATGCCGAGATAGGTTCATATCTATTAGGGAGATGAAATATTATTGAGGAGAAGGCTGCTTATTGCCACATTCTGTCACAGTGTCGTTGAGATTATGAGAGGCAGTTACATGTCTATCCTTTTCAAGAAGCCTTCTCCTATTCTCGTCCTTCTCCTTAGACTTCTATGTTCAATCCTTTAAGTATTCTTTTATAATTGAAGTTATGTGTTCAAGGGTCGGAAATTTGGATTTTCTTGGAAGGGCCATAGAAGTGAATGGAAGGAGCTGTACATGTGGCCTACTCTCTATTCATGGCTACCATGGGACAGGGAGAAGACCCCTACTCTGAAGATAGATACTGGTGCTAGAAGTGGAGCCTAGATATAAAGACATACATGGGACATCTCAAAGTAACCTTTTCAGTGTACAGATTAATATTTTATATTTCAGAAAAAAATGGACATAGTTTGCCACATATTGTATCAATTGCTAGGGGTGATATGCCTTCTTTTTAAGGTAAACTCTTTTTTCATGTTCTGAATATGCCCTTGTTCCATGATGTCCTTATTGTGGTCAGGTTATCTTCTCATACATGTAGTGTCCTCCTGATAACCAGCCATGATGTCCTTATTGTGGTCGGGTTATCTTTTCATACATGTAGTGTCCTCCTGATAACCAGCCATGATGTCCTTATTGTGGTCAGGTTATCTTCTCATACATGTAGTGTCCTCCTGATAACCAGCCAGGATGTCCTTATTGTGGTCAGGTTATCTTCTCATACATGTAGTGTCCTCCTGATAACCAGCCATGATGTCCTTATTGTGGTCGGGTTATCTTTTCATACATGTAGTGTCCTCCTGATAACCAGCCATGATGTCCTTATTGTGGTCAGGTTATCTTCTCATACATTGTAGTGTCCTCCTGATAACCAGCCATGATGTCCTTATTGTGGTCAGGTTATCTTCTCATACATGTAGTGTCCTCCTGATAACCAGCCATGATGTCCTTATTGTGGTCGGGTTATCTTCTCATACATGTAGTGTCCTCTCCTGATAACCAGCCATGATGTCCTTATTGTGGTCGGGTTATCTTCTCATACATGTAGTGTCCTCCTGATAACCAGCCATGATGTCCTTACTGTGGTCAGGTTATCTTCTCATACATGTAGTGTCCTCCTGATAACCAGCCATGATGTCCTTACTGTGGTCAGGTTATCTTCTCATACATGTAGTGTCCCCTCCTGATAACCAGCCATGATGTCCTTACTGTGGTCAGGTTATCTTCTCATACATGTAGTGTCCTCCTGATAACCAGCCATGATGTCTTTACTGTGGTCAGGTTATCTTCTCATACATGTAGTGTCCTCCTGATAACCAGCCATGATGTCCTTACTGTGGTCAGGTTATCTTCTCATACATGTAGTGTCCTCCTGATAACCAGCCATGATGTCCTTACTGTGGTCAGGTTATCTTCTCATACATGTAGTGTCCCCTCCTGATAACCAGCCATGATGTCCTTACTGTGGTCAGGTTATCTTCTCATACATGTAGTGTCCTCCTGATAACCAGCCATGATGTCCTTACTGTGGTCAGGTTATCTTCTCATACATGTAGTGTCCTCCTGATAACCAGCCATGATGTCCTTACTGTGGTCAGGTTATCTTCTCATACATGTAGTGTCCCCTCCTGATAACCAGCCATGATGTCCTTACTGTGGTCAGGTTATCTTCTCATACATGTAGTGTCCTCCTTATAAACTGTCCACAAAAGATAATTATGACAAGCCCTAGACAATAGAAAGTTCCTGCATTCATGGTTCTATGCATTACAACCAAGACAAAATACATAAGACTGACACTTCTAAGATAGTTGGAGAAAATCTTTTTATGGTTCTATCTATGAGAAAACTGCTTTAAAACAAGACAATGAGGTGAATACTATGTGTATAATAGAGGAAAGTCTTTATGGTCAGTTCTTTATCAATTATACCCAATTTATTTCTCACAGTTGACAACAATTTTTGATTTTCTTCACCCTGAATATGCAACATTACAATTTTAGTGAAGTGACAGAGTTTCTGCTTTTGGGATTTCAGAATTTAAAAGGTTTCAGTTTTTATTTCTTCCTCCTGCTGTTGCTCATCTACTGTGTGACTATATGTGGAAACCTCCTCATCATCCTGGTGGTGTCCTACAGCAGATCCCTCCACTCCCCTATGTATTTCTTCCTCACTCAGCTCTCCTTCACAGATATTCTCCTCTCCACCACCATTGTACCCAACACGCTCCCCGTTGTGTTGTATGATGGGAGTTCTGTGTCTTTTGCCGGCTGTTTGACTCAGTATTACTTTTTTTCGGCCTCAGAGGCATTGGAATGTCTTCTCCTGACGGTGATGTCCTATGACCGGTATCAGGCCATATGTAACCCCCTACATTACACCTCAGTCATGGACCTCACGTTTTGCCTACGCGTCGTGCTGTTGTGCTGGTTGGTTATATTTATTACAATGTTGATCATTTTTTTAACCATGAGATGTTTGGATTTCTGTGGACCAAATATCATTGACCACTTCTTCTGTGACTTGGAACCATTACTGGAGCTTTCCTGCTCGGACACTTTTATAATGAAGTTGGAGACTGTGTTTTTGGTTATTTTTCTTGCAATTTGCCCGGTTACTGTTATTATAGTGTCCTATGTGTATATTATCTTCACCATACTGAAGATCCCCTCTGTGACCGGGAGGCAGAAGACCTTCTCCACCTGTAGCGCCCATTTGGCTGTGGTGTCTCTATTTTATGGATCACTTATTACCATCTATGTATTTCCACGGCAGCAAAGTGCAAAGACATTCCTGTCCCTGCTCTACACTGTAGTCACTCCATTACTGAACCCAATGATATACAGTCTGAGTAATAGAGAGATCAAACAGGCTCTCAAAAAACTTTTTGATAACATTTTTACAGCTTTTCATATAAATAAGGATTTTAGTCTTTCTTTCCTACCACCTAAAGAAAAGAGCCGTCCTCTGCCTTCTAATTCTTCCAATTTTTGCAAAACAATGGCAGAAGTACAGCCCTAGAGATGGGAGAACCAATTCAAATTGTTCCAAAATTCCACCGAACTTAACATTTTTGAGGATCAGCTTGCAAAATTCCAGCAAAATGATAGCTGTTAGCAACAATGTTGATGTCTGTTTTAGGAGGCAGCAAATGTGTGAAAAAAGTAATCACCTTTCCTTCACTCCTGTCTTCTTACTGGGCTGTTTGCCATCCAATTCAACTCCAGGTCACTACTAAGAGCCCTAATTGGACCTTTCTAGTCAAACGGGGGGGGGGGGGGGATGACATCATCATGCTTAGACACTGGCGTGATAATGTCATAGCTCCCCAGGTTAATGCTAAGCCACAATCACAGGTTTCAATGGTCACCTGAGGACCAAAAAAGATGGCAGACAACCCGGGAAGAGGACAGGAATGCTGTGGAAAAGCTTGGAAAAGGTGAGTAATTTAGTTTTTTTACACACTTTCCCAGCCTCTCACTTACTCTCGGGTCTGAAGATACACGATACCATGAATATTCGCTAAGCATCTGCTGACTTCTCAGTAACAACGCTCAAACTTGATGGGTAAAGCTGGTTAGCAGCTATTTATTGATCTGGTTTAATTTAAGCATATCACTGACTTCAGCTCTTAGTATGTAACCCTTCTGTGTCTACAAAGTGGACCATGAAAATCAAACAATCTGCTCTGTGCCTCCCAAGCAGGTGTGAGGTTGTGAAGATCTCTTAGTTCCTTCAGAAAAAAATATAGTTCCTGGGCTTGTTTACTCACTGAATACTGATCAATCAACACAGATTTTGTCTTTGGAACCTGGCTGAAATGAATTGAGTCTCCTCTTCCGCAAGCCTTTCAAGTCAACTTAAGATTAAACAGTATGGAAGAAAAACTTGGTAGAAAGCCATGTCCTTTTCTGTCTGATGTATAGATTGGGCTCCAGTTGGAGAGATGGCGTCCATATCTTTTGAGAACACTTCTGCCGACATTTGTCCAGTACAAACTTCTACGTAGAATAAGAATCTTTTCACTTCAAGATGAGCAAAATGTATCTGCTATAAATACTAAAAGTGGGAATCCAGGAGATGTATACAAAGTTTCTGTGAAAGCTGTATCAGTGTATTATGGCTGTTATTCTGAGACTATTGTGTTTCAGTTCACAAGAAGAAGTGCAGAATCCAAAGAGAAGTTTCTTATTGGGTGAAAAACAAATGAGATTCAGCATTATAGCTGGACAAACCCTTTAAGAATTAATTTAATTTTTCGGGTTCTCTTGGTTTGGGTCTTTGATTTGTTTTGGGGCTAACAAATTCGTTTTGAATCCCAGCATGCAGTGACCCAGCGGTAGAGTGAGTAGCTGGCAGTAGCGTGAGGATGCCATACAGTGACTCAGTGGCAGAGTATGGAGGAGGCAGCAGTGTGAACTGGCCACAGAGTGGCTAGTTGATATAATGTGGAGGTAGCAACAGCCTTAAGAGACCATACAATCACCCAGCGGCAGAGTGAGGAGGTGGCAGTAGCGTTAGGAGGCCATACAGTGACCCAGTGGCAGAGTGAGGAGGTGGCAGTAGCGTTAGGAGGCCATACAGTGACCCAGTGGCAGAGTGAGGAGGTGGCAGCAGCATGAGGAGACCACAGAGAGGCAAAATGATATAATGTGGAGGTAACAGCAGCCTTAAGAGGCAATGTCCTGGCTGATTCACACTTGATTCATCTTTACAAAGGTCAGTCTCGCTAAATTTTGAGTGGACAGGTGAGATCTCCGTGGGGTAACTATGGCCATGGCTGCACTTAACACCCACTCTGATGCCACACTACTGGCTGGGCAGGACAGCTTTTCCAGGGCAAACTCGACCAGTTGTGGCCACAAATCCAGTTTGGCTGCCCAGAAGTCCAGCAGATGTTCCACGATGGGCGTCAGGGTGCACTCTAAGTATGCTTGAAACTGTTGGTTCAAGTTCTGCTCTGTGTCTAGCTGCTGATTAGCAGCTTCTTCACTATGTGGGTGAAGAAAGCTGCTCATCAGCGACTCTAGGCTCAGGCTCCTGCTGATGGAGCCCATACTGCTCCTGTCACACCCTCCCACAGCTGCCATGCCAGTGGACGATGGCACAGATAGGCAGCGGTCAACTAGCTACATAGCATAGCATAGCATAGTATTTCAGTTTGTCCTACCTCTCAGCGGGTGTAATAAAGGCCCCCATTTTTACCCAGTAGTGAGAGTCTAACATTGTGGAGAGCCAGTAGTCAACCCAATTGCTATCGGCTGCATCATCATCCAATAATGTCTGCTGGTCACTGGTGTCCTCCTCAACAGTCTCTAAGTCAGGAGCCTGACTGCTTTCAACAAAAGCTTCTACACCACTCTCTTCATCACTAATACTAGAGGAAGCGGCGGATGTCTCCTCCAGATCTTGGCTGGGCACTAGCTGCTGACTGTCCTGTAATAGGTCTTCCTCGCTGTATAGTGGATCTGAGCCCACAACATAGAGTATTTCTCTAGCTGAGGGAACAGAAAAGGACAGAAGCAGGTTCACGACATCTGAGGATACAGGGCCTGCTTCAGGGACATGCCAACTAACAGTCTGATGAACCCACCGACTCTTGGCTGGGGGTGTCTGATGTGACTTGGGATGAAGTGGATGAACAAGTCAACCAGTCTACAACCACTGAGTCGCTGGTAAAGATACCACTGCGACTTGACACTGGGAACTGAAGCCTTTGAAAGTGACCCCTGCTGCCACGCCCCCTTACTCTGCTGTGATCTGTGCCTGCGCCAGAAACATTTGGACCTGTGGCCCTCGCCTGTACATGACCTGTCACCTCTCTGGGAAGAATATGCAAATCTGTCTCCCAAGATGTAAACAGGGAGACAGTGCCTCTGTTATCCTGCCCTCTATAGCAAACACTCTGAACAACATGCCCGACTTCCCAGAAGTCTTCACTGCATGATGCAAGGTTATAACCAAATCAATTTCTCAGCTACGGATGGCACCGTTTCTGTCTCTTTGGACTTCATCAGCGCAGCCTAGAGAGAATTTGGTTTAAGTGAGAGGCTGAGAGACCAGATTATTTTATCCCCAAACTTTTCATTTTCAAAATAGGTTAATGGAGAGAAAGCCCCCCACCTCCCACTCACAGTTTGTTAATCAATTGCTCCTTAACTCAGCAATGCCCAATATGTCTCATAATCTGCTGTATGGGAACATGGTGGGGCTCGGAATGGAAGGAGCGCTATTTGGCTTTTGGAGGGCAGATTTTGCTGGAATAGTTTTCAGGTGCCATGTCTCATTTGCAGAGCCCCTAAAGTATCAATACAATGGAAAACCCTCAAAAGTGACCCCATTTTAGAAACTACACACCTTAAGGAAGTGGAGTATTATCCTTTTGAGTCCAAAAATGCTTCTGAAAAATTAATGTACAAAGTGAAAATTTTAATTTATAAAGAAATCTGCCATTTTGGTGCCCAATATGTTGTACCCACTTTGTGCCATCAGAGACCTGCACTCCTAAAATTACTAAGGGGGCTATCCTGGGGACAAAAAAGTTATATATGTGGGTGTAAACTGCTGCTTGGGCACAACAGGGCTCAGAAGGGAAGGAGTTTTGCGCTTTTTAGCTTTTGTAGTACAGATTTAGAGGGACTTTCTGGACGCCATGTTGTTTTTGCAGAGCCCTGGAGAAGCCAGTAAACTGGAAATCCCCAAGAAGTGACCCCATTTTGTAGGAGAAATTTTAGGGTCTTGTACCAGTTGGGACCTTTATTAAGACCGGTGTACAACATCCTAGTCTTAATAAATCTGTCCCACTATGGTTCACTGAGCAGAGAAACAAAAACTTCTAATATTTAAGACATAAATTCTCCTTATATTATTGAGGTTAAGTAAACACAAGAAATACAAATTCTCTCAATCTTCTATAATACTAAATCACCTCGGAGCTGGATATCCTCCAAGGAGCTGCAGGAATTCTCCTCGAGGACACAACGTAACTGATGGAAGATTCCTATATAAGAGGCTCAGACTTAGAGCCTTGTGTCTTTCTTCTGAACAAGACGACATCTATAAAGAAAGATCATCTGCAAGATTTCTAGAAACCACAAGAATCTGCAAGAGGAGAAGACCAGAAGGAGGACCTGAGGCTGCCAGTGAGTAGATACTTATGGAGCCACCCTCTGCTCCTCTCCTTTCCTCCAGTTTCTTACAGAGAATTTCAGTTGGATTCCTTATGTATGTACTGAGATCTAAGAAAGCCTCGATTGTAGGGAGAATATCTTTTTCTTTCATTAAAAGAGGGGACCAACCAAGTTTTTTCTGCCTCAACATCAGCACCCAAAATTCTAGAAATCTGCTTCATATTAATCTCTATGGGAGTCGGCCTGGGGTGTTTTTCCTCAATGCAGTTTTTTTTTCATCAAGCTATAAAAAGTATCTGCTCTATCTTGAGGGACAACAAAGCTGAAAACCCCAAAGATATCAATGGCTGGATGAAAAAAAATATTACATTTCAAAAACTGGACCAAGATATAACTTTAAAAACACTCTCATTTAGAAGGTTTAAAGGTATTTTCAGATTGACAAAAAAAGCAGTGTGAATAGATCCTTAAAGTCTTTCTAGAGTTAGCGTCCAAACATCTGGATACATTTTCATAAAGGATATCCCCATGACCAGGAAAAGATTTACAGTATATTATAGATCATAACAAGTGAAACATTTTGGGAAATATAAAATAAAACATCTTCAGAATTGTAAAGATTTTCTTTAACTGTGGTCGTGGTGACAGTTTTGTGTCTTGATCAGATGCCAATGGATACAAACTTAATGTCGGAACTTATTGTGATCTGGGACTTGTCAGATATCCATCCATGATGACCTTATTGTGGTCGGGATATCTTCTCATACATGTAGTGTTCTCCTGATAACCAGCCATGATGTCCTTATTGTGGTCGGGTTATCTTCTCATACATGTAGTGTCCTCCTGATAACCAGCCATGATGTCCTTATTGTGGTCGGGTTATCTTCTCATACATGTAGTGTCCTCCTGATAACCAGCCATGATGTCCTTATTGTGGTCAGGTTATCTTCTCATACATGTAGTGTCCTCCTGATAACCAGCCATGATGTCCTTATTGTGGTCGGGTTATCTTCTCATACATGTAGTGTCCTCCTGATAACCAGCCATGATGTCCTTATTGTGGTCAGGTTATCTTCTCATACATGTAGTGTCCTCCTGATAATCAGCCATGATGTCCTTATTGTGGTCAGGTTATCTTTTCATACATGTAGGGTCCTCCTGATAACTAGCCATGATGTCCTTATTGTGGTCAGGTTATCTTCTCATACATGTAGGGTCCTCCTGATAACCAGCCATGATGTCCTTATTGTGGTCGGGTTATCTTCTCATACATGTAGTGTCCCCTCCTGATAACCTGTCCATAAAATATAATTATCACTAGGTGTATGACAAGTCCTAGACAATAAAAAAAAAATTTCAAGCTGGTTATTTTTATGGGAAAATTCCTTTAAAACAAGACAGTGAAGCTAATACTGCGTGTATGAAGGAAAGAATACTTTTTTATGGCCAGTTCTTGATCAATTATATCCACTTTATTTGTTACAGTTGTGAGAAGATGACAGGCAGAGTGCTGGAGTCCCTCTATATCATCCCCAGGTTTCTGAGCTATGTATTGTCCAATTCTGGTCTGGAGCAGACTTCAGCCCAGGTGTGGGTCATAGGATCATTACTGGCCCATAAAATGCTGAAGAACCTGCACTTCAAGGCAGATCCAGGGAATGAGAGTAGGCATCTGGGTCTGACCTGATACTCTGAGTCCATTGAGATGGTATTGTGCTTGTTGGTTTGTTCATGGAGCTGTTAGTAAGCCACACGTATAGTTAGTTTATTATTACTGTTTAGTTAGTTGCTCAGACGAGCAGGATTTTGTTTCTTATTGTTTTGCTTGAAATTAAGGCTGCATTTTATTTTACTCATTTTGTGCCTGAAGTCAAAGTGTATTTATCTTACTGTTATTTCTATGTAAAACTATTTCCTCCATATTTGGTGTCCCAGTCTTTGACTGGTTGGGTCCGCACCACTGCTTCCTACGAGATACCTTCCCCACACAGTTTACAGAAATTTTAAATATTTTCCAGCCTGAATATGCAACATTACAATTTTAGTGAAGTGAAGGAGATTCTGCTCTTGGGGTTTCAGAATTTAAAAGGTTTCAGTTTAACTTTCTTCCTCCTGCTGCTTCTCATCTACAGTGTGACCATATGTGGAAACCTCCTGATCATCCTGGTGGTGTCCTACAGCAGATCCCTCCACTCTCCCATGTACTTCTTCCTCACACAGCTCTCCTTCACAGATATTCTCCTCTCCACCACCATCGTACCCAACATGCTGCCCATTGTGCTGTATGATGGGAGTTCTGTATCTTTTATTGGATGTTTGACCCAGTATTACTTTTTTGTAGCCTTAGAATCACTGGAATGTCTTCTCCTGACGGTGATGTCCTATGACCGGTATCAGGCCATCTGTCACCCTCTACATTACACATCTGTCATGAGCCTCACATTTTGCCTATGGGTCGTTCTTCTGTGCTGGTTGGTGATTCTTGTCACAGTGTTGATAATTTTTTTAACCATGAGATGTTTGGATTTCTGTGGACCAAACATCATTGACCATTTCTTCTGTGACTTGGAACCATTACTGGAGCTTTCCTGCTCTGACACTTTTATAATGAAGTTGGAGACTGTGTTTTTGGTTATTTTTCTTGCAATTTGCCCGGTTACTGTTATTATAGTTTCCTATGTGTATATTATCTTCACCATACTGAAGATCCCCTCTGTGACCGGGAGGCAGAAGACCTTCTCCACCTGTAGCGCCCATTTGGCTGTGGTGTCTCTATTTTATGGATCACTTATTACCATCTATGTATTTCCACGGCAGGAAAGTGCAAAGACATTCCTGTCCCTGCTCTACACTGTAGTCACTCCATTACTGAACCCAATGATATACAGTCTGAGTAATAGAGAGATCAAATAGGCTCTCAAAAAACTTTTTGATAACATTTTTCCATCTTTTCATATAAATAAGGATTTTGGTCTTTCTTTCCTACCACCTAAAGAATAGAACCGTCCTCTGCCTTCTAATTCTTCCAATTTTTGCAAAACAATGGCAGAAGTACAGCCCTAGAGATGGGAGAACCAGTTCAACCTGTTACGAAATACTACCCAACTTACAATTTTTGAGGTTCAGCTTGCAAAAATTCCAGCAAAATGATATTCGTTAGCAATAAGGTTGAGCCGATCTTTACTTTTCAGGATTGATTTTGAAATCCGATTTCCGATCATTTTTCATTCGAACCCGATCTCGATCCCAATTCCGATCCCAATGCAAGTCAATAGGATTTTTTTACTAATCGGAGATCGGATTTTAAAAACAATCCTATTCACTATACAGCATGGAATCTAACAACTGAACACTTTAATTGTTAGAATCCACGCTGTGTAGTGATTTTTTTTTTAATCCTCTGGCTACTTAGTCCCCCCTGGTGTCCACTTACCTGCAGAGATGGCTGGTCCGGTGCCCGGTGTTCTCGTTCTTCTTTGCCTCGCTGCCCCCGCCTCCCAGGTTAGGAGAGTGTGGGCGGGTACTGGGAGGGAGTCTCCTCTTCTACAAGCCTCTCCTGCCAATTTAAGACTAAAGAATAATAAGGAAGAAAAATTTGGTAGAGAGCCATGTCCTTTTCTGTCTGAAGTACAGATTGGCCCTGGTTGGAGAAATGGTGTCCATATCTATGGAGAATACTTCTGTTGAGTCTATAACATTTGTTCAGTAAAAACTTCTACATAGAAAGAGAATCTTTACACTTCACGATGAGAAAAATGTATCTGCGATCAATACTAAAATTGTGAGTCCAGGAGATGTATACAAAGTTTCTGTTATGCCTCCAGCAGGTATCTCATATTACATGTCTTAGCTCCATCTAGTAGCCATTATGCAAATTGCAAACCACCATACCTTTTCTTATGTGTCCCACTAGAGCCACCGTAGTTCCCGCCCACAACCTGGTGTCATCACCAGGCTACACTGTAGTTAGTCTTTTTTCACTTCAGGCATGGACCCTGCCACACCATCTTAAACCTTCTCCAATATTTGGGCCTTTAGTAGCATTGTTGGTATGTACTAGCTATACCCAGCACTATACCTTCATGTATCTACGCATATTGTTGTGTTTCCACACTCCCTAGCATAATTTCTACCTGTAGTTGTTCTAGCTAGTAGACCAGGCTCATTGAGACAGACCCAGCTCCCATTCCAGACCACATGTAACCATACGCCTCATAGATGTCTATTACCTCCCCACTACCACAATGTTACACATCTGATGTTCCTTGCAGCAATATTACATTATGTATTTTGTGTCATAGCGTGATGCTATGTAATAGTAATGCCTACATACACAGTTTGTGTCATAGAAGATTACCACATGCCCATTGTAACTGCAATGTACTGTTTTCTGTTCCCCAGTTTCACCCTATCCATTGTAATAAAAGTAAAAGTTTGGACACCGCTCCAGAGTGCATGAGTGACTGGGAAGGAGTTTAGCTGCCTTTCAACTTATACCCCATGTTAGGAGTATTTAGGTTCTTTACTTTCTATTTTTCTTACCTGGGGAGTTTTTGGCTGCGCGGTGTCTGGGGTGGCATCCTGGCGCTGCGGGGTTGTCCTGTCGTGAGTATTGGTGCACACCTTCTGACTTGCACGCGCGCACTGCTGGTTGGCAGCTTTATTTCCTGGTTTATTAGTCTGTCCTCCCATTTGCACCTGGGTGGAGTGGTCTCTACTCTGTATTTAAACCCATGCCTCCCATGGTTCTGTGCTGAGTGTCACTTTTACAGAGCTAGGCCTTAGCAGGAGGAGTAGGTGGTGTTCTGGGATAGAGGAAGTTCCGTGGTTGATTTTTGGGAGGTTTGGGTGAACGAGTTGGTTTGTGTGTTTTCCCTTCTGTGTTCACCAATCCTCCCTCTGTGTGTTATTGACTGTGTGAGTGAATTGCCTTATCCTTTGATTTCTACTCAGTTTCCCTGTGTTTGTTTCCTAGTGTAAGGTTCCTTCCCATATTGGTTTGGGGGAATCCTTTCCCACATGTTTCCTGTGTGCTGCTTGTGTTGTTAGTCAGCGCACACCCTTGTCAGTCCCTGTCAGTAGCAGCTTCACTTGTTCGTTAGGGGTGACCCCCTTTAGTCTCCAGTCCCTAGAGGTCTTATAGGGCATTCCTTCTCCCACTTCCCTCTAGGCCTACGGAATCAGTGAGAGAGGAGCTGTCGGGGTCAGGCTTAGCCTGAGTACAGCCGACCCACACCCGTGAGGCAGGGACCGGGATAGCTAGTGGGAGTAGTGCAGGGCGAGATTCCCTACTGCTATCCCTTAGCCCCGTTGCAGCTACCTGGACTGACATAACACCCCACACACATAGGGAGGACAGAACAGCTTCTGTCTCAGTGTATTATGGCTGTTATTCTGAGACTATTGTGTTTGAGTTCACAAGAAGAAGTGCAGAATCCAAAGAGAAGTTTCGTAATGGGAGAAATAGAAATGAGATTCAGCATTAGAGATGGACAAACCCCCAAGATTGTTTTCACTGGGTTGGGGTTCTTGATTCGTTTTGGGGCAAATACATTTATTATGAATTCTACCTTAAACTTGCTTAAAACATAGTGTACAACACCCTCAGGGTTACTATAAAGCTGGAGTTCCTGTTGGCCCATCACAGAAGAGCCACGGCCACTATTCAGTTCTGTGAATTCAACTGGCCAAAATGTCTATACATTGGGATGGCCAACCCCAACGATAGTGCCTGCAGCTCAGCTATGATTTTTCTGGTTTTCACCCATGGACATCATTTTTTTTTTACCATCCCTGTGTTGTGACATCATAGTGCCACAGCACAAGGATATATTATAGCGGGACCCCAGCCATTATCATCAGCGATGGCCTCGCTCTCATGGAAGAGTCACTTGCTCTACTGCATTCACTGGTGGCAGCGGCTCCTCTGTGATAACATGACCACCTCATAGCGGTGGTCCCTCTACTATCGTCTCACAAAGGCCTTCAAAAGCTTTGGAATTCACCCTGTACAAACTGCTCAAAATGATGTCTTTCATTTTATAGAAGTGAGGAAATTTACCAAAATTTGTTTTGAACATAATGTGTTGGAATCCGCTGTCAGATTCCATTTGATCACAATAAATTTTGTCCGAATTAACCTTTTGCCCCCAGTTATCACATAGGACACTTTGAGATCTCCGAGCCGTGTATCCACTCTAACACCAATACAGTCTTAAAATCTTAGAGACAGCATCAGGTATGGCTACAGGTTAACTGATGGCAGCCAATGGTAACACAATGTTTGGGAACACCGTAATGCGGTTTTTTTAGGCATTTTAAAATGTAAAAAGTTCAAAAATAATCCTTCTTTGGTGGCAAATGTTTATACAGAAGCGGTTGCATCGGAAGTAGGTGTGGCAGCAGCAGACCTACACGGGGCATGGTGAAATATGCAATTGTGTTGGGGCAGTAGCTCTGGTGGCAGCAGTAGTTAAAGCATGGAATATGGTGGACAGGCAGGAATGGTGTCATTGGGCAAGAGATAAACAGTCCCCAGCAATGTCATATCTATTCATTGTCAGAGGCATCAGGAGTAACCCGGAGCTGCTGCTGCTGTCACACTGGAAGAAGGAACAGACTAGAATATGCCCGGTAAAGGACACTGGACCCCTCAAGAGCTCCAGGGAAAGGAGAGGGGAGGGGGAACTCATTCTTCCCATACTTCCCCTGGGCCTCCTATTATCACACTATGAGGTCTGAAGAGTATAACAGCAGCACTTGCAAACTCGGAAACAAAAACTTGCAGGTGAACCTAACAATATTCTCAAAATGAATCTCAGAAGATTTCTAGTCATGATCCCCACCACTTCTCTCAATGATATGTTATAGGCTTCTTGCCTATCCCTCTGATCCCACCTCTATATCTGCCCCGAATGCCTCCACCATCAAGACTTCAAGTGCCCTTACTATAACGACCAACAAAGCTGTGCATTTCAGAGAGATCCGTCATATCTGCCTAACCCTCCCCCTCAAACACTGTTCTCATGACCTCATTAACAGGAACATTATCATCAAAATCTTCCTTAGTACCTTGGGTGCCAACTCTTAGCAGTCAGAAGGCGCCCACTCATGTAAAGACAGGCAGGAAATAACAGCTCTTTTCAGAGCTTAATACATGATGCAGCGTAGTAGCAGGGGACGTGCGCGAGGACGTGGACATGGATATTCTGCTGGGTATCCAGTCCACAGTCCAGGTCCTGGAGAGGGGCTACCAGCATTGCCTCTCGTCAGTAGCAGCAGGGGACGTGCGTGAGGACGTGGACGTGCATACCCAGCTGTATATCCACTCCACAGTCCAGGTACTGGAGAGAGGCTGCCAGCAGCAGCAGGGGACATGGGTGAGGACGTGGATAAATATAAATAATATTTCCATTATCTCCCCTTCCCCCCTGCCGGGGGTTGCAACTCTATTTTTTAGGGCCCAAGGGCCTCCAAAATAATTTTTTAGGGCTCACCTCCAAGGGCCTGAAAATTAATGTTTTATGGCTCCCCCCAAGGGCCTGAAATCTAATTTATCTAATTTTTTAGGGGTCACCCCAAGGGCCAAAAAATGAAACACTGCTGCGAGGCTCTAGTCACCCCAAGGGCCAAAAACACTGCTTTTTAAAGGCTCTACTCATGCCAAGGGCCAAAATCTGAATCTCTGCTGTTTAAAGGCTCCACTCACCCAAAGAACCGACAAATCTCTGCAGGTGAAGGCTGAACTAAGTGAAAGGGCCTAAAACTCTGCAGGTAGAGGCTGAAGTCACCTGAAGGGCCTCAATCTCTGCTGGAGCTCAGCTTAAGGGCCTGGAACTTAATTTGGAAGGGCTCATGTTAAGGGCTATAAAAGTGAATTTTGGAAGGTCTCCCCACATCACACACACACACAATGACAGGTCAGGGGGGGACTGAAGGATTTCCCATTGCCTATTCCATCTGTGGTTGTCATGGGGAACGTGATTTAAAGGGGTGCTTGTTAATGTTTGTTGAGCTTAAATTGGGGTTTGTGTCCATCCATTTGGGGAGTAAAGAAGGTTTCCAGGTATTTCCCCCCACTTTGATAGAGGTGGTATTGAGTGTGTAAAGTGTGTAGTTGTTAGGCTGTGATGTTGGGGTAATAGAGGGTCTTTGGTGTGTTAGATGCCCCCAGACATGCTCCCCCTGCTGTCCCAGTGTCATTCCAGAGGTGTTGCATCATTTCCTGGGGTGTCATAGTGGACTTGGTGACCCTCCTGAGGTGAATGGTGGGATCCCCTGAAATGAAGCATTTTCTCCATAGACTATAATGGGGTTCCATATTCCTTCCAATAGTCACATATTGAGATGCTATTCGTAACGAACATCGAATATTTTACTGTTCGCTCATCTCTAGTACAGATACTTGATATGAGGACAGGTACTAGACATGGATTACAATCAGCATTAGCAGATTTAGCTTTGAGGAAAGAACACTATAATATCACATTCAATTATTTCCATCATGTTAATACAATACAGTTTTGTCTTTGATAAATCAGGTCATTTTTTATTGTTAATGCAAAATTTTTCTTTTTTATCAAGTTTTTGATTTTTTTTTATAACTTTTGAGATTTTAGAGCAAGAAAGTCTTTTTTTATCAGGGGGCCAGCATGGATTTCCATCCCATACTCCAAAAAGACATACTGATAAGGAAAATGTACATTGTGAGCTCTATGTGGGGCTCACAATCTACATTAAAAAAAAAAAAAAAAAGTATTTTTAATCACAGAGAGAACAAAATAAAGAATGTATAAGGAATGTGTGCCTTGTGATATCCATGATGACCTAATCACAGTATCTCAGGGCGAGACTACGACAAATCTTCAGGGGGCATTTTTTAAACTATTTGCAATCTTTGCAAATGTAAAAATTAGAGATGAGTGAATGGAGTTCGATCGAATATCAGGCCGTTCGAGGTATTCGATTCCAATCGAATACCACGAGACAAATGCATTAAAAATTCGTATCCCCTCCCACCTTCCCTGGCACGTTTTTTTATTTATTTATTTTTTTGCACCAATAACTGTGCAGGGGAGGTGGGACAGGAACTACGACAACAGAGGCATCGGAAAAAAATCGGAAAAAGTAATTGGCTGGCTAAATCAGGTGACCTCCAATTTAGACGAATGGTCGATTTCAGATTCGGGTCATATGAGACTGTGAACTATGTGACTGTGAGACAAGGACAGATGTACAGGCAGGGTTAGCTAGGGATTACCTTTATTTAGGGGGGAATGTTACTCACCCAGCTCTTTGGGGCTCTATCTTGTCAGGATCCTACCTCTCTAACTCTCCATCCACACTCTCTGACCACAACCTGCTGACATTCTCTGCCCTCTCCTCTCCAATAGACACCCCAACCTCTAAACCAACATGACCCCGCAGGAACCTCAACCGCCTTGACACCTGCACCCTCTCAGACTCTCTCCTAGCACTCGCTCACTCCAGGACACAGATGCCGCTGCTGCCTTCTATAATACCGACATTACTTTTTACTTTTTTTTACTTTTTTTTACTTTTTTGGTAGAGTTGGAAGGGACCTCAAGGGCCATCGGGTCCAACCCCCTGCGAGTGCAGGTCTTCCTAAATCATCCCAGCTATATGTTTATCCAGATTCCGCTTGAAGCCTCAGCCCTTGATTCTGTAGCCCCCTACACATACACCTCATAAACCTCATAAACCATAAACCTCATAAACCATAAACCTCATAAACCATAAACACATACACCTCATAAACCACACATAAACCTCAGCCCTTGATTCTGTAGCCCCCTACACATACACCAGAGCCCGACCGATCAATAGACAATCCTGGCACACTGACCTGACTAAAAAACTGAGACGTGCCTCGCGGGTTGCAGAACGCCTCTGGAAGAAAAGCCACTGCAAGGAGGATTTCCTCAGGTACAAAGAAGCAGTTCTCTCATTTAAGAACGCACTCACCGCCGCCAAGCAGGTCTATTTCACCACACTCATATCTTCACTATCTCGCAACCCCAAACAGCTATTCTCCACCTTCAACTCCCTCCTCCGTCCTCCCGCCCCCCCCTCCAACATCACTTATCTCAGCTGACGACTTTGCCACTTACTTTAAAACTAAAATTGACACCATCAGAGACAGTCTCACCCTACTCCCCCGATAACCCCTCTACCCAACTACTTACTGTTCCTCATCCCTGACCTATTTCTCCTCCATAACTGACGAAAAACTCTCCTCCCTAATCTCCAAATCCCACCTCACCTCCTGCGTGCTCGACCCGATCCAGTCACATCTCATCCCCAAACTCGCTGAAGTCATTACTCCGGCCCTAACCCATCTCTTCAATCTATCCCTAACCAATGGATCCTTCCCCTCAGCCTTCAAACTCGCCACTGTCACTCCTATACTTAAGAAACCGTCCCTCGCCCCGTCCTCTCCAGCCAACTATCGTCCCATCTCACTGCTCCCGTACGCCTCAAAACTTCTTGAGCAGCACGTCCACTCCGAACTCTCCTCCTATTTCTCATCCAACCTGCTCTTTGACAGACTTCAGTCAGGCTTCAGACCCTGGCACTCCACTGAAACTGCACTAACAAAAGTCACCAATGACCTGCTAACCACCAAAGCCAAGCACCATCTGTCCTCCTCCTCCTCGACCTCTCCTCTGCCTCTGACACAGTTGACCACTCTCTCCTGTTAGAAATTCTCTCATCCCTTGGTATCTCAGACCTGGCCCATTCCTGAATCTCCTCATACCTCACCGACTGCACATTCAGCGTCTCCCACTCGCACACCACCTCCTCACCACGCCCTCTCTCTGTAGGAGTCCCCCAGGGCTCCGTCCTAGGACCCCTCCTGTTCTCCATCTACACCCTTGGCCTGGGCCAACTCATAGAATCTCATGGCTTTCAGTACCACTGCTATGCCGATGACACCCAAATCTACATCTCTGGACCAGACATTACCTCCCTGCTGGCCAGAATTCCAGATTGTTTAGCGGCCGTAGCCTCCTTCCTCTCCTCCCGCTTTCTCAAACTCAACATGGAGAAAACAGAGTTTATCATCTTCAGCCCACCCTGTATGGCCCCTCCACCTGACCCATCTATCAAAGTTGTCCCACAGGCCCGATGCCTTGGGGTAACCCTGGACTTTGACCTATCCTTCAAGCCACATATTCAAGCCCTCAACACTTCCTGCCGCCTCCAGCTCAAGAACATCCACCGAATTTGCCCCTTCCTCACCCAGGAAACTACCAAGATGCTCGTCCAGGCCCTCATAATCTCCCACCTAGACTACTGCAACACCCTTCTCCATGGACTCCCAGCTAACACCCTCGCCCCCTCCAGTCCACCTTAAACTGCGCTGCTCGCTTAATCCAACTCACCCCCCGATCTTCATCGGCTGCTCCCCTCTGCCAGTCCCTCCACTGGCTACCTATGGCCCAGCGTATTGAGTTCAAGCTACTAACGCTAACATACAAAGCCATCCACAACCTGTCCCCTCCATATATCTCTGAACTAATCTCCCGCTACCGGCACACACGTAACCTCAGATCCTCCAATGACCTCCTACTCCGCTCTGCTCTCATCTGCTCCTCACACAACCGCCTCCAAGACTTCTCCTGTGCATCCCCCATACTCTGGAACTCCTTACCAAGACACATAAGACTGAACCCCACAATCACAGGATTCAAGAAGGCCCTGAAGACTCCCCTATTCAGGAAGGCCTACAACCTCCAACCTCTTAGACTCCACCTCCTCCGGCAGAACCAGCGTTGATTGGCCGAATGCTGTATTCTGAATGGCATTCGACCAATCAATGCTGGTTAATGCATTCCTATGGAAAAAAGTCAGCTTCCGCAAATCGCAAGCTGAGAGGGATCCCGACGAGATAGTGGGGTAATACAGTGACTTGGGCTTGTTAGATGCCCCCAGACATGCTTCCCCTGCTGTCCCAGTTGCATTGCAGAGGTATTGGCATTATTTCCTGGGGTGTCATAGTGGACTTGGTGACCCTCCTGAGTCGAATGGTGGGATCCACTGAAACAAAGCATTTTTCCTCATAGACTATAATGGGGTTCGATATTTGTTCGAATAGTCCAATATTGAGCGGCTATTCAAAACGAATATCGAATATCAAATATTTCACTGTTCGCTCATCTCTAGTAATAATATTTTTGATCACCTGCATTTGGGTTTCCATTCAGAGAGTCCACCTAATTCATTTAAAAAAGTGTTTCCCCATGGACCCCATAGTCTATAACAGGGTCTGCATGTGGTGATTTTCTCTCTGCATTTTTCAAGCAGAAAGGGGAACAATGACACCTTAAGCCACTAAGTCTGTCTCTTTCACCTTCTCTCTGTACTTGCAGCTGTCCAAAAACCAAGTTATAGGACAGCTGATGATGTAACAGTTGTGATTGATCGCTGCATATACATCGATATATAAGATGAAACCAGTGAATTAACATCTCTGCTTTCTCTATTGGGTTCCTGGCTGTCTCCGGTCTCATAAAAGTTTCTTTTGGAATACATTTTTACTTAAAGCAATTCTGATTTCTCTGTTCCGCAATGTGTAGATGATGGGGTTACACAGCGGGGTGATGACGGTGTTCAGGAGTGACAATATTTTACTCAGGTTTACGGAGTATCTTCTCGATGGTGTAATATAAACTGTGACAAGCGTCCCATAATAAGCAGACACAACAATAAGGTGAGAGCTGCAGGTTGAGAAGACCTTCTGTCTACCATGGGTGGAAGAGATCTTTAAGATGGCCATGAATATGCAGATATAAGTGGCTACAACAAATAACAACTGCGTGAAGACGACTGCCATGACTGCAATCATCACTAAAACTTCTAAATTCTTTGTATCTGAGCATGAAATTTGAAGAACTGGAACAAGATCACAGAAAAAATGGTTAATGGTGTTGGGGCCACAGAAGTCTAATTGAAATATAAGAATTTCTGCCGTCATTGCCAAAAGGAATCCACCCGCCCAACATATCATGGCCAAACAGTGGGGCCGAGCCTGGTTCATAATGGCTGTGTAATGCAACGGGTCACAGATGGCCAAGTATCGGTCATAGGACATTGCCGTGAGGAGAGAACACTCTATAAGGGCGGAGGCACCAAAAAAATACAACTGCATGTAACAAGACAGAACGGATATGTAACATTTCCCCCATACAATGACCTTCAGGGTGTTCGGACCAACATTTGTACTTATCAGGATGTCACAGAGGGAAAGGTGAGTGAGAAAGATGTACATGGGGGATTGTAGCTGAGACGTAGAGGACACCAATCCAATAATGAGAACGTTCCCCAGCAAAGTGACCACATAAACAATGAGCAGAGCGAGGAACACAAGCAACCAAAAATTGTGAAGGTCGGGAAATCCCAAAAGTATAAATTGAAAACCTGTGGAGTCATTGTATCCGGACATTGTGAGAAGAGAGCGATATATAACAAGTAATGGGCCAAATACTCACTTATTTAACGAAATAAGAAATAAAACAGAAAAATGGAACATGAAACATCTTAGTATCTTCCAGGAGAAGTTGTGTCTTCTACCAATGAGAACGTCCCGGGTACTGAAAGATATTTGAACATTAACACTGTAGAAACTTCTATTTTACATTTGTACAGAAAATATTTCTTACAATTGCCCTTTTCCCTTCCCAATCCTTCTACAATATAATCTAAAGCAAACTTTGACTTCGGAGCTCCCATCTTGTATACTGAAAGAGGAACCAATTGTTTCCGACGCCTTAGAAACCTTGTATTGCTTGTCTCTAAGGTTGGAGTCACCTAAAGTGTAACATAGTGACCATGACGTTAAGTCATGGTGGTTCTACAAGTCATTGATCCATATGGATGATTGATTTTATTTTTTTTTGGGGGGAGGGGGAGTTACATCTGGCTTTTCCAGTTTACCAAACAATACACAAGGGAGAGAATTTTGTGGGAAAAACTTGATCTCCCCTTAAGTGGAGATAAATAAGTAGAAAACAAGGTCCTATAGCCTATGGACATCACAGTCAAGTGAGACCTGCAGGTGGAGAAGACTTTTTTTCTACGGTTGATGGACTTGATCTTTAAGATGGTGCCTATACACTCACCGGCCACTTTATTAGGTACACCATGCTAGTAACGGGTTGGACCCCCTTTTGCCTTCAGAACTGCCTCAATTCTTCGTGGCATAGATACAACAAGGTGCTGGAAGCATTCCTCAGAGATTTTGGTCCATATTGACATGATGGCATCACACAGTTGCAGTCACAGATTTGTCGGCTGCACATCCATGATGCGAATCTCCCGTTCCACCACATCCCAAAGATGCTCCTCTATTGGATTGAGATCTGGTGACTGTGGAGGCCATTGGAGTACAGTGAACTCATTGTCATGTTCAAGAAACCAGTCTGAGATGATTCCAGCTTTATGACATGGCGCATTAGCCTGCTGAAAGTAGCCATCAGATGTTGGGTACATTGTGGTCTTAAAGGGATGGACATGGTCAGCAACAATACTCAGGTAGGCTTTGGCGTTGCAACGATGCTCAATTGGTACCAAGGGGCCCAAAAAGTGCCAAGAAAATATTCCCCACACCATGACACCACCACCACCAGCCTGAACCGTTACCGATACAAGGCAGGATGGATCCATGCTTTCATGTTGTTGACGCCAAATTCTGACCCTACCATCCGAATGTCGCAGCAGAAATCGAGACTCATCAGACCAGGCAACGTTTTTCCAATCTTCAATTGTCCAATTTCGATGAGCTTGTGCAAATTGTAGCCTCAGTTTCCTGTTCTTAGCTGAAAGGAGTGGCCCCCAGTGTGGTCTTCTGCTGCTGTAGCCCATCTGTAGCCTCAAAGTTGGACGTACTGTGCGGCGTTCAGAGATGCTCTTCTGGCTACCTTGGCTGTAACGGGTGGCTATTTGAGTCACTGTTGCCTTTCTATCAGCTCGAACCAGTCTGGCCATTCTCCTCTGACCTCTGGCATCAACAACGCATTTCCGCCCACAGAACTGCCACTCACTGGATGTTTTTTCTTTTTCGGACCATTCTCTGTAAACCCTAGAGATGGTTGTGCGTGAAAATCCCAGTAGATCAGCAGTTTCTGAAATACTCAGACCAGCCCTTCTGGCACCAACAACCATGCCACGTTCAAGGGCACTCAAATCACCTTTCTTCCCCATACTGATGCTCGGTTTGAACTGCAGGAGATTGTCTTGACCATGTCTACATGCCGAAATGCACTGAGTTGCCGCCATGTGATTGGCTGATTAGAAATTAAGTGTTAACGAGCAGTTGGACAGGTGTACCTAATAAAGTGGCCGGTGAGTGTATAATATCAGCAAAGGAAAAGCCAAATGTTTTTAGACCGTAGCTTAACATGAAAAGAATCAGAACAAAGTAAGTCTAATAACTGGTCAAAGTCACAGAAGAAGCGATCAATGGCATTCGACTTACACAATGGCTGCTGAGATATGGATTTTATTAGAACTGGAATAAAACGGCTTAACCAGGAAATAAAATATTTCAGGACAAACTTAGAATGATAATTCAGGGGTTTACATATGGCCAGGTATCGGGCAGAGGACATCAGTGTCAGTAGGAGACATTCTGCACATTCAGAGTATGAAGAGAAGAACAACCGTGTGATACGTCCAAGTAAAGATATGGAGGAGCCATTGTTCAGGGTCATACGGAGCATGTTCGGGACAATGTCTAAAGTTGTCAGGACGTCGGAGGTGGTGAGCTGTGTCAGGAAGAAGTACTTGGGGGAGTGGAGGTTCCTGCTGTAGGACACCAAGGTGATGACCATGAGGTTCCCACATATAGTCACACAGTAACTCAGAAGGATGAGAAGAAATAACAAGATCCTGACATTATAAGGACCTGGAAATCCAAGGAGAAGAAATGTAGTGATGTTGTTCTTTTCAATTTCTTATAAAGCTAGTAAAAATGAAATAAAAAAGTAGGAAATCTCCCCACACCAAAATAACCTGCAACATTATACCATAGGAAGTAAAAAAAAGCCATGCCATGCTAATGTACGCTAAGTTCATACATGCTATTGGTCATGGGGTCCACTTGGGGACCTCACAAAAGGAAACCTGAACCACTTAAAAAAAGCGGTTACCCATAGAAACTTGCAGACCCCATACACAATAATGGGGTCCTCCGGGTTTCCATCCAATTTCCGCCTGAAAAATGTGCAAGAATGCGAAGCTTTGTAGGACTTTTTTCTCTGCATTTTTAATGTAGAATGGGGAACGGAATCCCCAAATGGACAGTGACACAGGGTTGAAGGTAGCTAAACAAAATGACTATTTCCTCCTATATATCGCAGGATGGCTCTCAGTTTTAACATACTGTGGATCTTGACAGGCTGATCAGAAGGGCCAGCTCTGTCCTGGGGAGCCACCTGGACCCGGTACAGGTGGGGGGTGACAGAAGGATACTGTCCGTGGTGAGCTCCATGCTGGAGAAAAATCCCACCCCATGTATGAGATGTGATAGCCCTGGGCAGTACTGTCAGTGACCGACTGCTTCACCCCAAGTGTGAGAAGGAGCTATCGGAAGTCTTTCCTCCCCGCTGTGGTTAGGCTGTACAACCAATGCCGAGCTAAGCAGAGATCATTCCTACTATCTTCTTTCCTTTATCTTTCATCTGAGCTTTTTGTATGTTGTATTTCTCCATGGTGGGACTCTTAAAGGATTATCTTATCTACATGACACAACATCTCCAAATTTCTTTAAAATTGTATCATAACCTAAGGCAAATATTACAGTCTATGGGATCATGTACATGACAGATTCCTGAAGCCTGTAAGTATTTTACCTACACCCTGCTAGGCTAGACCAGTCAGTGATATTCTCCCAAGAACCAATACAATGCTCTAGGGTCACTTATTCCATGTATTTTTTAAGGAATCAGATGAAAAACTGTACACATAGCCCCTGTACAGAAACAGGTTATATAAGGATAGAGCTTAATATAAATGCAGTTACGTAACTTGTAATGGAAACCGTCCGAAAAACAAGATACCGCACCAAAATCCTGTATGATAATGGTTACCTTGTAGATAAATCACTGACTTTGTAGAACACATGAAGAGCCAAGGAGAAGACTGGAGCAATGTATCTTATACAGACCCCGAGGTGAAGGATTTATATAACAATGTATTGTATTATATGTAATAGAAAACAAAAATGATCACGTAAGTAGAAGTAATTGTAGCAAATAATAAAGTAAATTACAAAAAATAATAAAGTAATAAGAGCAAATAATAGAGCAAATGTTCTAAGGGACGATTCCAGATAAACCAGTAAAGAATAAATAATCAATAACGTAACAAATAAGAAGACGGGAATTGAATTTCAGTTTTATATTTCTTGGCTGCGCAGACAATAGAAATTATCACGAAGCAGAAATCCCGGCTCTGATCTTCAGCTTCTTATACACTGGAAGATCAAACCCTAAGGAAATCCCGAGGCCGCTGCTCGTCTCAGGGGAAATGTAAGAAAGAAACAAAAATAACAAGGATCGCTTATTTGCAATTATGATCTATTATCATTGGCACATTATTTCATTATTTTATTTTCCAATTTAACCTTTTATTGGAAATCTGTATGACAATACATGAATAGGGTAACAGTGCAGGAGAAAAGGGAATACTACTGGAGTCTGATGATGGACAAACAGCATTTACATGGCAGCTAAGTGTTAGGATTGGGTCTCGCAGGTTGCTATCATAGTGGACAGCGCCACCGGCAGGTCAGTCTAACCATGCAGCTTTCACCTTACTGAGCATGCTCAGACGTATTGGAACTGCTCACAAACTAAGTGCCATTTCTCTCCTATTGAGCATGAGCGGTGAAGTCATCACCGCCGCCCCTATTGGGAGGGGACTTCCCTTTATATAGTGTGAGCCGACGCCCGCCGGGTGCTCACACTTTGTCTAAAATTTCCTCAAAGTCCACGGAGTGAATGGCAGTAGTCAGGGATAGGCTCCAGTATTCAGGCAGGTTGTCAGACTAGGCCTCTGTGTGGGGTTTCTCTGCTTCTCCTGGGTGCTGTTAGGTAGGGCCTGTAAACCCTAAACTGTTAGATCTACACCAGGGCTAGGAGCGGTAGACGCCGTTCCAGCTTGTAGATCTGCGGCAGGTATGGTCTCTGAGATAGCCTATGTGTACTGTCTGACTTCATGTATGGCTCCTAGCTGTGTGCGGGAGCATGGGTGTGTGATGTCTCCAAGCTGTGTGCAGGACCATGCAAACTCCCCTGGTAACTCCAAGCTGTGTGCGGCGCGTGGGTGTGTGATGTCTCCAAGCTGTGTGCCGGAGCATGCAAACTCCCCTGGTAACTCCAAGCTGTGTGCAGGAGAATGTTCTAAACTTCCACGGTGGCCCCTAGCTGTCGCAGGGGTAAGTATGTGTGTTTGCTGGCCTGGGGTGAGTGTTAACCCTTGGCAGCCATTTGTGTTTCACTTGTACTGGTGCACCTGGCCAATGAGCTAAACTGTCAGGATTTTAGTTGCACCTTGTTCACATGGAGTGTCGCACAGTACACACTGTTCACATTGAGTTCAGGCTGCAGTGTTCTGCAGTAGTTCACATTGATTTTCACGCTGCAGAGTCTTTGCAGTAGTTCACATTGAGTGCAGACATACAGCAGCCCATCATTGGGCCTGGGGACCTTGCTGCAGTGTCTTGCAGCTAAGAAGTTCTGTAGTTTCAAAAAAATATTTATATATATATATATATATATATATATATATATATATATATATATATATACACATATATATATATACACAGAACCGCAACACTAAGATGACGATGACCAAGTTCAACACAGTAGAAACAGAACAGATATCAAAAGTAAGGTCATCCCTTTGGTGTCACCAGAAGAAATGATACAATGTGCTAGAAGGAAGAGAGATATGTCTTGTAAAGTGTAGGTGGTAGGGTTGAGTGTTCGAGAAATATTGGATCCCGATCGGTGATCCAGCAAATTTCACAATCGCAATCGGATGGAAAATGATCAGAAATCGGATTTTGAAATCTCCAGAATTGCTCAACCCTAAAAGTGACTTTTCCCATAGAGAAACATTGACAAGGGTTAAGCGATCGGGATCAGAAAAGATCGGATTCTGATCGGCGATCGAGCAAATTTCACGATCGGGATCGCCTGGAAAATGATCAGAAATTGGATTTTAAAAATGATCCTATTCACTACACAGCATGGAGTCCAAATATTGACGCTTCACTTTTTGGATTCCACGGCTTCAATTTTTGGACTCCATGCTGTGTAGTGATTATATAATCCGCCAGCTACTAAGTCCCCCCTGCTGTCTGCTTACCTGCACAGAACCGCTACCGCTGCTGCTCCCCGTTTTTCTCGGTCCTCTCCTCTCTCATTTACAGGCCTGCAGAGTGCCGTGCACACCCTCACCTCCCTAGGCTAGTGTTACTGATGCTGGGAGTAGGCGGGGTTTGTTGTGCCTTAGGAGAGTGTGGGCAGGTACATCTCCCCTCCCAGTATCTGCCCACAGTCTCTTAAGCCACAAGCCCCACCTACTCCCAGCAGTAACACTAGCCTAGGGAGGCAGGGGTGTGCACAGCACTCTGCAGGCCTGCGAATGAGAGAGGAGAGGACCAAGAACAATGGGAAGCAGCAGTGGTTCTGTGCAGGTAAATAGAGCAATCGGGATCAGAATTCTGTTCCCGATCTTTTTTAGGCGGGATCGGAACCTGATCGTGAAATTTACTCGATCGCCGATCAGGATCCGATCTTTTCTGATCCCAATCGCTCAACCATAACTACTGTAATATCCCGACTGGCTCATTTGCAACATCTAGTCCAATAAAACCTAAGACTAAAGGAGCTGCCATTGTAAAGGGGGTTTGCGTTACTACATAAATTAATTGAGACACCACCATCCAGAAGTTATATATAGATGGACACTCCCACCACATATGAAAGTAGAAGCCTGGTCTACCACATTCACGCCACCATAAAGGGGAGAAGTCAGGGCTCGTTCACATCTGTGTCCGGGACTCCGTTCTGCAGGACTCGGCATGACAGGTTTCCGTCTTCTGCCGGCAGAAGACGGAAACCTAATACGGATTGCCGAACGCTGGTGTGAACCCGGCGTCAGGGACAAATTTGAATAATTGAGATGGAGTCCTTTACCATTGAAGCAAAAACTTTTCAGCCACTTCCCAGTCGGTTCTACTTTTCAAGATATCGGATATCCAATTGATTCCTGAGTACCGGTCAGAGAGTGACTGCTGAGTTTGCAAATCTGACTCCCATCTAAGAAGGTACTCCTGTTTAGAATCAGAGGGCTCATTGATAAAATAAGAATATCCACGCAACCTGGTCACTACAGAGTACTGGATTCTAGGCTTAAGCCCATTCCTTATGAAATCATTAAGTAATCTCTCTAGTCCTACGATATAGGAGTTAGGTAAGGGGAGAGTATATAAAAGTGTATAATATTCCAGGTAAAACTAGCAACTTGACTATCGCTAAGCATCCCACCAAGGAGAGGGTTCAATTGTTAACCTTGCTTAATAATGAAGAGTCCTGACGAAGCAGGGGTGCGAAACGTACGTCGGGGCTCAGAATAGAGGTCACAGTTGGTTTGTCCATTATTTCATGCCTATTTATGGAAGATTTTATAGATGAGCAAACGCCATTCGATCGAATAGGTATTCAATTGAATATCATGGCGTTTGATGTATTCGTTCACAATTGAACACAAGGCCGCATACGCAGTAAAAATTTGTGTCCCCTCCCACCTTCCCTGGCGTGTTTTTTGCACCAATAACTGCGCAGGGGAGTTGGGACAGGAACTATGACAATGGAGGCAGTGAAAAAATTTTAAAAACCCATTGGCTGCTGAAAACATGTGACCTCCCAATTCATAAGAATGGCCACCGCCCTATTCGTGTCATTTCAGTGTTGGAGTGATAGGGAGAGTGGGGTGTCAGACTGTCAGTGCGATACAGGGCTTTGGTTAGGCAGGAATTGTGAATAATAACAGATCTTCTCAGAGCTCAACAATAGCTAGCTAGCAAATCATGCAGCATAGCAGCAGGGGACGTGGGCGAGGACGTGGACATGGATATCCAGCTGGGTGTGTAGTCCACAGTCCAGGTACTGGAGAAGGGCTGCCAGCATTGCCTCTTGTCAGTAGCAGCAGGGTACGTGCGCAAGGACGTGGACGTGCATACCCAGCTGTATATCTACCCCACAGGTTCACAGATGCCGAATGTCAAGTCTTTAAAGGACCTTTAATGACACCATCACAGGTCCTTTAAAGGGATTCTACCATTAAAACCTTTTTTATTGTGGATAAGACGTCAGAATAGCCTTTAGAAAGTCTATTCATCTCTTACCTGTAGACGTGGTCTCCACTGTGCCGTTCCTTAGAAATACAGTTTTTTACCGGTATGTAAATGTGTTCTCTCGCAGCGATGGGGGCATACCCCAGTGCTCAAAAAGTGATGGGGGCATCCCCAGCACTGCCAGAAGAGTGTCTCCAAGTGCTGCCTCCTTCGTCGTCCACAGCGTCATCTTCAATTTCTTCTTCTGGGGCAGGCTTGTAACTTCTAGGCCTCGGGCCTTGGGCAGAGCAGACAGCTTAGGCACACAGGTCACAGGAAAATGGCCGCTTGCACAGTATTGTTAGCGGCCATTTGCCAGTGGCCTGTGCGCCTGCACAGTCTGCTCTGCTAGAAGTTACGAGCCTGTGCCGGAAGAAGACATTGAAGATAATGCGGCAGACGAAAAAGGAGGCGGTGCTTGGAGACACTTCTCTGGCAGCGGTGGGGACACCCCCATTGCTTTTTGAGCACTGGTGTAGAATCCCTTTAACTTTAATAATGTTTAGGAAAAAAGAAAGAGTCCTGTGGCTGCCCCCCTCCCCCCCCCTCCGAAAATGCCGTCTGAAGTGGCTGCCTCACCTCGCCTCATTAGAGGTGCGGCCCTGGCTGAAAACATCAGATTTTAGCTCCATATTATAATAAATTCCTGCAAAATATCTTTAGTGTTTTGGTTACTTTGAGGTTTATAGTTTCTCACCAAGTTTATCGAGCCTTATAATGTCCTACAAAAATAGCAGATCAAGAATGATGCAACTGTAAAGTAGACATGTAGAAAGTGTTAAATGAAGATTGTGTGATATGACTGTCTTAGAAACAGAGTTCAAATCTGGAAATTTGCCTATTTTTGTAAATTTTATTTCACATTTTTGAAGAATTACACGGAACCACTTTGGGGCTAATATAAGACTACAATGTAGTATGCCAGTCTTAATAATCAAAACCGAAATTCAAGAAAGCCTAGGAGAGAAACTATGGACAACAGTGGGGACCCAAGTCCTGTACCAGAGGATCCACGCTCAATGGCCGTGTGGATGAAACAGAAAATCCAAGTGTTGGTAGAAGAACCTTTGATTGAAAAATACAGTAGGCACAACACATTTCTCCAAGATAGCCCTTTCTCAAGTGCAAATTAGCAATGTATCATCTATATATCATTTATTGGGTTTTAAAGAGACACTCCAATGATTAATATAACTCATTATATTGTATCTAGGGCAGAAGAGATAACAGAACCTTTCTCTACTGGCCTCCTTAATGTCTCTGGTGTCTTAATAGGATCTTTTCAAAAATGTTTTTCCTTATAGCAATTCTGATTTCTTTATTCCGCAATGTGTAGATGATGGGGTTACACAGCGGGGTGATGACGGTGTTCAGGAGTGACAATATTTTATTCAGATTTAGGGAGTATCCTCTCGATGGTGCAACATAAAGTGTAATAAGTGTCCCATAATAAGTGGACACAACAATAAGGTGAGAGCTACAGGTTGAGAAGACCTTCTGTCTGCCAAGGGTGGAAGAGATCCTTAGGATGGCCATGAATATGCAGATATAAGTCACCATAACAAATAACAACTGCGTGAACACAACTGTCATGACCGTGACAGACACTTGGACCTCCACAAATTTTGTATCTGAACATGAAAGCTGAAGAACTGGAGCAAGATCGCAGAAAAAATGGTCAATGGTGTTGGGGCCACAGAAGTCTAGTTGATATATAAGAATTTCTACAATCATGGACAAAAGGAGACCAATAACCCAACATATCATGGCCAAACAGTGAGGCCGAGCCTGGTTCATAATGGCCGAGTAATGCAACGGGTCACAGATGGCCAAGTATCGGTCATAGGACATGGCCGTCAAGAGAGAACATTCTATGATTGCAGAAGCGCCAAAAAAATATGACTGCATATCACAAGACAGAAGAGATATGTAACATTTCCCCCATACAATGACCTTCAGGGTGTTCGGACCAATATTCGTACTGATCAGGATGTCACAGAGGGAAAGGTGAGTGAGAAAGATGTACATGGGGGATTGTAGCTGAGAAGTAGAGGACACCAATCCAATAATGAGAACGTTCCCCAGCAAAGTGACCACATAAACAATGAGCAGAGCGAGGAACACAAGCAACCAAAAATTGTGAAGGTCGGGAAATCCCAAAAGTATAAACTCAAACACTGTGGAGTCATTGTATGCGGACATTGTGAGAATGTAACAAGATGATAGATATAAAGCCTGTGTGTAGTCCAGTCCTGCAGTAGAATATAAACAATGCCAAATATGAAATTTAAGATTGGATTTACCAATGTTAAGACTTTTTAAGGAAGTTTTTTTTTCCTGATGTATAAAACAAAAAAACGTAACAACAAAAGTTTTTGTAAGATGTTAAACAACAGTGCGGCACAGAATGTTAGCACATTAAGTGTCAATATAAACCCTGCTACATCTGTAGATTTCCTTCAACTTGTCAAATACAACAGACACATCTTTACTCTGTACAATTTACTGTATGTTTTCCACTGCTGGATGGATGATGAGATGTTGGACATGGTCACCACACAATGTGTTTTCTTAGAGCCATCCCAATGTCCTAATGTTCCTTAAGAAGAATATTACAGGGCTTATTAATGGAGTCATCACACAATACATGAGAGAGAGAATTGTGTAGGAAAATCGTGATCTCCCCCTTAACTCATGTTAAACAGAAAACTGAGTCCCATAGAATATGGAGACCATGGTCAAGAGAGACCAGACGTGAAGACTCTTTCCCTTCGGTTTATGGACTGGATCTACAAGAAATGTATGAAATATAAGCATAATAGATAACTGAGAAAGGTCTGATAAGTGGGGTTGAGCCGATCTTGAGATTTCAAAATCGATTTTAAAATCCAATTTCTGATCATTTTCCAGCTGATCCCGATCTTGAAATTTGCTCGATCGACGATCAGAATCCAATCTTTTCCGATCCTGATCGCTCAACCCTAGTCAATGCTTCTCTATGGGAAAAGTCACGTTTAGAGTTGAGCCGATCTTCAGATTTCAAAATCAGATTTCTGATCATTTTCCAGCTGATTCCTATCGCGATCGTGAAGTTTGCTCTTTTGCCGATCGGGATACGATCTTTTTGGATCCCGATCGCTCAACCCTAGTGATAAGTAAAGGATAATTCTGTGATGTAGCCACTAGATTACTATTAAAGATATTTGAACAGGATAATTCTAATCAAATCAAATCAAGTCAAATCAAATCAAGTCAAATCAAATAGGCTTTATTGGCACGTCCAAATGGATATTTGGCATTGCCAAAGCTAGTAAAGTGGGGGGGAGTTGGAGTCGAGGGGCAGAGTATGGGGGGGGTGATTTGGGGTATAACAGTCCTTGGAGTCTCATCTTCCTCTTAGTTGGTGACCGCTATATGGGGGGGTGGGTGGTTTGGGGTATTACAGTTCATGGAGTCTCATCTTCCTCTTGTTTGGTGACAGCTGGACACGTATTGGGCAGCGATCTCCACAGTGGCCTCTTCTTCTCCCGGTAGGATGTAGAGTTCCCTCTTCTCGTCTGCAGATATGAAGTCTAGGATGTGGGCAGAGAGTCTTTGGTAGTAGACGGCCCTCACAGCTGAGTATTTGGTGCAGTGTAGCAGGAAATGGGTCTTGTCTTCTAGGGACCCCTGGTCTAATACAGGGTCATACTTACAGAAGAGGAGATCAATGGAATACGACAATGGGTGATGAGATATTGATGTTGTTATAACTGATGCTAATGTAGATATCAGTCATAGGACATCAGTGTAAGCAGGAAACATTCTGCACATTCAGGGTAAGAAAGAAGAAGAATTATGCGACACATCCCAAAATAGTTATGGGGAAGCTATTATTGAGAGTCATATGGAGCATATTGGGGACAATCTCTGAGGTTGTCAGGATGTCGGAGGTGGTGAGCTGTATCAGGAAGAAGTACATGGGGGAGTGGAGGTTTCTATGGTAGGACACCAAGGTGATGACCATGAGGATCTCACATATAGTTACATAGTAACTCAGAAGGATGAGAAGAAATAACAAGATCCTGACATTATATGGACCTGGAAATCCAAGGAGGAGAGAGGGAGAGGGAGAGGGAGAGGGAGAGGGAGAGGGAGAGGGAGAGAGAGAGACTCCCCCACCAAAGTAACCTGTAAACATCTTACTTTACTTACTTACTTTAGATTCCACATTTTACCAAGAAAACTTCTACCCATGAGTTTGTAACTAATGGACTCCAAGCTAAATACAATGATTATTTTCTCCTACACATCACAGGACTGGTCTCAATGGTAACACCCATATTTCGGAACTCCATGACAAGACAATGTCCTCACTTATTTATAGTGCCATGGTGACCTAAGGGTCCATTCACACGTAGGAAAATGGTGAGGAATTTGGAATGAAATTTCAGTGCTGAAAAAAGTCAGTGGGAGGCTTTTTTTTCAATACTGAAATTCCACACAAAATTCCTCACCATTTTCCTTCATGTGAATGGACCCTTAAGGCAAATGGTGCAGCCTACAGAATCATTTACAAGACAGATTCCTGCTCTGAAGCCTGTAAGTCTTCTTAATACACGGCTACATGAGCTCAGTCCGGGATATTCTCCCCACTACCCGTACAATGGAATAAGACCGTCTTCTAGTTTGTCACAAAATGAGATAAATAAATTGAAATTAAAAAGTTTACCTTGTAAATAAGAGGAATGAGACGCTTTGTAGGACACATAAAGGGTTAATGACCAAACCCTACTCATTTATATCTACATCGAGCCCCCCGCAGTGTAAGGTTTAGAGACCAATGTTCTTGTGGTCCCCAGAAAGTTTTATATTTAATAGAAATCAAAAATAACCAAGATAAAAAAAATTCCGTAAAATTAATTTATATATTTAAAAATTACAGCAAATATTCCTGATAAAGCAAAAAAATAAAAAAAAAAAACACAAAAAAATAATAAACATCAATAAACTAAGAAATCAGAGGACAATAATAGATTCTCAGTTTTATGTTCCTTAGCTGCGCAGACAATAGAAATGATCATGAAGCAAAAATCCCGACTCCGATCTTCAGCTTCTTATACACTAGAAGATCAAACCCTAAGGAAATCCCGAGGCCGCTGCTCGTCTCAGGGGGAACTTACACAAAGAGAAAAACAAAAATAACCAAGATGGCTTATGTAGAATTATCTACAGAAATATCTACATGACCAATGCCCAATATATACATCTATATGACCAATGTCCAGCTCATCATACAAATGATTTTGAAATTGTTTTTTCGTGACACATTGTACTTCATGTTAATGGTAAACATTGATCAATTTTTTTGTATTTATAAAAAAATAAATAAATAGGTAATTTGAAGAAAGTTTGGAAAAATCACAAATTTTCAAAATGTAATATTTTCTTCTTTTCAAACAGATAGTCTTAACATCCAGATACATGAATAAATATTATCTCCCATGTTTCTGCTTCATCTTTTAATGTATTCTGGAAATGACAAGACTTACAGATGTAACAACAATTTTCCAGATTTACAAGAAAATTTCCCAAACTAAGTTTTTAGGGAGCCCTTCAGTTCTGAAGAGGATTATAAAGGTCTATATATTAGACACCTCCATAAATCACCCCATTTTCAAAATTGCACCTCTAAAATAACAGAATTTGGGGTGTGTGTTACCCTTTATGCATTTCACTGGAATTAATACAATAGGGAGGTGACATTTAGGCTTTTTTTTTTAATTCTACATTCATTGAAGCCTAAAATTTACACATTCAAAAAAATGACCTCAGACAAAAGCCATAACAAAAAAAATGTCACTAAAAGTTCTGACATTGTCAGTATAATGTAAGGCACTAATCACACACAGTACAGTATCTCATTTAAAGGAATTTAAAAGGATGCTCCAGAGATTTTTTTGTTACACATTTTATTGTCTGAAGACTATCCCTTTAATAGCAAAACTAATAATCCTGCTTTTCATCTTCTTTGAAACTCACATGAACACAGTGACCGGTATTTTTTCTATCATGGATTGCTGTGTAACAGGAGGTCTCTCTCTGCTGCCTGCGGATACTATCGAGACCTGCCATATGACCTCAGGTTCATTAATATCCCACCCCCTGTACTGACACCCTAGGTCTTCTAGGTTATTCTCTCCCTGCTCCTCCTCTATCACCTCCATAATCTGCTCCCTATAGACCCCTCTCTAACACTCAGGCCAAAACACACCCATTACCTCCCCCAGTGTTATAAAACAGCAATTGGTGCTCATCACCCTCAGTCTGAGGTACAAGGAGGGTTAATTGTATTATTATCTCTGCAGAAATGAATATAGAAATGGGAACTAGACATGGATAGAAGTACTAGATATGGGATCAGGAAATAGACATGGATACAGGAGCTAGACATGGGCTCAGGAAACATATATGGACACAGGTGCTAAACATGGGCTCGAGAAATAGACATGGATATGGGTGCTAGACATGGGCTCAGGTAATAGACATGGATACAGGTGCTAGACATGGGCTCAGGAAACATATATGGACACAGGTGCTAAACATGGGCTCGAGAAATAGACATGGATACAGGTGCTAGACATGGGCTCAGGTAATAGACATGGATACAGGTGCTAGACATGGGCTCAGGAAACATATATGGACACAGGTGCTAAACATGGGCTCGAGAAATAGACATGGATACAGGTGCTAGACATGGACTCAGGTAATAGACATGGATACAGGTGCTAGACATGGGCTCAGGTAATAGACATGGATACAGGTGCTAGACATGGGCTCAGGTAATAGACATGGATACAGGTGCTAGACATGGGCTCAGGTAATAGACATGGATGATAGCTTCAGCAATATATTGAATCTACTTCAATGACTACTTTGCAAAGAGGGACAACACATTGTGGGTCTTAGTGGCTCAGACTTCTTTATTTGCTATTTTCTTCTCTCTTTTTTGTTCTTTTTCTTTTTTTAAGGTAAAAATCCGCATCACTTACACATTTTGCACATGCTTATAAATAAACTCCAAAAACTGGAGATGTTTGAGCAACTATATAATAGAATGTATACAGGGTTTGTGCCTGCTACTGACTAGTGATCTATAACATGACTTATCTTATGGACTTACACTAGCTCAGGGTTGCACTATCACATGTTTACTATATGGAGTTTTTGCTGCTTCCTCTTTCTATCCTTTTTGCACTATATACATGGGCAGGATGATTTTTACAATAGAAATTTTGCATCTACTCACAAGGTCATAAAAGCTCCATTTATAATAAAGGACAGTTTTGTAATTATTATCACTGTGTTGTGTATAGCAATATCCATAAGGCAGAGGAGATAACAGAACCTCTTTATTGGGTTCCTGGCTGTCTCTGGACTCTTAAAAGTTTGTTTTGAAAAATATTTTTGCTTATGGCAATTCTGATCTCTCTATTCCGCAATGTGTAGATGATGGGGTTACACAGCGGGGTGATGACGGTGTTCAGGAGTGAAAATGTTTTACTCAGGTTTAGGGAGTATCTTCTAGATGGTGCAACATAAAATGTAATAAGTGTCCCATAATAGGCAGACACAACAATAAGGTGAGAGCTACAGGTTGAGAAGACCTTCTGTCTGCCAAGGGTGGAAGAGATCCTTAAGATGGCCGTGAATATGCAGATATAAGTCACTACAACAAATAATAACTGAATGAAGACGACCGCCATGACTATAACAGACATCAAGACTTCAAAAATTTTTGTATCTGAGCACGAAAGATGAAGAACTGGAGCAAGATCACAGAAAAAATGGTCAATGGTGTTGGGACCACAGAAGTCTAATTGAAGGAAGAGGATTTCTGCAATCATTGTCAAAAGGAAACCGCCTGCCCAACATATTGTAGCAAAATATAGAGGCCGAGCCTGGTTCATAATGGCTGAGTAATGCAACGGGTCACAGATGGCCAAGTATCGGTCATAGGACATCACAGCAAGAAGAGAACATTCTATAAGTGCGGAAGAACCAAAAAAATATAACTGTATGTCACAAAACAGAAGAGATATGTAACATTTCCCCCATACAATGACCTTCAGGGTGTTCGGACTAATATTTGTACTTATCAGGATGTCACAGAGGGAAAGGTGAGTAAGAAAGATGTACATGGGGGATTGTAGCTGAGACGTAGAGGACACCAATCCAATAATGAGAACGTTCCCCAGCAAAGTGACCACATAAACAATGAGCAGAGCGAGGAACACAAGCAACCAAAAATTGTGAAGGTCGGGAAACCCCAAAAGTATAAACTCAAACACTGTGGAGTCATTGTATACAGACATTGTGAGAATGTAAGAGGAGAGCGATGTATAACAAGTAATAATGTTATGGGCCAAATACTCACAATTTAGTGAAATAATAAACAAAAACATGGAACATATAACATTTGTGTATCTTCCCCAATAAGTTATATCTTCTGCTGATCCAGGTCCAGGGTACGGAAATATTCACTTTTCCTTTACTGTGCAAATATTTCTTCAAATTATACTTTTCCCTCTCCAATAAAACACAATATAAACTAAAGCAACTTCCCAAATAGATGTGACTTCAGGGCTCCCATTTTGTTTACTCACCACATAATACAATAAGAGGGATAATCTTCCCTTAACTGGAAGTTAAATAATAGAAGGGGAAAAAAATACCATAAAATATGGACACCACGGCCAAGTGAGATCCACGGGGAGGAAGTTATGTTCCTTCGTTGGATTGAATTTTGAAGATTGTGTATAAAATACAATCATAAGAGATGTCAATAACTAAAAACGGGGTAAGAAGAAAGGAAAAGCAGGTGACGCATCCAATAGTGTCTGTAATATGGCGTTTGACTTACACAATGGGAGCTGAGATATAGATGTCAGTATAACTGAGGCTGCAGTAAAGCCTAACCCCGGAAATGAAAGATTTCAGGAAAACCGTAGAATGACAAACCAGGTGTTCACGTATGGCCAGATATCGGCCCTAGGACATCACTGTCAGTAGGAGACATTCTGCACACTCAGGATAACAAAAGGAGAACAACTGTGTAATACATCCCAAAATAGATATAGGGGAGCTATTGTTAAGGATATGAAGCATTTTCTGAAGAATCTCTGAGGTTGTCAGGATGTCGGAGGTGGTGAGCTGTGTCAGGAAGACGTATATGGGGGAGTGGAGGTTCCTGCTGTAGAACACCAAGGTGATGACGATGAGGTTCCCACATATATTGCCTATAAAGCTAGGAAAATTTAAAAAAAAAAAAAAAAAACTAGAAAATCTTCCCATACAGAAATCACCTACAATATTACCATAAGAAGACCACTGAGCCCTAGCTATGTATTTCTAAGTAATGTGGACTCATCGCTAAACAAAATGACTATTATCTCCTCTGAATCTCAGGATCGGTCTCAATTTTAACATACTATGACACAAGATCCCCAAGTTAAAATAGTATTATGATTTGAAGCAAATATTACAGTCTATGGGATCATGTACATGGCAGATTCCTGTGTATGAAGCCCAACACTGCCGCACTAACATAGAGTAATAGCCCCAATGGCCAATACAAGGCTCTAGGCCACTCTATTCCTTTACTGACTCAGACAAGAATTGTACATGCCCCATACAGAAACATGCTAGATATGGAAGAGCTTCATATATACACAGTTACATCATTTATATTGTAAAACATCCTGAAAACAAGATATCTCACCAAAATCCTTGTAGATAAATCACAGACTTGGCAGAACACATGAAGAGCTAAGGAGCAGACTGGAGCAATGTATCTTACACAGACCCCGCAGTGGAGATTTCTATAACAATGTTACGTGTGGGCACCAGAAAGACTTATATGTCATAGAAAACAGAATAAACTAAAATGACAAGTAATTATAGCAAATAATAATAATAATAATAATAATAATAATAATAATAATAATAATAATAACAATAATAAAGCGAATGTTCTAAAGGATGATTCCCGATAAACCAGTAAAGAATTGTTTCCCCTTAGTTTCTTATTGATTTATTTGTGTCATTGTCTGAATTCTAAGTAACACAAGGATCCATTATCAGTTTTATATTTCTTGGCTTACAAGCAATAGAAATTATCACAAAGCAAAAATCCCAGCTCTGATCTTCAGCTTTTTATACACTGGAAGATAAAAACCCTAAGGAAATGCCGAGGCCGCTGCTCATCTCAGGGGGAACTTACCCAAAAAGAAAAGCAAAAATAACCTGGAAAGTTTATGTACAAATCTAATCTCTATATTCATAAAAATATCTATATACCAGTGAAGTTTTGTCTCCATAAACATTTCTTAAAATATAAGGATTGTAGTTTGTGGTCTTATAATATTATATATAAGCTCATAACTACAGATTTAGATATTCTGGGATTTATAACCTGGACAAAGAGAAATAGAAAGAGGTGAAAAGTTTGGCTGGTTCAGGTCAAAGATTTCTTTAATGGGATTCTATCACTAGAATTACCTCTTTACAATAAATACACGTAGGAAAAGAGTCAAGAAAGAATATTCTTCTCTTAACTTTAATATTCTGATCCGGATCGCTGTTCCTAACAAATTTCTTTTTTCTTCCTTATGCAAATGAGTTTTCTCGCACTACTGGGGAACTTGAAAACTCTCCAGCCATGGCCTCTGTCTTCTTCTCCGCCTTCTTTTCTCGCACTCCTCTTCACCTGGTCCGAAAACAAAGATTGTGTATGTTTGTTGGCCATTTTTCCTGTGGCCCCACCTGTTTGACCACAGGAAAAATGGCCTTGAGGAAGAAACTTACCGTGTTCCAAAACGTATAGCCTTATTATGCCTTTACATCTGCTTCAACTCCCTGTGGTTACTATGTAACTATTGTTAGGGGCATAAGACCCCTGAGTTATTTTGTCATAGTTCTTATTAAATATCAGGCCTGAAGAAATCACACCCATTATCAGGCCTGGAGAAGTCACACACACACACACAGCTGATGGTGTATCAAGTGAGTTCTAATTTAATGGTGCAAAAAAGGTAGTTTAAACACAGTACAGACAAAAGCAGGTTGGACTATTCTAATAACATAACGTGGTTGGCATAACATGATTGGTTGTAGAGTTATAACATAAACCTAGCAGATGACTATTGGCTAAGGCCTAATGTAATCTGCATCTCATTATTACTTTCCAAACTGGGATGGACTTTCTCATGAAACAAAGAAAGTTCAAAATACTTATGTTTGAACTAACATCTCACACTATGTATATCTCACACCAAGAAGAGATAAGATTACTCCAACACTAGAAAAAATGTAGAAGGTTCACAGCTCACCCAAAATGAACAGAGTTGGCTAAACCTTTGTGTGCACGAAAGATATACCCCCGGCTAGGGCAATAATGTAACCAGAAAAACAAACAATCTTCAGCACAAGAAGGTATTTCTTTAAAACATAGTATTTATTTCAAAAACATTTTAAAAAATAGTACCAGATGTAGAAAAAATATATATAGCACTTACATGGTAGATTCCATAAATAAACGCATGTTTTGAGAAAAGTCAACCAGCCCACGTGTTTCAGGACATCCGTCCCTTACTCATGGCGATGTACTCAATGCCCAAACCCTTAAAGCAATATAAAGTTTAGCACACAGGTGTCAATGCTACAAGTGATTACCATTTAATTAAAAACAAACTAAAACCAAAACAAAACAAACAAAGCCAATGTAAATAAATACAAAATATCAAGAAAATATGAAAGGATAATCCTGCAAAGAAATATTGACCCAAGAGATATAGCAAAAAAAGAAAAAATGAAAAAAAAAAAAAAAAAAAACACACACAAAATTCGCACTCACAATACTGAATGGTCACCTATATAACATGTGAGCAACTGAAAAAAGAAGAAATAAGCCAAATCGGAAAAAAAGGAAAACAGAACATAATCCATGATCCACTAAGTAAGTGACCATGGGCATGTAAATAAAACAGCCCATGAATATGCATTTATAAGGGTAAACCGCAAAAAGGTACTCACCCCAGCATGTAGAAACGGAGAGACGCCTAAAACTGCCCCTCCTGACATTACAGATTCGAACAACACCACAAAGACAAGGAAAAGCGCAATTCAGATTCCTTCATGATAGAGAAACAGAGAGTTACCTAGACAACGGTCACATGATACATCACATGACCGGGACCCAACCTTTGTATCAGAAGGGAGTATGCCAATAAAACCGGTCATGTGACACATCATATGATCGGAACCAGACTATTACATCCAAGACGAGTATACCAGTAAAAATAGATGAATAGAAACTTCTTAAATCGAAAATCATGAAACGAATATAATAAAGCTAAGAATGGAATTCAAAAATGGATATGAAATAAATAACAATGTGAACAGACCAAAGTTCATGGACACCACAATTGAATGATACGTTAATAAAAGTAAATTAAATCAGATTTAAAGTTTAACCCCCTAGGTGTCCTTGTACCAAGCTCAAAGATCCAATAAGCCTCCCGTTTAAGCACTTTTCTACGCCAGTCACCACCTCGAGCTGGGCATTCAACACGTTCGATTGCACAAAAACGAAAAGAGGAAGTATTACCCTCATGGTGAGTAATAAAGTGCTTAGAAGCCCCAGAGGTGTTACTGGTAGTGGTCTTACTGCAATCTGACAGATGTTCCGAGATTCGGACCTTTAAAGGTCGAATTGTACACCCTACATAATACAAATGGCAGATGTTGCACCAAACCAAATAAATAACGTGATCAGTTTTGCAATTAAGAAAGTGCTTAATACGATGCTTCTTATGAGTGTGTATATTCTCAAAGGAGGCAGATTTCTCAGCAAAACGACACACTTGGCACCTTGGTGCACCACACTTGAAGAAGCCCTGTACATCAAGCCAGGTCTTGCTGCCAACCATATTTGAGTCAGTATACATGCTTGGAGATAATGTACTGCCCAAGGATCTCCCACGACGCGAAATAAACCTGCACCCCCTCTCCAAAATCCTAGTGGCTATATCATCCTGCCTCAAAATGGGAAGATGTTTTTTTATTATCTTTACTACCTCATCGTAGTCCCTACTATAGCTGGTGCAAAAGAAGATACTATCCACAAATTTACCATTCTCCCTACCCCTGATGTTATCTGATAGGAGGAGGTCCCTAGGTTTTTTATCTACAATGGCAGAGGCTCTCTGTAACTGCCAGTTACGATATCCCCTATGTTTCAACCTAGTGTGGACTTCCCGTTTTTGTATTTGAAAATCAGTGTCTAGAGAACAGGCTCGTTTAGTTCTGAGAAGCTCTCCCACTGGAATTGACCTGATAGTATGACGGGGATGACAACTGGTCGTGTGTAGGACCGTATTGCCTGATAAATCCTTCCGGAAAACTTTAGACAAGACCAAACCTCTTTCCAAGTCACCCACAAGGGAGACATCCAAAAAATCAATGGAAACCCTTTCCACTCTATAGGTGAATTTCAAATTCATGGTGTTGTTATTAAAGTGCTCCATCAGTGCCGGTACGGCCGCCACACCGCCTGACCACACCATAAGTAGGTCATCAATGTAGCGGCCGTACCAGCGCAGATGTCCCCCATGTGGATTTGCATTGCTGTAAACAAAAGTTTCCTCCCACCATGCCATGTATATATTGGCCAGGGTGGGTGAAAAACGGGACCCCATAGGGGCCCCGCGAACCTGTAAATAAAATTTTTTATCAAATTTGAAAAAATTATGTTTTAGTAAATAGTCCGTCAAAAGAACAACAAATTCACACAGCTCAACAGAAAAATTGGAATATCTACGTAGATGACTAGAAAGGGCTGATAGAGCCAGGTCATGTGGAATGGACGAATATAAACTCTCCACGTCACAGGAAATCCACACCAGATCTGATTCCCACTTAAAATTCTGAAACGTTTTCAAAACTTGTTTCGTATCTCGCAGGTAGCCAGGGATTTTTTGGATCAAGGGTTGGAGTAATGAGTCCACCCACTCGCTAACACGCTCGTTAAGCGAATGGATGCCCGCTATGATTGGGCGTAATGGAGGGGGACTAATGTTCTTATGGACCTTTGGTAGGCCATGGAAGATGGGGATTACCGGGTGATCAATAATAAGGTGATCTTTCTGATCTTCCCGAATAATCCCCATCTTCACACCCTCTGATAATAAATTCTCCAAGACCCTTGAAAAAGTCAAAGTGGGATTCGAATTAAGAACCCTATAAGTCAAAGGATCACCCAGTATTGACATGGCACTGTCATAATAATCTGTTTTATTCATTACAACTACAAGACCCCCCTTATCTGCCATTTTTATAATCAAAGAATCATTACGTGATAACAAATCAAGTGCAAGTTTCTCTCTTCTAGACAGATTGTTCTTCAAATGTGTATGTTTGGCAGAGTTGGCCAAAACCCTTAAATCCCTTTCTACCGCATGCTGAAAAATCTTTATTTATTATTTCGCGTCGTGGGAGATCCTTGGGCAGTACATTATCTCCAAGCATGTATACTGACTCAAATATGGTTGGCAGCAAGACCTGGCTTGATGTACAGGGCTTCTTTAAGTGTGGTGCACCAAGGTGCCAAGTGTGTCGTTTTGCTGAGAAATCTGCCTTCTTTGAGAATATACACACTCATAAGAAGCATCGTATTAAGCACTTTCTTAATTGCAAAACTGATCACGTTATTTATTTGGTTTGGTGCAATATCTGCCATTTGTTTTATGTAGGGTGTACAATTCGACCTTTAAAGGTCCGAATCTCGGAACATCTGTCAGATTGCAGTAAGACCACTACCAGTAACACCTCTGGGGCTTCTAAGCACTTTATTACTCACCATGAGGGTAATACTTCCTCTTTTCGTTTTTGTGCAATCGAACGTGTTGAATGCCCAGCTCGAGGTGGTGACTGGCGTAGAAAAGTGCTTAAACGGGAGGCTTATTGGATCTTTGAGCTTGGTACAAGAGCACCTAAGGGGTTAAACTTTAAATCTGATTTAATTTACTTTTATTAACGTATCATTCAATTGTGGTGTCCATGAACTTTGGTCTGTTCACATTGTTATTTATTTCATATCCATTTTTGAATTCCATTCTTAGCTTTATTATATTCGTTTCATGATTTTCGATTTAAGAAGTTTCTATTCATCTATTTTTACTGGTATACTCGTCTTGGATGTAATAGTCTGGTTCCGATCATATGATGTGTCACATGACCGGTTTTATTGGCATACTCCCTTCTGATACAAAGGTTGGGTCCCGGTCATGTGATGTATCATGTGACCGTTGTGTAGGTAACTCTCTGTTTCTCTATCATGAAGGAATCTGAATTGCGCTTTTCCTTGTCTTTGTGGTGTTGTTCGAATCTGTAATGTCAGGAGGGGCAGTTTTAGGCGTCTCTCTGTTTCTACATGCTGGGGTGAGTACCTTTTTGCGGTTTACCCTTATAAATGCATATTCATGGGCTGTTTTATTTACATGCCCATGGTCACTTACTTAGTGGATCATGGATTATGTTCTGTTTTCCTTTTTTTCCGATTTGGCTTATTTCTTCTTTTTTCAGTTGCTCACATGTTATATAGGTGACCATTCAGTATTGTGAGTGCGAATTTTGTGTGTGTTTTTTTTATTTTTATTTTTTTTTTATTTTTCATTTTTTCTTTTTTTGCTATATCTCTTGGGTCAATATTTCTTTGCAGGATTATCCTTTCACATTTTCTTGATATTTTGTATTTATTTACATTGGCTTTGTTTGTTTTGTTTTGGTTTTAGTTTGTTTTTAATTAAATGGTAATCACTTGTAGCATTGACACCTGTGTGCTAAACTTTATATTGCTTTAAGGGTTTGGGCATTGAGTACATCGCCATGAGTAAGGGACGGATGTCCTGAAACGCGTAGGCTGGTTGACTTTTCTCAAAACATGCGTTTATTTATGGAATCTACCATGTAAGTGCTATATATATTTTTTCTACATCTGGTACTATTTTTTAAAATGTTTTTGAAATAAATACTATGTTTTAAAGAAATACCTTCTTGTGCTGAAGATTGTTTGTTTTTCTGGTAAGATTACTCCAGCCTTGGGGCTAACGATCAATAGGCTATACACTATGTTTACACACCCTAAGTGACCTCCACATCAAAGGTGAGGCCCTAAAGACAAACAGAGAGATAAGGATTCATTAACATTCCATGCTCCTTATAACGTAAAGGGGTCTCTTAGACTCTAAACAGACGTACTTATATGCTTTTATATATAAAAGGTTACAAGATGGCTGACAAAATACAAAGATGGAGGATTTTAACTCTAACACTATTTTATGGATAAAGAACAGAGATGAGCGAATACCGTTTGATTGAGTAGATATTCGATCGAATATCATGGCGTTCGAGGTATTCGATTCCAATTGAATACCCCGAGGCAAACGCATAAAAAAAATCCGTATCCCCTCCCATCTTCCCTTGAACTTTTTTTTGCACCAATAACTGTGCCGGGGAGGTGGGACAGGAACTACGACAACGGAGGCAGTGACAAAAATTGAAAAAAAACATTGGCTGCTGAAAACATGTGACCTCCCATTTATAAGAATGGCCGCCGCCGTATTCGCCATTTTTGCGGTCAGAGTTAGAGAGAGAGACATAGCAGCTGAGGGCTAGATAGCGATTAGCTTCAGATAGGCAGGGAAAAACCAAAGAAAAACAAGAGCTCTTCTCAGAGCAATATTCACAAAATAGTAGGCATCCACAGCAGTTACTTTTCTTTTCCTTTTTTTTTATGGTAGAGTTTGAAGGGACCTCAAGGGCCATCGGGTCCAACCCCCTGCGAGTGCAGGTTTTCCTAAATCATCCCAGCTATATGTTTATCCAGATTCCGCTTGCAGATTTCCATTGATGGAGCGCCCACCACCTCCCGTGGCAGCCTATTCCACTCTCTCACTCCCCTCACTGTCAGAAAGTTTTTCCTAATGTCTCATCTGTATCTCTTTCCCTTTAGTTTCATCCCATTGCTTCTTGTACTTCCTTGTGCTAATGAGAATAGGGGAGATCCCTCTGCACTGTGACTACCTTTCAGATATTTGTAGACTGCTATTAAATCTCCCCTCAGCCTTCTCTTCTGCAAACTAAACAATCCCAGTTCTTTTAGCCGCTCCTCATAGGACATGGTTTGCAGACCTTCCACCATTTTGGTTGCTCTTCTCTGGACTTGCTCCAATATATCGATGTCTTTCTTGAATTGAGGCGCCCAGAAGTGTACACAGTATTCCAGGTGTGGTCTGACCAGGGAAGAGTACAGCGGAATATTGACCTCTCTTCATCTAGATTCAATGCTTGTCTTAATACATCCCAGAATTTTATTAGCCTTTTTTGCAGCAGCACCGCACTGTTGGCTCATGTTGAATTTGTGATCTACCATTATGCCCAAGTCCTTTTCCCCTATGTTATCACTTAGTTCTATTCCTCCCATACTTCTTGTTAAATACGTTCCAACCACGTCCGCACACAAAATAGCCCGATTGCACAGCAGTTACTTCTTGTTATATACCAGACAAACAGCTTTTTTTTTTTTTTTTAATTTTATTTTTTTTTTTTTTGGGGGGGGGCACAACAAAATAGCAGCAATCTACAGCAGTTACTTCTTTCTATATACATGACAAACAGTTTTTTTTGGGGGGGAGGGTTCCCCCCCCAAAAAAAAAAAATAGCAGGAATACAAAGCAGTTACTTCTTGCTATATACCAGACAAAGAGCTTTTATTTTGGGGGGCCACAACAAAATAGCCACAATCCACAACAGTTACTTATTGCTATATACATGCAATCCAGCTTTTCAAGTTGTGTAACCCCAAAACAGGGATACAGAGCAATTAGGTTAGGCTATGTACACTCAATCCAGATATCCAGGGTGTGTACCCCCAAAACCTAGGTGGGAGACACCAAAATTCAATCCGGCTATGTACGCTCAATCCAGATATCCATGGTGTATACCCCCAAAACCTAGGTGGGAGACACTGAAATTCAGTCAGGTTATGTCCGCTCAATCCAGTTGTTCACGGTGTGTAACCCCAATACCTAGGTGGAAGACCCATAAATTAATTCAGGCATTCTCTATCCGAGGATAAACCATGTATTCCTGTATAGGTGGTGCTCTTCACCCCATGGAAAATTACAAAAATGAAAAAGATAAAAATAGTAGAGGCACTCACCAGGCCTGTTTATGCTGTGTGCTACCGTCCCTACCTTCCTACGTGTTTTTATCATCAAGACATACAACTCAGCACACAATATCACACATCAGAGGATTAGATACACAGCTCAGCACACATCAGAGGATCAGATACACATATACCCATGAGGCAGTACAGTACAGCCTTTGCTTGAGGTTTGTGACTTGTTCTAGTCTCCTTCTCTTCAGAATTGTCTTTCCCAGACTGTTTCTATTCCTTGTTGTATTACTCTTGTGATCTAAACTTCAGGCTGCACCCTGGACTACTACTCCTCAATACGTATCTACTCTTGGCTTATTCCATCTGGCCACCGGATTCTAGCCGTGTATAGCAGTATTGTAACATTGTGCTTCATGTTAGCGGTAAACCTTGATCGATATTTTTGTATTTATTTATTTATTAAAAAAATAGGCAATTTGAGGAAAATTTGGAAAAAAAATCACAATTTTCAAAATGTAAAATACATGAATAAATATTGTCCACCATATCTCTGCTTTATATCTCATCTTTTATTCGTCCTGTAATGTATTTTGGACGTTATAAATCTTACAAGTGCAACAGCAATTTCGAGATTTACAAGAAAATTTCCCAAACTAATCTTTTAGGGACCCCATCAGTTCTGAAGGGAATTATGCTAGAGTCCCCCACGTTTGGGTGTAATAGAATGTGATGGACGTGGCTTCAGGACATGTCTGGAGAAGTGGCGGCACCATGAGCGGTACAGGACACTCCTGGGACTGAGAGGAATGAGCTAAGTAATCGCAACGTCATCTTCATACTCATGATATAAAATAATCCTGTTGTCAATTCTGACACTGTGTATATGAGTGTATATGAGACCTCTCTCTCTATTGGGTTCCTGGCTGTCTCTGGACTCTTAAAAGTTTCTTCTGAAAAATAGATTTGCTTATGGCAATTCTGATTTCTCTATTCCGCAATGTGTAGATGATGGGGTTACACAGCGGGGTGATGACGGTGTTCAGGAGTGAAAATGTTTTACTCAGGTTTAGGGAGTATCTTCTAGATGGTGCAACATAAACTGTGATAAGTGTCCCATAATAAGCAGACACAACAATAAGGTGAGAGCTACAGGTTGAGAAGACCTTCTGTCTGCCATGGGTGGAAGAGATCCTTAAGATGGCCGTGAATATGCAGATATAAGTCGCTACGACAAACAACAACTGCGTGAAGACAATTGCCATGACTAGAATAGATATCAGGACTTCTAAAATTTTTGTGTCTGTGCACGAAAGATGAAGAACTGGAGCAAGATCGCAGAAGAAATGGTCAATGGTGTTGGGGCCACAGAAGTCTAATCGAAATAAGAGACTTTCTGCAATCATCGACAAGAGGAAACTGCCAGCCCAACATATTGTAGCAAAATATAGAGGTCGAGCCTGGTTCATAATGGCTGAGTAACGCAACGGGACACAGATGGCCAAGTATCGGTCATAGGACATCACGGCAAGAAGAGAACATTCTATAAGTGCGGAAGAACCGAAAAAATACAACTGTATTTCACAAAATAGAAGAGATATGTAACATTTCCCCCATACAATGACCTTCAGGGTGTTAGGACTAATATTTGTACTTATCAGGATGTCACAGAGGGAAAGGTGAGTGAGAAAGATGTACATGGGGGATTGTAGCTCAGAAGTAGAGGACACTAATCCAATAATGAGAATGTTCCCCAGCAAAGTGACCACATAAACAATGAGCAGAGCAAGGAACACAAGCAACCAAAAATTGTGAAGGTCGGGAAATCCCAAAAGTAAAATTTCAAACACTGTGGAGTCATTGTATCCGGACATTGTGGGAATGTAAGAGGAGAGCGATGTATAACAAGTAATAATGTTATGGGCCAAATACTCACAATCTAGTGAAATAATGAACAAAAACATGGAACATAAAACATTTGTGTATCTTTCCGGATAAGTTGTGTCTTCTACCGATCCAGGTCCGGGGTACGGAAATATTCACTGCAGAAATGACTGTGGTATCCTTTACCGTGCAAATATTTCTTCAAATTATCCTTTTCCCCTCTCCAATATAACACCAATGGGTCTACAATATAATGTTGATAACTAAAAATGGGGTAAGAAGTAAAAGAAAAGCAGGTGACGCATCCAATAGTGTCTGTAATATGGCGTTCGACTTACACAATGGAAGCTGAGATATAGATATCGGTATAACTGAGGCTGCAGTAAAGCCTAACCCCGGAAATAAAGATTTCAGGCAAACCGTAGAAAGATAAACCAGGGGATCACGTGTGGCCAGATATCGGCCATAGGACATCACTGTCAGTAGGAAACATTCTGCACACTCAGGGTAACAAAAGGAGAACTGTGTGATACATCCCAAAATAGATGTAGGGGAGCTATTGTTAAGGATATGAAGCAGGTTCAGGACAATGTCTGAGGTTGTCAGGATGTCGGAGGTGGTGAGCTGTGTCAGGAAGACGTACATGGACCAGCGGAGGATCCTCTCTAGTAGTGGGGTGATGACCATGAGGTTCCCACATATAGTCACACAGTAACTCAGAAGGATGAGAAGAAATAACAAGATCCTGACACTATATAGACCTGGAAATCCAAGGAGAAGATTTTTTTTTTTTTTCCCCCATTTCCTATAAATTTAATAAAAGGAAAATTTGAAAAGAAAAAGTAGAAAAAATTCCCATACAGAAATAACCTGCAACATTACCCTAAGAAGTCCACTGAGCCCTAGCTATGAATTTCTAAGTAATGTGGACTCAGCGCTAAACAAAATGACTTTATTCTCCTCTAAATCACAGGATTGGTCTCAATTTTATCATATTGTCTACAGGACACAAGATCTCCAAGTTAAAATTGACTTTAGGCAAATATTACAGTCTATGGGATCATGTACATGGCAGATTCCTGTGTATGAAGCCCAACACTGGCGCAGTAACATAGAGTGATAGTCCCGATGGCCAATACAAGGCTCTAGGCCACTCTATTCATTTACTGACTCAGACAAGAATTGTACATGCCCCATAGAGAAACATGCTAGATATGAGAGAGCTTCATATAAAGTTACATAACGTCTAATGGAAACCATCCTGAAAACAAGATATCTCACCACAATCCTTGTCGATAAATCACAGACTTGGCAGAACACAAGAAGAGCCAAGGAGCAGACTGGAGCAATGTATCTTATACAGACCCCGCAGTGGAGATTTCTATAACAATGTTACGTGTGGGCGCCAGAAAGACTTATATGTCATAGAAAACAGAAAGAATCTCATCAAATAACAAGTAATTATAACAAATAATAATAAAATAAATTATAGAAAAAAAAACTTCTAAAGGACGATTCCCGATAAACCAGAAATAAACCGGGATTTCAGCTAACACCCTCGCCCCCCTCCAGTCCACCTTAAACTGCGCTGCTCATTTAATTCACCTCTCCCTGATCTTCATCGGCTGCTCCCCTCTGCCAGTCCCTCCACTGGCTACCTATAGCCCAGCGAATTGAGTTCAAGCTACTAACGCTAACATACAAAGCCATCCACAACCTGTCCCCTCCATATATCTCTGACCTCATCCTCACCTGTCCCCTCCATATATCTCTGACCTCATCCTCACCTGTCCCCTCCATATATCTCTGACCTCATCCTCACCTGTCCTCTCCATATATCTCTGACCTCATCCTCACCTGTCCTCTCCATATATCTCTAACCTCATCCTCACCTGTCCTCTCCATATATCTGTGACCTCATCCACACCTGTCCCCTCCATATATCTCTGACCTCATCCTCACCTGTCCTCTCCATATATCTCTGACCACACCTGTCCTCTCCATATATCTCTGACCTCATCCTCACCTGTCCTCTCCATATATCTCTGACCACACCTGTCCTCTCCATATATCTCTGACCTCATCCTCACCTGTCCTCTCCATATATCTCTGACCTCATCCTCACCTGGCCCCTCCATATATCTCTAACCTCATCCTCACCTGTCCCCTCCATATATCTCTGACCTCATCCTCACCTGTCCCCTCCATATATCTCTGACCTCATGCACAACCTGTCCCCTCCATATATCTCTGACCTCATCCTCACCTGCCCCCTCCATATATCTCTGACCTCATCCACAACCTGTCCCCTCCATATATCTCTGAACTAATCTCCCGCTACCTGCCCACACATAACCTCAGATCCTCCAATGACCTCCTACTCCGCTCTCATCCGCTCCTCACACAACCGTCTCCAAGACTTCTCCCGTGCATCCCCCATACTCTGGAACTCCTTACCACGACACATAAGACTGATCCCCACAATCACAGGATTCAAGAAGACCCTGAAGACTCCCCTATTCAGGAAGGCCTACAACCTCCAATAACACTATCACCGCACCGCCATCTGTACAGCCTCCCTCCTCTCCTTCTGTCTCTACCCCTTTCCCCATAGATTGTAAGACCTCGCGGGCAGGGCCCTCTACCCCACTGTGCCAGTCACTGTTAGTATTATATCTACCTGTATATTCTGTGTATTGTGTGTAACCCCCAAATGTAAAGCACCATGGGATTAATCTAATAATGTACAGCACCATGGGATTAATCTAATAATGTACAGAGCACCATGGGATTAATCTAATAATGTACAGCACCATGGGATTAATCTAATAATGTACAGAGCACCATGGGATTAATCTAATAATGTACAGAGCACCATGGGATTAATCTAATAATGTACAGAGCACCATGGGATTAATCTAATAATGTACAGAGCACCATGGGATTAATCTAATAATGTACAGAGCACCATGGGATTAATCTAATAATGTACAGAGCACCATGGAATTAATATAATAATGTACAGAACCATGGGATTAATCTAATAATGTACAGAGCACCATGTGATTAATATAATAATGTACAGAGCACCATGGGATTAATCTAATAATGTACAGAGCACCATGGGATTAATCTAATAATGTACAGAGCACCATGGGATTAATCTAATAATGTACAGAGAACCATGGAATTAATATAATAATGTACAGAGCACCATGGGATTAATCTAATAATGTACAGCACCATGGAATTAATATAATAATGTACAGAGCATCATGGAATTAATATAATAATGTACAGAGCACCATGGGATTAATATAATAATGTACAGAGCACCATGGGATTAATATAATAATGTACAGAGCACCATGGGATTAACATAATAATGTACAGAGCACCATGGGATTAATATAATAATGTACAGAGCACCATGGGATTAATATAATAATGTACAGCACCATGGGATTAATATAATAATGTACAGAGCACCATGGGATTAATATAATAATGTACAGAGCACCATGGGATTAATATAATAATGTACAGAGCACCATGGGATTAATATAATAATGTACAGAGCACCATGGGATTAATATAATAATGTACAGAGCACCATGGGATTAATATAATAATGTACAGAGCACCATGGGATTAATATAATAATGTACAGCACCATGGGATTAATATAATAATGTACAGAGCACCATGGGATTAATATAATAATGTACAGAGCACCATGGGATTAATATAATAATGTACAGAGCACCATGGAATTAATATAATAATGTACAGAGCACCATGGGATTAATATAATAATGTACAGAGCACCATGGGATTAATATAATAATGTACAGAGCACCATGGGATTAATATAATAATGTACAGAGCACCATGGGATTAATGGTGCTATATAAATGATGATAATAATAATTAATAATAATAATAATAATAATAATAATAATAATAATAATAATAATAATAATAATAATTTGCATTTGGAAAATTGCAGATTTTTGTTAATTTTATGTAAATTTTGCATTTTTAATTAAATATGCAGAGCCTATCAACCACTATGGGGCTAATGTATTAAGATTACCATATAGTATGCCAGGATATGGCCCCATATTGCGGAAATGCTGAATTTTTTGTTGCAGATTTTGCCAAAGTTAGGAGTGGATTTACCAGAAGGGAAATGTGTAAGCGATTCCTTTATAGTTTCCATTACTTTTCAAGCCACTTCTGACTTTGACTCCCAAAAAAACAGAGCACAATCTGCAAACCCATCCCCCCCAAAAAAAAATAAAAAAAATAAAAATAAAAATAAAAAAATCTATTACACAGTGCACTGGATATCTATATCTCATTTATTGGGATTTATAGAGACGCTCCAGTGATTGACACATTATATTGTCTGATACCCTCATTACTAATAGCTGGTTACTCGCAGTGTCTTTCATCATCCTGTTTTTTACCTTCTTCAGTAAGTCTCATGATCTAAGTGTGACCCCTTTTTCTAGCATGGGTTACTGTGCACACGAGGTCTCCGCTGACTTCAGATGTTGTTGAGAACTAAATCCATTTTTCCAACCGGTCTGTGAAAGAAATGAAGTGATGAGGTCATTGATGGATCATTAACTGAACCCGCTTTGCTAAATCTTATATATGTCCTGTTCCGATATATATACAGCTCATCATCTTGTCCAGCTACTAAAAAGATATTTCCAAGATACATCTAATGATATTAATAACTGATCTAATAGTCATGTGCGCTAAGATAGAAACCATCTCTTTACCATATCTATAGCTCCCATGTAAGTGTAAATAGGATTGGTTAAGCTATAGTTAGAGGCGGGGCCTCAGGACTTTACTATAAACAAACACTTGCCAGAGGTCGCAACCCTGAGACAGCATCTCCATTGCCGTGTCTGTTATTTCTCCCTGGCCGGCCGGTGACTCTTCCTAAGCCAGGGAGAGAGAAATTTACTAACCATAGTTTTAATCCCACACACAAAGTGATGAAGTCCCCGATGTTTTTGAACATATCAAATTCTGCATCAATAATTCATTACTTAACCCCAAACAGTTTTGAATCCTCAGTACTTGGGGCTCGAGCTGAGTACCTTATGGACACTAAATTTAACCCCTTAAGGATCAGGCAATGTTTTAAAACTGACTAATGTGGCAATAACTTTAGGATGCTGCAACTTACACAAGGGATTTTGAGATTGTTTTTTCGTGACATATTGTGTCCAAATCCTGTGTATTTTACTAATCTACCACCAGTGGCCGCTGTTTTTCCCTCCCTGAAATATTGTGTTGCACTCCCACTCCTCACCACTGAAGGCTGTTGTGTTGATCCTAGGAATTGCCTTTAACTAAGATGACCAATCTGCACCAATGTGAAACCATCTTGTTTTCTGTTTGGGCCTATTTATACTCATGAGGCAGTACAGCCTTTTCTTGAGTATTGTGACTTCTTCCAGTCTCCTGCTCCTCAGAACTGTCTTTCCCAGACTGTTTCTGCTCCGTTGCTGTATTAACCTTGTGATCTACACTTCACGCTGCACCCCGGATTACTACTCTTCAATACCTATCTGCTCTGTAATGCAATTTCTCCCGAGCACAATCCCGCACATGTGGGTGACCCTGATGTTTGGGTACAATAGAATGTGATGGACGAGGCTGCAGGATTTGTCTGGATGAGTGGTGGAAGTGTTGGCCGCTACGGCACCATGAGCGGCACAGGACTCTCCTGTGACTGAGAAGAATGAGCTAAATACACTACCATTCAAAAGTTTTGACAATTTTGTATTTTCCACTTCTCTTTATCAAATGAGTTGCAAAATGAATAGAAAATATTGTCCAGACATTGACAAGGTTAGAAATAATGATTTTTATTTGAAATAATAATTTTCTCTTTCACACTTTGCTCCATTTGCAGCAATTCCAGCCTTGCAGACCTTTGGCATTTTAGCTGGTAATTTGCTGAGGTCATCTGAAGAAATTTCCCCCCGATGCTTCCAGAAGCCCCACCACAAGTTGGATTGGCTTGATGGGCGCTATTTGCGTACCATACGGTCAAACTGCTCCCACAACAGCTCAATGGGGCTGAGATCTGGTGACTGCGCTGGCCTCTCCATTACAGATATAATATCAGCTTCCGGCTTCCATCCTAACTAGTTCTTGTATAATTTGGAGGGTGTTTTGGGTCATTGTCCTGTTGTAGGATGAAATTGGCTCCAATCAAGCGCTGTCCACAGGGTATGGCATGGCATTGCAATATGGAGTGATAGCCTTCCTTATTCCCAATCCCTTTTACCTTGTACAAATCTCCCACTCTACCAAACCATCACATTCCCTCCACCATGCTGGACAGATGGCCTCAGGCTCTTCCAACATCTTCTCAGTTGCTCTGCGCCTCACAAATGTTCTTCTGTGTGATCCAAACACCTCAAACTTCGATTCGCCTGTCCGTAACACTTTTTTCTAATCTTCCTCGGTCCAATGTCTTTGTTCTTTTGCCCATGTTAAGCTTTCCCTTTTATTAGCCAGTCTCAGATATGGCTTTTTCTTTGCCCATCTGCCCTGAAGGTCGGCAACCCGGAGTCTCCACTTCACTGTAGACGTTGACACTGGCATTTTGCGGGTACTATGTAATGAAGCTGCCAGTTGAGGACCTGCAAGGCGCCGATTTCTCAGACTAGAGACAGTAAGGTCCTTGTGTTGTTGCTCAGTTGTGCGGCGCGGCCTCGCACTTATCTTCTTACTCTGGTTAGAGCCTGTTTGTCCTCTGAAGGGAGTAGTACAAATCCTTGTAGGAAATCTTCTGTTTCTTGGCATTTTCTCACATGGAATAGCCTTCATTTCTAAGAACAAGAACAGACTGTCAAGTTTCACATGAAAATTCTGTTTTCTGGCCATTTTGAGAGTTTAATGGAACCAACAAATATAATGCTCAGATTGACAACTCAGTTTTATGGCTTCTCTAAGCAGCAGATCTGTTCTCCGCTGGGCTAACAGACTTGTACAAGGGTTTACTAACCATCCATTAGACTTCATACACAGTCAGCAAACACGATGTACCATTAGAAGACTGGAGTGATGGCTGCTGGGAATGGGCAAATATACACCTATGTAGATATTCTATTACACCAGATGTTTGTAGCTGAATAGTCATTTACCACATTACGGTGTATAGAGGGGATTTCTGATTCATTTAATGTTTTCTTCATTGAAAAAAAACTCTTTAAAAAATAAGGAATTTTCTAAGTGACCCGAAACTTTTGAACGGTAGTGTAATCGCAACATCATCTTCAAACTCATGATGTAAAACAATCCTGTTCTCAATTCTGTTATCAGCATCAATTCTGACACTGTGTATATGAGTGTATATGAGACCTCTCTCTATTGGGCTCCTGGCTGTCTCTGGACTCTTAAAAGTTTCTTTTGAAAAATATTTTTGCTTATAGCAATTCTGATTTCTCTGTTCCGCAATGTGTAGATGATGGGGTTACACAGCGGGGTGACAACAGTGTTCAGTAGTGAAAATGTTTTAGTCATGTTTAGGGAGTATCTTCTTGAAGGTGCAACATAAAGTGTAATAAGTGTCCCATAATAAGTGGACACAACAATAAGGTGAGAGCTGCAGGTTGAGAAGACCTTCTGTCTGCCAAGGGTGGAAGAGATCCTTAAGATGGCCATGAATATGCAGATATAAGTCGCTACAACAAATAATAACTGCGTGAAGATAACTGACATGACTGAGACAGACACCTGGACTTCTACAATTGTTGTATCCGAACATGAAAGCTGAAGAATTGGAGCAAGATCGCAGAAAAAATGGTCAATGGTGTTGGGGCCACAGAAGTCTAACTGAGATATAAGAATTTCGATGATCATTGCCAAAAGGAAACCGATAACCCAACATATCATGGCCAAACCATGAGGCCGAGCCTGGTTCATAATGGCCGAGTAATGCAACGGGTCACAGATGGCCAAGTATCGGTCATAGGACATTACCATGAGGAGAGAACATTCTATAAGTGCGGAAGAACCAAAAAAATATAACTGTATTTCACAAGACAGAAGAGATATGTAACATTTCCCCCATACAATGACCTTCAGGGTGTTCGGACCAATATTTGTACTGATCAGGATGTCACAGAGGGAAAGGTGAGTGAGAAAGATGTACATGGGGGATTGTAGCTGAGAAGTAGAGGACACCAATCCAATAATGAGAACGTTCCCCAGCAAAGTGACCACATAAACAATGAGCAGAGCGAGGAACACAAGCAACCAAAAATTGTGAAGGTCGGGAAACCCCAAAAGTATAAACTCAAACACTGTGGAGTCATTGTATACAGACATTGTGAGAATTTAAGAGGAAAGATTTGACTTCAGTGCTCCCATTTTATATACTGCACATTGAAACAAAGTCACTGATTAGCTGTAGACTCCTTATAAACCTTGTATATTGTCTATTCCTGCAGTTCTATCCATCCGTCTCCTCTACTGTCTTCAGGATATAAAAAACACCAAAAATGAAAGTGATGCGAGAGCCTGATAAAGTCACAGAGAAAACCATGACCTAAAGTTACCCTTCTCAAGGTGGTTCAACAAGTCATGGATTCATGGGGGACACTTAGTTTTTCTTATTACTCACAATTTTCCATTTTTGATCCAATTTTGTTGAATCGTGAACTGGTGAAATGTTTTTGTTGTTCTTCTGCAACAGGATTTACCAAATGTTACACCTTCTATGTACCAGATGATTTTTTTTTATTATGTTCTGATGCGTACATCCAAAGAATCCAATAGGGTTGGACTTTTTCTCACGATTGTTTGTGTATGACAAGTTTCTATACACAACCCCATATGTACATCTGTATTAATGCAGTAAAGTTATTGAAAAATTATAGAAAGACTTGTGATAACATTCTGTGGTACAATCTTAGTCATCAACTTACACCAACCTGCTACATCTCTACATTATCTTCAAATTGTCATAAATACAACTCATATTCGTCTACCCTATGTATATCAAGGTATCAGCCCCAGACATAGGGTAAATCATCCTCCCCCTCCAAAGTAGAATTGTGTTCCAATGCCTCCAAAGGTCTATTAAGAACTTTTGAGTACCATAGAATATGGACACCACAGCCAAGTGAGATCCAAGTGGGGGAATTATTTTTCTTCAACGATCTGGATCTTCAAGATTGTGTATAAAATACAAGCACAAGAGATGTCGATAACTAAAAATAGGGCAAGAAGTAAAGGAAAAGCAGATAACGCATCCTATAGTATCTGTAATATGGAGTTCGACTTACACAATGGGAGCTGAGATATACAGTCCTATGAAAAAGTTTGGGCACCCCTATTAATCTTAATCATTTTTAGTTCTAAATATTTTGGTATTTGCTACAGCCATTTCAGTTTGATATATCTAATAACTGATAGACACAGTAATATTTCAGGATTGAAATGAGGTTTATTGTACTAATAGAAAATGTGCAATATGCATTAAACCAAAATTTGACCGGTGCAAAAGTATGGGCACCTCAACAGAAAAGTGACATTAATATTTAGTAGATCCTCCTTTTGCAAAGATAACAGCCTCTAGTCGCTTCCTGTAGCTTTTAATCAGTTCCTGGATCCTGGATAAAGGTATTTTGGACAAACAATTCAAGTTCAGTTAAGTTAGATGGTCGCCGAGCATGGACAGCCCGCTTCAAATCATCCCACAGATGTTCAATGATATTCAGGTCTGGGGACTGGGATGGCCATTCCAGAACATTGTAATTGTTCCTCTGCATGAATGCCTGAGGATTTGGAGCGGTGTTTTGGATCATTGTCTTGCTGAAATATCCATCCCCGGCGTAACTTCAACTTCGTCACTGATTCTTGAACATTATTCTCAAGAATCTGCTGATACTGAGTGGAATCCATGCGACCCTCAACTTTAACAAGATTCCCGATGCTGGCATTGGCCACACAGCCCCAAAGCATGATGGAACCTCCACCAAATTTTACAGTGGGTAGCATGTGTTTTTCTTGGAATGCTGTTTCTTTTTGGACGCCATGCATAACGCCTTTTTTTATAACCAAACAACTCAATCTTTGTTTCCAAAATGAAGTTGGCTTCTCCAAATGTGCTTTTTCATACCTCAGGCAACTCTATTGGTGGCGTACGTGCAGAAACGGCTTCTTTCTCATCACTCTCCCATACAGCTTCTATTTGTGCAAAGTGCGCTGTATAGTTGACCGATGCACAGTGACACCATCTGCAGCAAGATGATGCTGCAGCTCTTTGGAGGTGTCTGTGGATTGTCCTTGACTGTTCTCACCATTCTTCTTCTCTGCCTTTCTGATATTTTTCTTGGCCTGCCACTTCTGGGCTTAACAAGAACTGTCCCTGTGGTCTTCCATTTCCTTACTATGTTCCTCACAGTGGAAACTGACAGGTTAAATCTCTGAGACAACTTTTTGTATCCTTCTCCTGAACAACTATGTTGAACAATCTTTGTTTTCAGATCATTTGAGAGCGGGCTGTCCATGTTCGGCGACCGTCTAACTTAACTGAACTTGAATTGTTTTGTAAAGAGAAATGGTCCAAAATACCTTCATCCAGGATCCAGGAACTGATTAAAAGCTACAGGAAGCGACTAGAGGCTGTTATCTTTGCAAAAGGAGGATGTACTAAATATTAATGTCACTTTTCTGTTGAGGTGCCCATATTTTTGCACCGGTCAAATTTTGGTTTAATGCATATTGCGCATTTTCTGTTAGTACAATAAACCTCATTTCAATCCTGAAATATTACTGTGTCCATCAGTTATTAGATATATCAAACTGAAATGGCTGCTGCAAACACCAAAATATTTAGAACTAAAAATGATTAAGATTAATAGGGGTGCCCAAACTTTTTCATAGGACTGTAGATGGTGGTATAACTGAGGCTGCAGTAAAGCCTAAGCCGGAGATAAATATTTCAGGAAAACCATTCACGTATGGCCAGATAACGGTAATAGGACATCACTGTCAGTAGGAGACATTCTGAACACTCAGGGTAACAAAAGGAGAACAACTGTGTAATACATCCCAAAATAGATAGAGGGGAGCTATTGTTAAGGATGATATGAAGCAGGTTCAGGACAATGTCTGAGGTTGTCAGGATGTCGGAGGTGGTGAGCTGTGTCAGGAATAAGTACATGGACCAGCGGAGGATCCTCTGGTAGGACAGCAGGGTGATGGCCATGAGGTTCCCACATATAGTCACACAGTAACTCAGAAGGATGAGAAGAAATAACAAGATCCTGACACTATAAGGACCTGGAAATACAAGGAGAAGATGTTTTTTCCCCATTTTCTATAAAGCTGATATAAGGAAAAGAAAAAGTAGAAAACCTTCCCACACAGAAATAACCTGCAACATTACCATAAGAAGTCCACTGAGCCCTAGCTATGTATGCCTAACTAATGTGGACTCATCGCTAAATAAAATGACTATTTCCTCCTCTAAATCACAGGATCGGTCTCAATTTTAACATATTGTCTACAGGACACAAGATCTACAAGTTAAAATTGACTTAATGCAAATATTACAGTCTATGGGATCATGTACATGGCAGATTCCTGTGTATGAAGCCCAACACTGGCGCAGTAACATAGAGTGATAGTCCCGATGGCCAATACAAGGCTCTAGGCCACTCTATTCATTTACTGACTCAGACAAGAATTGTACATGCCCCATACAGAAACCTGCTAGATATGAGAGAGCTTAATATAAAGTTACATAACGTCTAATGGAAACCATCCTGAAAACAAGATATCTCACCTCAATCCTTGTAGATAAATCACAGACTTGGCAGAACACAAGAAGAGCCAAGGAGCAGACTGGAGCAATGTATCTTATACAGACCCCGCAGTGGAGATTTCTATAACAATGTTACGTGTGGGCACCAGAAAGACTTATATGTCATAGAAAACAGAAAGAATCTCATCAAATAATAAGTAATTATAACAAATAACAATAAAATAAATAAAATTATAGAAAAAACTTCTAAAGGACGATTCCCGATAAACCAGTAAAGAATTTCTTCTTAGAATTTAGTCAATGGCAGAAATAAATCAGTAATGAACTAAGTAACACGAGGACGAGGAGCCAGACTCAGGATTAGATTTCTTGGCTGCGTAGACAATAGAAATTATCACAAAGCAGAAATCCCGGCTCTGATCTTCAGCTTCTTATACACTGGAAGATCAAACCCTAAGGAAATCCTGAGGCTGCTGCTCATCTCAGGGGGAACTTACACAAAGAGAAAGAAAGAAAAGTAACAAAAATAACCTGGAAAGTTTATATACAAATCTCATCTCTATATTCATATACACATCTATATACAGAGAAGTTTTGTCTCCATGATCGTTTTTGAAACATAGTTTAAAAGTTTCTGGTCTTATAATATTATATTTATTCTTTCATAACTTTAGATTCAGATTTGTAACCTAAAAACAGAAGATTTAAATATTAGAATCATTGAGGTTTGGGTGCCTAAAGTCAAAGATTTGTTTAAGGTCAACTAAGCGAAGAACGAACTAGAATTAAAATTGGTTTAAAACATAAGATATGACTGTAACATACACAGGACTGATGAGACAAGAGGAGCACTGAGGTGACACCAAGGAACAGATGGAGTCCAGTCCATAGTAGAGATTGAAACAACAAAAGGATTAATTAAAACATCTAGTTATGTTACATAAAGTCCAAAGTTAAACAAAGTTAAAATAACACAGAATGTACAGACAGATGTCAAGTGTTAAAGGGGCTCTATCACTGGGAAAAGTCATTTTTAACTAATCACATCCTTACATAGGCTTTAGAAAATCTATTCCACACTAACCTTTAGTATGTAGATTGCCTCAGTGGTTTCTTTATAAGTCTGTTTTTATTCATATGCTAATGAGCTTCCAGCCAGCACAGGAAGTTCCCAGCAGCACTCGTCCCTGCTATTATCTCCTATGTGTGTGCAGACAGGAAGTTGAGTCATCATCAGCAGCAGCCTCCCATAGGAAACAATAGCAAAGGGAGTGCACAATGTATTGTGCACCAGTCTAATTAGCATATGACTAAAAACGGACTTATTCAGAAACCACTGAGACAATCTACATACTAAAGGTAGGTGTGGAATAGACTTTCTAGGCTATGCAAGGATGTGATTAGTTAAAAATGACTTTTCCCAGTGATAGAGCCCCTTTAAAATGTAGAGGATGAGAGCAGGTGTGAGGGTGGAGTGAGTGCTCTCCCATCATGTTACCAATGTCTGATTTATAAAGTCTGAGGAAACTTTACCCTCATCCAAGCTAATTCCTCATATGGAACAGTGTAGGTATGATCCTTCCATGTACTCTGGCTTGTTCCCTGTATGACTATAGCCCTAACATTGGCTACAATCACGTGTTTGGCTGATAATGAGACTTTTTCTACCTCTACTCAGCATTTCATCACGCCTCTATGTCTGTCAAGAATGACATGCCATGGGGGGCCACACGGTGGCTCAGTGGTTAGCACTGCAGCCTTGCAGCACTGGAGTCCTGGTGTTCAAATCCCACCATGGGCAAAAAACCATCTGCAGGGAGTTTGTGTGTTCTCCCCGTGTTTGCTTGGATTTCCATCCCATATTCCAAAAAAAAAAAAGACATACTGATAGGGAAAAATGTACATTGTGAGCTCTATGTGGGGCTCACAATCTACATAAAAAAAAAAAAAAAAAAAAAAAGAATGACATGCCATGCACAACTGCTACTCCATGACCTTTTCCATTGGTGTCCCCCAAGACTCCGTAATGGGACCCCTCCTGTTCTCCATCTACACCCTCGGTCTGGGCCAACTCCTAGAATCTCATGGTTTTCAATACCATTGCTATTCCGATGACACCCAAATATACCTCTCTGGACCAGACACTGCCTCTCTGTTGGACAGAGGTACAGATTGTTTAGCGGCTGTAGCCTCCTTACTCTCCTCCCACTTTTTCAAACTCAACATAGAGAAAACAGAGTTCATAATCTTTGCCCCGTCCCGTAAGGCCCCTTTTCCTGACCCATCTATGAATGTGAACGGGGGTCCGATGCCTTGGGATAACCTTGGACTCTGACCTATCCTTCAAGTTGCACATTCAAACCCTCAACACCTCCTGCCGCCTCCAACTCAAGAACATCCGTCAAATCCACTCCTTCCTCATCCCAGAAACTACTAAGTCCATACCCTCATAATCTCCTGCTTAGACTACTGCAACACACTTCTCCATGGACTCCCAGCAAACACCCTCAACCCCCTCCAGTCCACATAATTCTACCCCTATACTCTAATGTTCAGTAAACCCCTGAGATACAGTTAGGGCCAGAAATATTTGGACAGTGACACAATTTTCGCGAGTTGGGCTCTGCATGCCACCACATTGGTTTTGAAATGAAACCTCTACAACAGAATTCAAGTGCAGATTGTAATGTTTAATTTGAAGGGTTGAACAAAAATTTCTGATAGAAAATGTAGGAATTGGACACATTTCTTTACAAACACTCCACATTTTAGGAGCTCAAAAGTAATTGGACAAATAAACATAACCCAAACAAAATATTTTTATTTTCAATATTTTGTTGCGAATCCTTTGGAGGCAATCACTGCCTTAAGTCTGGAACCCATGGACATCACCAAACGCTGGGTTTCCTCCTTCTTAATGCTTTGCCAGGCCTTTACAGCCGCAGCCTTCAGGTCTTGCTTGTTTGTGGGTCTTTCCGCCTTAAGTCTGGATTTGAGCAAGTGAAATGCATGCTCAATTGGGTTACGATCTGGTGATTGACTTGGCCATTGCAGAATGTTCCACTTTTTTGCACTCATGAACTCCTGGGTAGCTTTGGCTGTATGCTTGGGGTCATTGTCCACCTGTACTATGAAGCGCCGTCCGGTCAACTTGGCAGCATTTGGCTGAATCTGGGCTGAAAGTATATCCCGGTACACTTCAGAATTCATCCGGCTACTCTTGTCTGCTGTTATGTCATCAATAAACACAAGTGACCCAGTGCCATTGAAAGCCATGCATGCCCATGCCATCACGTTGCCTCCACCATGTTTTACAGAGGATGTGGTGTGCCTTGGATCATGTGCCGTTCGCTTTCTTCTCCAAACTTTTTTCTTCCCATCATTCTGGTACAGGTTGATCTTTGTCTCATCTGTTCATAGAATACTTTTCCAGAACTGAGCTGGCTTCTTGAGGTGTTTTTCAGCAAATGTAACTCTGGCCTGTCTATTTTTGGAATTGATAAATGGTTTGCATCTAGATGTGAACCCTTTGTATTTACTTTCATGGAGTCTTCTCTTTACTGGTGACTTAGAGACAGATACACCTACTTCACTGAGAGTGTTCTGGACTTCAGTTGATGTTGTGAACGGGTTCTTCTTGACCAAAGAAAGTATGCGGCGATCATCCACCACTGTTGTCATCCGTGGACGCCCAGGCCTTTTTGAGTTCCCAAGCTCACCAGTCAATTCCTTTTTTCTTAGAATGTACCCGACTGTTGATTTTGCTACTCCAAGCATGTCTGCTATCTCTCTGATGGATTTTTTCTTTTTTTCAGCCTCAGGATGTTCTGCTTCACCTCAATTGAGAGTTCCTTTGACCGCATGTTGTCTGGTCACAGCAACAGCTTCCAAATGCAAAACCACACACCTGGAATCAACCCCAGACCTTTTAACTACTTCATTGATTACAGGTTTATGAGGGAGACGCCTTCAGAGTTAATTGCAGCCCTTAGAGTCCATTGTCCAATTACTTTTGGTCCCTTGAAAAAGAGGAGGCTATGCATTACAGAGCTATGATTCCTAAACCCTTTCTCCGATTTGGATGTGGTAACTCTCATATTGCAGCTGGGAGTGTGCACTTTCAGCCCATATTATATATATAATTGTATTTCTGAACATGTTTTAGTAAACAGCTAAAATAACAAAACTTGTGTCACTGTCCAAATATTTCTGGCCCTAACTGTAAATGGGTGAAGTTACAGATTTTAGTAACTTTTGTCAACTTTCAACTTTATCTTGTCCATTCTCAACTGTAATAGTGGGAGGGTGTTCAGTGCTGCCGGGGGTCTTGTAACTCCTCAAAGGACAACTTTTTTTTTATTTTTTGCTTTGGGGTTTTTACCATAGTGTATTTTGTGTATGGAATTTTATTGTAATGTTCACCCTAGGACATATCTGTGTTGTATATAATAAACCTGCTCTAGATGACTTGGATGGAATCTGCTTTCACTTTAATGGCCAAACACAAGATGTCTGATTTGGAATTCATGGAATGAGGCTAAAATATATTCCCCCGACCCCATCTAGGGACAGGGACAGAAATAGACCTGACAGGCTGATCAGGAGGGCCAGCTCTGTCCTGGGGAGCCCCCTGGACCCAGAACAGGGGGTGGGTGACAGAAGGATACTTTCTGTGGTGACCTCCATGTGGAAGAATAAATCCCACCCCATGTATGAGACCTTGATGGGACTTGGCAGCACTGTAAGTGACCGTCTGCTTCACCCCAAGTGTGAGAAGGAGCTATCGCAGGTCCTTCCTTCCAACCACGACCAGGCTGTATAATCTACATCAGAACAAGTGAAGATCACCCTGCACAAAGAAATAAATGATCCTGAAGTCTTTCCTTTATGGTATCTTATCTTAGAAACCTATCTTGTAAACATAATGTAGAACACTCTTAGGGCTCCTAGGAACCTATCTATAATACATAGTGTAGAATACTCTTAGGATGCCTAGGAACCTATCTATACAACATAGTGTAGAATACTCTTAGGGCTCCTAAGTACCTATCTATAAAACATAGTGTAAAATACTCTTAGTTCTCCTAGGAACCTATCTATAAAACATAGCGTAGAACAGTCTTAGGGCTCCTAGGAACCTATCTATATAACATAGTGTAGAATACTCTTAGAGCTCCTAGGAACCTATCTATAAAACAGTGTAGAACACTCTTAGAGCTCCTAGGAACCTATCTATAAAATATAATGTAGAACACTCTTAGGGCTTCTAGGAACCTATCTATAATACATAGTGTAGAATACTCTTAGGGCTCCTAGGAACCTATCTATAAACACAGTGTAGAATACTCTTAGTACTCCTAGGAACCTATCTATAATACATAGTGTAGAATACTCTTAGTACTCCTAGGAACCTATCTATAAAACATAGTGTAGAATACTCTTAGGAATCCTACGAAGCTATGAGCTCCAAGGAACCTACGTTTTAAGCCAAGTTGGGGTTTACACAAATCTTGAGTGATTTGTGAATCTCTAGCCCTCTATTTATTGCTTCTATAGAGGATGAATAGAGTTGCAGTATTCAATACATTTGCTGTTTTATTCAGATAAGAGAACTGGAGTTTCAGTTTTCTTATCAGTTCGGGGTCCAATCGGTCAGACCTCCATAGATCGTAAAGTTAACCCCTATCCTACAGACAGCAGATAACTTCATATCTTGGTAAAAACCCCTTAAACTCAACTCTTTTTCCCCTACACAAGAAATATAATACTCCAATTTGATTTAGTACTTATTCTTCATATTGGAAAAAAAAAAATACTTCTAAATAATCAAAATAATCTCAGCACCCATTGATGAATCCTTTGCAGAATGTAATTTCCAAAATGGTTTCCTTTGGAGGAATGGGGTTGTGTTTTAGTAACAAAAGTCCTGATATGCTGCTGTAATACAAGTGATTAAAAGTGATCCCATCAAATTTCATGAAGGTGCTCCTTCATATTAAAGAACTGTGTTTGTTTGAGGTTTGTTTCGCTGTTATCCCTTGTAGTGTTGCTGAATAATGGATTTTAGTGACTGCCATGTAATATTCTCGTCTTCATGCTCAGCTGTGCCAAAATCATTAAAATGCGTATGACTTAATCATCTCAGATACTGAAAGCTTCACCATCACAGCTTCTATAGATTTCACACATCGACCATGACTTGTGATGCAAAATCTCTTTTGGACGCTCTTTGGAACATGTTTGTATGTCAATCAAAAGTTCAAGAACGTCTGTTAGAGAAACTCATGATGAAGATGATGTGTTATATTCTAGACCAGGGGTAGGGAATGCACGGCTCTCCAGCTGTTGCAAAACTACAACTCCCAGCATGCATTTTTGCTCTGCTGTTCTTGGAACTCCCATGGAAGTGAATGGAGCATGTTGGGAGTTGTAGTTTCACAGCAGCTGGAGATCCGAAGGTTCCCTACCCCTGTTCTAGAAGGATGGAAAAAGTTACAGTATAAGGGGAGCAGCTGTATCACCCACGGGCCAAGGAAACCAACAAATCAGGATTGTCTAATCCTACAGTCAGATTTCCTTCCAATTGCTCCTCCTTTATGCTGATTTTTGTTACCCTGAAGACACAAAATCTGCATGGTAGCTTTACTTAAAAAAAAAAGAAAATAGTTACAAGGTATTGATATATTGCTCCATTTTTAATTTTAGAGGCATCACGGTGTTCAAAAATATTGGCTGCTAAGGTAGACATTCCCATCCAAATAGATAGATACAGTCAAATCAATCAATCAATCCATTACACGATTCCACTTGTGAGAAGGTAACAGGCAAAGTGCCGGAGTCCAGATATATCAGCTCCAGGTCTCTGACATATGTGCGGCCCAGGGTAGATCTGGAGTCGGCCTCAGCACAGGTGTAGATCCCGGGCTCAATATTGACCCACAAAAGGCTGCAGAGCCTGCAGTTCATGGCAGTTCCATGAGGTGAGAGGAGGTGTGCGGGTCTGTCCTGTAACCCTGAGTCTGCTGAGACTATATTGCTCCTGTTTTTGTTTGTGTGACAGATAGTAAGTCACATGTATATTTAGGTTATCCATTCTGTTTAGTTTGTTGCTCAGACGAGCAGGGATTTATTTTGTTTTTCCTGAATTTAAGGCTGGATTTAGTTTTTCTCATTTTGTGCCTGAAGTAAAAGTTTGGTATAGATACTAGACATGGGTACAGATAGTAGACAGGGGTACAGATAGTAGACATGGGTACAGGTACTAGACATGGGTAAAGATAGTAGACATGGGTACAGGTACTAGACATGGGTAAAGATAGTAGACATGGGTACAGGTACTAGACATGGGTAAAGATAGTAGACATGGGTACAGATAGTAGACGTGGGTACAGGTACTAGACATGGGTACAGGTACTAGACATGGGTACAGATAGTAGACATGGGTACAGATAGTAGACAGGGGTACAGATAGTAGACATGGGTACAGGTACTAGACATGGGTACAGATAGTAGACATGGGTACAGGTACTAGACATGGGTAAAGATAGTAGACATGGGTACAGATAGTAGACGTGGGTACAGGTACTAGACATGGGTACAGGTACTAGACATGGGTACAGATAGTAGACATGGGTACAGATAGTAGACATGGGTACAGATAGTAGACATGGGTACAGATAGTAGACATGGGTACAGGTACTAGACATGGGTACAGATAGTAGACATGGGTACAGGTACTAGACATGGGTACAGATAATAGACATGGGTACAGATAGTAGACATGGGTACAGGTACTAGACATGGGTACAGATAGTAGACATGGGTACAGGTACTAGACATGGGTACAGATAGTAGACATGGGTAAAGATAGTAGACATGGGTACAGGTACTAGACATGGGTACAGATAGTAGACATGGGTACGGATAGTAGACATGGATACAGGTACTAGACATGGGTACAGATAGTAGATATGTGTACAAGTACTAGACATGGGTACAGATAGTAGATATGTGTACAAGTACTAGACATGGGTACAGGGACTAGACATGGAAACAGGGATTAGACATGGATACAGATAGTAGACATGGGTACAGATAGTAGACATGGGTATGGATAGTAGACATGGGTACAGGTACTAGACATGGGTACAGATAGTAGACATGGGTACAGGTACTAGACATGGGTACAGATAGTAGACATGGGTACAGGTACTAGACATGGGTACGGATAGTAGACATGGGTACAGGTACTAGACATGGGTACAGATAGTAGATATGTGTACAAGTACTAGACATGGGTACAGATAGTAGATATGTGTACAAGTACTAGACATGGGTACAGATAGTAGATATGTGTACAAGTACTAGACATGGGTACAGGTACTAGACATGGGTACAGATAGTAGACATGTGTACAAGTACTAGACATGGGTACAGGGACTAGACATGGAAACAGGGATTAGACATGGGTACAGATAGTAGATATGGGGACAAGTACTAGACATGGGTACAGATAGTAGACATGGGTACAGATAGTAGATATGGGGACAAGTACTAGACATGGGTACAGGGACTAGACATGAGTACAAATAGTAGACAAGGGTACAGATAGTAGATATGGGTACAGATAGTAGATGTGGGTAAAAGCATGGCAAGGAAGCCTTATTTTTTATCATTTTTGAATATAGTGTTTTTGTTATAATTTCTGAGATTTTAGAGTAATAAATGTTTGTTTTAACCACATATAAACCCAGATATAAAATAATGACTATACAGCACCACAGGGTCTGACTAGCACAACTGTTGGGTATATTTTAATTCTTTATTATCTTTACAAATACATTATAATGTATTTTGCTTAAATTTACAATTTACTGTTTACAGAATATATGTACAGTAGATTATAATTTTTACACCACATATTTCCCCTTTGTTTGGGGCTGTCTCCAGTTACACTATATGTCAGCTGTGTATACCAATGTCTTTAGGGCAGAAGAGATAACAGAACCTCTCTATTGGGTTCCTGGATGTCTCTGGACTCTTAAAAGTTTCTTCTGAAATATTTTTTTGCTTATGGCAATTCTGATATCTCTGTTCCGCAATGTGTAGATGATGGGGTTACACAGCGGGGTGATGACGGTGTTCAGGAGTGAAAATGTTTTACTCAGGTTTAGGGAGTATCCTCTCGATGGTGCAACATAAAGTGTAATAAGTGTCCCATAATAAGTGGACACAACAATAAGGTGAGAGCTACAGGTTGAGAAGACCTTCTGTCTGCCAAGGGTGGAAGAGATCCTTAGGATGGCCATGAATATGCAGATATAAGTCACCATAACAAATAACAACTGCGTGAACACAACTGTCATGACCGTGACAGACACTTGGACCTCCACAAATTTTGTATCTGAACATGAAAGCTGAAGAACTGGAGCAAGATCGCAGAAAAAATGGTCAATGGTGTTGGGGCCACAGAAGTCTAGTTGATATATAAGAATTTCTACAATCATGGACAAAAGGAGACCAATAACCCAACATATCATGGCCAAACAGTGGGGCCGAGCCTGGTTCATAATGGCCGAGTAATGCAACGGGTCACAGATGGCCAAGTATCGGTCATAGGACATCACCATGAGGAGAGAACATTCTATAAGTGCGGAAGCGCCGAAAAAATACAACTGCATATCACAAGACAGAAGAGATATGTAACATTTCCCCCATACAATGACCTTCAGGGTGTTCGGACCAATATTTGTACTGATCAGGATGTCACAGAGGGAAAGGTGAGTGAGAAAGATGTACATGGGGGATTGTAGCTGAGAAGTAGAGGACACCAATCCAATAATGAGAACGTTCCCCAGCAAAGTGACCACATAAACAATGAGCAGAGCGAGGAACACAAGCAACCAAAAATTGTGAAGGTCGGGAAATCCCAAAAGTATAAACTCAAACACTGTGGAGTCATTGTATGCGGTCATTGTGAGAATTTAAAAGGAAAGACTTCAGTGCTCTCATTCTATATACTGCACATTCAAAGAGGAACAAAGTCACTGATTCGCTGTAGACTCCTTATAAACCTTGTATATTGTCTATTCCTGCAGTTCTATCCATCCGTCTCCTCTACTGTCTCCAGGATATAAAAAACACCAAAAATGAAAGTGATGCGAGAGCCTGATAAAGTCACAGAGAAAACCTAAAGTTACCGTTCTCTACATGGTTCAACAAGTCATGGATTCATGGGGGGCACTTAGTTTTTCATATTACACACAATTTTCCATTTTGGATCCAATTTTGTTGAATTATGAACTGGTGAAATGTTTTTGTTGTTCTTCTGCAACAAGATTTACAAAATGTTACACTTTCTATGGACCAGATGATTTTTTTTATTACGTTCTGATGCGTACATCCAAAGTATCCAATGGGGTTGGACTGTTTGTGTATGACAAGTTTCTATACGCAACCCGATATGTACATCTGTATTAATGCAGTAAAGTTATTGAAAAATTATAGAAAGACTTGTGATAACATTCTGTGGTACAATCTTAGTCATCAACTGACACCAACCTTCACTTACACCAACCTTCACAAGGAAGTACAAGAAGCAATGGGATGAAACTAAAGGGAAAGAGATACAGCTTAGACATTAGGAAAAACTTTCTGACAGTGAGGGGAGTGAGAGAGTGGAATAGGCTGCCACGGGAGGTGGTGGGCGCTCCATCAATGGAAATCTTCAAGCGGAATCTGGAGAAACATATAGCTGGGATGATTTAGGAAAACCTGCACTCGCAGGGGGTTGGACCCGATGGCCCTTGAGGTCCCTTCCAACTCTACCATAAGAAAAAAAAAAAAAACCTGCTACATCTCTACATTCTCTTCAAATTGTCATAAGCCCCAGACATACGGTAAATCAGCCTCCCCCTCCAAAGTAGAATTGTGTTCCGATGCCTCCAAAGGTCTATTAAGAACTTTTGAGTACCATAGAATATGGACACCACGGCCAAGCGAGCTCCAAGTGGGGGAATTATTTTTCTTCAATGATCTGGATCTTCAAGATTGTGTATAAAATACAATCATAAGAGATGTTGATAACTAAAAATAGGGCAAGAAGTAAAGGAAAAGCAGATAACGCATCCAATAGTATCTGTAATATGGAGTTCAACTTACACAATGGGAGCTGAGATATAGATGTCGGTATAACTGAGGCTGCAGCAAAGCCTAACCCCGGAAATAAAGATTTCAGGAAAACTGTACAAAGATAAACCAGGGGATCATGTATGGCCAGATATCGGCCATAGGACATCAGTGTCAGTAGGAGACATTCTGCACACTCAGGATAACAAAAGGAGAACAACTGTGTAATACATCCCAAAATAGATATAGGGGAGCTATTGTTAAGGATATGAAGCAGGTTCAGGACAATGTCTGAGGTTGTCAGGATGTCGGAGGTGGTGAGCTGTGTCAGGAAGAAGTACATGGACCAGCGGAGGATCCTCTGGTAGGACAGCGGGGTGATGACCATGAGGTTCCCACATATAGTCACACAGTAACTCAGAAGGATGAGAAGAAATAACAGTCCTCTTAGTACAGCCCAACACTGCCGCACTAACATAGAGTGATAGTCCCAATGGCCAATACAAGGCTCTAGGCCACTCTATTCATTTACTGACTCAGACAAGAATTGTACATGCCCCATACAGAAACATAGAAATGAAAGAGCTTCATATAAAGTTACATCATTATTTTTTATTGGAAACCATCCTGAAAACAAGATATCTCACCACAATCCTTGTAGATAAATCACAGACTTTGCAGAACACAAGAAGAGCCAAGGAGCAGACTGGAGCAATGTATCTTATACAGACCCCGCAGTGGAGATTTCTATAACAATGTTACGTGTGGGCACCAGAAAGACTTATATGTCATAGAAAACAGAAAGAATCTCATCAAATAACAAGTAATTATAGCAAATAATAATAAAATAAATTATAGAAAAAAAACTTCTAAAAGATGATTCCCAATAAACTAGTAAAGAATTTCTTCTTAGAATTTAGTCAATGGTAGAAATAAATCAGTAATGAACTAAGTAACACGAGGACGAGGAGCCAGACTCAGGATTAGATTTATTGGCTGCGTAGACAATAGAAATTATCACAAAGCAGAAATCCCGGCTCTGATCTTCAGCTTCTTATACACTGGAAGATCAAACCCTAAGGAAATCCTGAGGCTGCTGCTCGTCTCAGGGGGAACTTACACAAAGAGAAAGAAAGAAGAGTAACAAAAGTAACCTGGAAAGTTTATATACAAATCTCATCTCTATATTCATATACACATCTATATACAGAGAAGTTTTGTCTCCAGGAACGTTTTTGAAACATAGTTTAAACGTTTCTGGTCTTATAATGATTATATTTATTCTTTCATAACTTTAGATTTAGATTTGTAACCTGAAAACAGAAGATTTAAATATTAGAATCATTGAGGTTTGGGTGCCTAAAGTCAAAGATTTGTTTAAGGTCAACTAAGCGAAGAACGAACTAGAATTAACATTGGTTTAAAACATAGTGTAGGACTGTAACATACACAGGACTGATTAGATAGAGAGACTTCACAAGAGATGATGTTCAAACTTTGTGATTTATTCAAGTAAAGTGTGAGTGAAACGTTTTTCGGTCGAACAAGACCTTCCTCAGATTCTACAACATAATGCGATAGTTTAGTGTTAGATAACTATTCACACGCAGGTGAAGGTGTCATATACACAATATACACAATGAAACAAAACAAACAAACAAAGAAGAACAAAACAAAAACAAAACACATAACATTTAAGCCATGTCCAGAAAAGCCGGGTATAATAGCTGATGACGAAGGTAAACATATCTGTGTCAGTGCTGTTAGGGAGTAATGAAAACATGTTGACCAGAATATACTTTGTTGAAACATACTGAAACACAGGAACACAGACCAAAAACATAGCATTTGGATGCAGAAATCCATTCACCTGTAATCAGTAGCGAAGTATGTGAATCCCACAGGGGTGTTAGTACTTATGCAAGTAGCTCCAGTGTAGCCTAGGGTTAACAAAATGCACATATTATAGTGCTTTGTAATGGGGCTAATAAACCTGTATATGCTCGTTGTCCAGGGGTCCTTACCTCCAGTGACGCCACCCAGGCCCGCAAAAAGAATGAAGAGATGGTGTTTCAAATGAAACGCTGTGCTGCTCTGGCTAACCTGTAGCTGCCTCTGGCGTGTGAATGTAGCCAGAGTCAGCTGTGTGCCGTCAGATTAAAGTACGCGCCGGGGAGCCGCTCATTGGCTCAAGCCGCGCAGGCGCGCTCGCGGCCGTCCGAATGGGTATGTACGGCGCATGCGCGAAATGAAATGAATGCACATACAAATTCCCTTTCATTATTTCCATTCTTTTGCATGATTTTTCTTCTTAGGAATTTGTATGTGCATTCATTTCATCATGGCATCTATTGTAGTCAATGACATTATTCTTGTATATTTTTCATTTTTCATTTTTTATTTGTTATTCTTTATTTTTTATTTATTTTTTCTTGTTTATTTATTATTTTTTTCTATTTTTTCTAGTTTTTATTTTTCCATTTTTCATTTGTGCTTTGTACACTTTAATTTTACTTTCTTGTTTTTTTTTTATTTTTTCATTTTTGTTCTGTTGCTGCCCTTGCTGTCATCTATAGTTATTTTTTCAAAATTTTGTTGCTCCTTCCAACTCTTAAATGGTATATGACCCAGTTTTGCCTAATCAGCCAAGCCGCTCATTGATCTAGTAGAACACACGGAGGATACAAACAGCTGATTTCTACAGCTATCTCCGATATAAGCGAGTATCGCTGCGGCAGGGCTGTGTGTGCCTCCGGACGCATTCGCGCATGCGCCGTACATACCCATTCGGACGGCCGCGAGCGCGCCTGCGCGGCTTGAGCCAATGAGCGGCTCCCCGGCGCGTACTTTAATCTGACGGCACACAGCTGACTCTGGCTACATTCACACGCCAGAGGCAGCTACAGGTTAGCCAGAGCAGCACAGCGTTTCATTTGAAACACCATCTCTTCATTCTTTTTGCGGGCCTGGGTGGCGTCACTGGAGGTAAGGACCCCTGGACAACGAGCATATACAGGTTTATTAGCCCCATTACAAAGCACTATAATATGTGCATTTTGTTAACCCTAGGCTACACTGGAGCTACTTGCATAAGTACTAACACCCCTGTGGGATTCACATACTTCGCTACTGATTACAGGTGAATGGATTTCTGCATCCAAATGCTATGTTTTTGGTCTGTGTTCCTGTGTTTCAGTATGTTTCAACAAAGTATATTCTGGTCAACATGTTTTCATTACTCCCTAACAGCACTGACACAGATATGTTTACCTTCGTCATCAGCTATTATACCCGGCTTTTCTGGACATGGCTTAAATGTTATGTGTTTTGTTTTTGTTTTGTTCTTCTTTGTTTGTTTGTTTTGTTTCATTGTATATATTGTGTATATGACACCTTCACCTGCGTGTGAATAGTTATCTAACACTAAACTATCGCATTATGTTGTAGAGTCTGAGGAAGGTCTTGTTCGACCGAAAAATGTTTCACTCAAACTTTACTTGAATAAATCACAAAGTTTGAACATCATCTCTTGTGAAGTCTCTCTATCTAATCTATGTCAAGGGTTGGGACCCTGACTTCGCACAAGTAGGACCAGGACTGTATCCCTATTTCTACTATACACAGGACTGATGAGACAAGAGGAGCACTGAGGTGACACCAAGGAACAGATGGAGTCCAGTCCATAGTAGAGATTGAAACAACAAAAGGATTAATTCAAACATCTAGTTATGTTACATAAAGTCCGAAAGTTAAACAAAGTTAAAATAACACAGAATGTACAGACAGATGTCAAGTGTTAAAGGGGCTCTATCACTGGGAAAAGTCATTTTTAACTAATCACATCCTTACATAGGCTTTAGAAAATCTATTCCACACTTACCTTTAGTATGTAGATTGCCTCAGTGGTTTCTTTATAAGTCAGTTTTTTTATTCATATGCTAATGAGCTTCCAGCCAGCACAGGAAGTTCCCAGCAGCACTCGTCCCTGCTATTATCTCCTATGTGTGTGCAGACAGGAAGCGAGTCATCATCAGCAGCAGCAGCAGCCTGTGCAAAGGAAACAATAGCAAAGGGAGTGCACGATGTATTGTGCACCAGTCTAATTAGCATATGAGTAAAAACGGACTTATTCAAAAACCACTGAGACAATCTACATACTAAAGGTAGGTGTGGAATAGACTTTCTATAAGCTATGCTAGGATGTGATTAGTTAAAAATGACTTTTCCCAATGATAGAGCCCCTTAAAAATGAGGAGGATGAGAGCAGGTGTGAGGGTGGAGTGAGTGCTCTCCCATCATGTTACCAATGTCTGATTTATAAAGTCTGAGGAAACTTTACCCTCATCCAAGCTAATTCCTCATATGGAACAGTGTAGGTATGATTCATATACACTGGCTCATTCCCTGTATGACCATAGCCCTAACATTGGCCACAATGACGTGTTGTGCTGATAATGAGACTTTTTCTACCTCTACTCAGCATTTCATCACGCCTCTACATCTGTCAAGAATGACATGCCACAGACAACTGCTACTCCATGACCTTTTCCATTGGTGTCCCCCAAGACTCCGTAATGGGACCCCTCCTGTTCTCCATCTACACCCTCGGTCTGGGCCAACTCATAGAATCTCATGGTGTTCAATACCATTGCTATGCCGATGACACCCAAATATACATCTCTGGACCAGACATTACCATTCTGTTGGCCAGAGGTTCAGATTGTTTAGTGGCTCCAGCCTCTTTTCTCTCCTCCCACTTTCTCAAACTCAACATCACTCACATCTCCCCTAACCAGTACCCACCCACACTCTCCTAAGCCACAAGCACCGCCTTCTTACAGCATCTCTAACACTAGTCTAGGGAGGCGGGGGCACTCAGGGCGCTCTGAAGGCATGTGAAGGAGAAAGAAGAGGAGCGGCAGCACTTCTGTGCAGGTAAATTGAGCGATCGGGATTGGTATTCCGTTCCCAATCTTTTTTTAGGCGGGATCGGAACCCGATCGCGATCATGAAATTTACTTTTCTGATCCCAATCGCTCAACCCTAATAACTACAGTATATAAAGAAAAATTACTATGACACTATTATGACACTGTACAGACTGCAGGTGTGTCGGACATGCAATTTGGAGAGAGTTGAGTTTCTTCCTCTCCATTACAGGTATATGTTTTGTCTTCTCCTGTCTTCACTGACCATACAGTTCAGTGTGAGGAGGCTTGAACTTACAATCATATGCAAGTCCCCTAGAACTCAATACAACTGTAATGTAGTCTATTGGAGGTTCGCTACATAGACCAGCCTCAATAGCTATAGTGCAATGACAACTGTCCGAGGAACAGGTGAAATCACGGGAGCCGGCCTGCAACATTAAAAAACCATTACACCTGAAGAAGGGCGAGGTTTACGCCTGAAACGCGTCATGTGTGAGTTTGTCAATCAATAAAGCCGTCTTTTTCAACCAATAAGGGGAGCGCAGTTGCTTTTAACTGCAATACAATACAATCTGTGTTGCTGGTCCTTTCTGCTATATTTGGATGTACACCAAAGAGGTGTAAGGAGTACTGCAGCTGTACCTATCCCAAGGAGGAAGCCTCCAAACTTCAGATTGTTCTGCCTCTACGGTGACCTAGATTCACAACCCCCTAAGATGAGCACCATGTCTCCATCTGACCATTATCTAATTACTATACTAGGTGTCACTCGGTGTTTTCTCTCTTTTTGTCTTTATGAGAAAAAAATAGCCATGTCATTGTAGAAGGATGAAAGAAGTTCTAGAATAAGCAAACATTTGTGATCCGATAGCTCACGTGCCCACCTAAAGCTTAAGGTTAGCCATGATGGACTAGAAACAAACCTGGAATTGTCTAATCCTACAGTCACATGTCCTTCCTATGGCCCCTCATTTATGCTAATCTATACTTGGGGAATTAACAGTAAATAACTGACCTCTCGTTTTTTAGCATGGGTTGCTGTGCACACGAAGTCTCTGCTGCCTTCAGATTCTATAGAGAACTACCATGTGACCTCATGTTCATCAAAGCCCCACCCCCTAATCTTCCACCCAACTCTTCTGTGAAATGACCTCCCTGCTCTGCCTCTGCTCCCTACTGCCCCCTATCACACGTGACAATGACGACAATGACACACATTTGTAATGCACTTTTCTCACTCAAAGTGAAGGAGTAATTTGGAATAGGGGAGATGATGCCTTCCACGTCGCTGCTCATCCCCAACACCTACAAGGGCCAGTTGGTTTACAGAAACCAATTTAGCTTTCTACATATTTTTTTGGCATATGGGAGTAAACTGGAAAACCGTGAGGAAACTCACACAATGACAGGGGGAACATGCACAATCCAGGCAGATGTCCATTGTTAAATTTTAACCTTTGCACTGCAAGGCAACAATGCTAACCAATGAGCCATAATCCTTCCCTCTCTCATGGTTAAGCCACCATGCCTTCGTTATCTGCCCCAGTGGTGTCAACAAGAGTGACATTATCATCATGGTGTAATGTTCTGAAAGGTTCAATTTAGTATTAGATCTGTAATGTTTTAAAGAAGTTTGTTTACCCTGTACCCTGTTTAAATAACAGGGCACAGGGTACAAAGATACAGCTTCTAAGCATGGGTACAGATGTCAGACATGGGTACAGATGTCAGACATGGGTACAGGTGCTAGATATGGGTACAGGTGCTAGGCATGGGTACAGATGTCAGACATGGGTACAGGTGCTAGATATGGGTACAGGTGCTAGACATAGGTACAGGTGCTAGGTATGGGTACAGCTGCCAGACATGGGTACAGGTGCTAGGTATGGGTACAGCTGCCAGACATGGGTACAGGTGCTAGGTATGGGTACAGGTGCTAGGTATGGGTACAGCTGCCAGACATGGGTACAGGTGCTAGAAATGGGTACAGGTGCTAGGCATGGGTACAGCTGCCAGACATGGGTACAGGTGCTAGACATGGGTACAGGCACTAGACATGGGTACAGGTGCTAGACATGGGTACAGCTGCCAGACATGGGTACAGGTTCTAGACATGGGTACAGGTGCTAGACATGGGTACAGCTGCCAGACATGGGTACAGGTGCTAGACATGGGTACAGCTGCCAGACATGGGTACAGGTGCTAGACATGGGTACAGGTATATGATATGGGGACAGGCACTAGACATGGGTACAAGTGCTAGATATGGGTACAGGTGCTAGACATAGGTACAGGTGCTAGGTATGGGTACAGGTGCTAGACATGGGTACAGGCACTAGACATGGGTACAGCTGCCAGACATGGGTACAGGTGCTAGACATAGGTACAGGTGCTAGGTATGGGTACAGATGCCAGACATGGGTACAGGTGCTAGACATGGATACAGCTTCCAGACATGGGTACAGGTGCTAGACATGGGTACAGGTGCTAGACATGGGTACAGCTGCCAGACATGGGTACAGGTGCTAGACATGGGTACAGGTGCTAAGCATGGGTACAGCTGCCAGACATGGGTACAGGTGCTAGACATGGGTACAGGCACTAGACATGGGTACAGGTGCTAGACATGGGTACAGGTGCTAGACATGGGTACAGGTGCTAGACATGGGTACAGGTGTTAGACATGGGTACAGGTGCTAGGCATGGGTACAGGTGCTAGACATGGGTACAGGTACATGATATGGGGACAGGCACTAGACATGAGTACAGGTGCTAGACATGAGTACAGGTGCTAGACATGGGTACAGCTGCTAGACATGGGTACAGCTGCCAGACATGGGTACACATGCTAGAAATGGGTACAAGTGCCAGACATGGGTACAGATGCTAGAAATGGGTACAAGTGCCAGGCTCAGTGGTTAGCACTGCAGCCTTGCAGCGCTGGAGTCCTTGGTTCGAATCCTGCCAAGGGCAAAAAAAAAACCATCTGCAAGGAGTTTGTATGTTCTCCCCGTGTTTGCATGGATTTCCATCCCATATTCCAAAGACATACTGATAGGGAAAAATGTACATTGTGAGCTCTATGTGGGGCTCACAATCTACATTAAAAAAAAAAAAAAAAAAAAAAAAAAACAAGTGCCAGACATGGGTACAGGTGCTAGACGTGGGTGACAGCATAGCTATCAACTATGAGAAATAGCTCACACAGTAATTTTAAATCATACAATTTTCACCCTATTAATATAACACATTTTGGGCCATAGGGAAGAGGAACCAATTTTTGCTTTATTTATTGTTGTTGTTTTTTTTTCTTTTTTGTGTGTGTTTTTTTTATCCTTTTATATGAGAAACATAACTTCACTTATTATCATTATATATAAAGAGTTTTTGCATTTTTTTTAAAATATTTTAAATTTTAAATATTTTTTAAGTCATATAGAGGAAGGAAGATATAAAATGAATCAGCATCCCGCTGTCCGGCTCGCTCATCTGTTGGGTATAGTTTTTACTGTTTATTATTATCTTAACCAGTATAATATCATTTTCTCTTTGTTACTTTTTCGCTGCTCTTTGTTACATACAGTCCTATGAAAAAGTTTGGGCACCCCTATTAATTTTAATCATTTTTAGTTCTAAATATTTTGGTGTTTGCAGCAGCCATTTCAGTTTGATATATCTAATAACTGATGGACACAGTAATATTTCAGGATTGAAATGAGGTTTATTGTACTAACAGAAAATGCGCAATATGCATTAAACCAAAATTTGACCGGTGCAAAAGTATGGGCACCTCAACAGAAAAGTGACATTAATATTTAGTACATCCTCCTTTTGCAAAGATAACAGCCTCTAGTCGCTTCCTGTAGCTTTTAATCAGTTCCTGGATCCTGGATGAAGGTATTTTGGACCATTCCTCTTTACAAAACAATTCAAGTTCAGTTAAGTTTGATGGTGGCCGAGCATGGGCAGCCCGCTCTCAAATGATCTGAAAACAAAGATTGTTCAACATAGTTGTTCAGGGGAAGGATACAAAACGTTGTCTCAGAGATTTAACCTGTCAGTTTCCACTGTGAGGAACATAGTAAGGAAATGGAAGACCACAGGGACAGTTCTTGTTAAGCCCAGAAGTGGCAGGCCAAGAAAAATATCAGAAAGGCAGAGAAGAAGAATGGTGAGAAGAGTCAAGGACAATCCACAGACACCTCCAAAGAGCTGCAGCATCATCTTGCTGCAGATGGTGTCACTGTGCATCGGTCAACTATACAGCGCACTTTGCACAAGGAGAAGCTGTATGGGAGAGTGATGAGAAAGAAGCCGTTTCTGCACGTACGCCACAAATAGAGTCGCCTGAGGTATGAAAAAGCACATTTGGACAAGCCAGCTTCATTTTGGAAACAAAAATTGAGTTGTTTGGTTATAAAAAAAAAGGCGTTATGCATGGCGTCCAAAAAGAAACAGCATTCCAAGAAAAACACATGCTACCCACTGTAAAATTTGGTGGAGGTTCCATCATGCTTTGGGGCTGTGTGGCCAATGCCGGCATCGGGAATCTTGTTAAAGTTGAGAGTCGCATGGATTCCACTCAGTATCAGCAGATTCTTGAGAATAATGTTCAAGAATCAGTGACGAAGTTGAAGTTACGCCGGGGATGGATATTTCAGCAATACAATGATCCAAAACACCGCTCCAAATCCTCAGGCATTCATGCAGAGGAACAATTACAATGTTCTGGAATGGCCATCCCAGTCCCCAGACCTGAATATCATTGAACATCTGTGGGATGATTGGAAGCGGGCTGTCCATGCTCGGCGACCATCAAACTTAACTGAACTTGAATTGTTTGTCCAAAATACCTTTATCCAGGATCCAGGAACTGATTAAAAGCTACAGGAAGCGACTAGAGGCTGTTATCTTTGCAAAAGGAGGATCTACTAAATATTAATGTCACTTTTCTGTTGAGGTGCCCATACTTTTGCACCGGTCAAATTTTGGTTTAATGCATATTGCACATTTTCTGTTAGTACAATAAACCTCATTTCAATCCAGAAATATTACTGTGTCCATCAGTTATTAGATATATCAAACTGAAATGGCTGTTATAAACACCAAAATATTTAGAACTAAAAATGATTAAGATTAATAGGGGTGCCCTAACTTTTTCATAGGACTGTATTCTTTGAATTCCCAGTCAGACAATGGCACTATATACCAGTAGCAAAAATTTTGGGTGTATATAGCCCCAATTCTATTGCTAGGGGACTTGCAGGGTATTTCTGGGGTGAAGGTGGGGGGGGGGGCACACCGTTGGAACGGGGATTTGGGGTGTATATATGGGGTATACGGGAATACACTGTCAGTGTATTCCATTCAGGATCCTGGGAAAGCTGGGTTGCGGCGATTGAGCCCGTCAGTGCCACGTTACACTGACAAGCTTCTCCCTGGAATTTAGCTCTTATAAGAGCTGTTGGTTGTCTTCTCCTTCCTATCCTAGCCTGTCCCTGCCTACCCAGAATCTAACCCCTAGCTAACTGGACGGAAACCTCCGTCCCCGGTGAATTGCAAGCTCAGAATGACGCGAACCTGGGCGGCGCTGTTCTTTTAAATTAGAGGTCACATGTTTTCGGCAGCCAATGGGTTTTGCCTACTTTTCTCAACGTCACCGGTGTCGTAGTTCCTGTCCCACCTCCCCTGCGCTGTTATTGGAGCAAAAAAGGCGCCAGGGAAGGTGGGAGGGGAATCGAGTAATGGCGCACTTTACCACGCGGTGTTCGATTCGATTCGAACATGCCGAACAGCCTAATATCCGATCGAACATGAGTTCCATAGAACACTGTTCGCTCATCTCTACTCATTAGCATTAAAATAAAAAATAAAAAAAATTATAAAAAACCAAAAACAATACTGTGAAACACACACATTACCTATCCCCGCCTCCGAAATCCTCCACTCTACTAACTGAACTAAACATTACGCCTGCATACACTCCTACTATTAGGCAATGCATTGCAATACATTACTATTACACTGCATTGCATTATTCAGCGCACCCCCTGCTCTCCTTCACACCCACTAAACACCCATGTATTTGCTGAAAATACACATCTACAAATACACGTGTAAGGATCCATTCACACGGTGTAACGCGGCGCTCATTTGGTGCTTATTTTTACGTCGAGCGCTGTGTTACGGGAGCGTTTGTGCTGTGCTATTTGCGGTGCGCGTTTACGGTCGCGTGTAGCTGCTAGTTACCCATATGCCTGGGGCGGTGATGCGACTGCCCCCAGGGACATTTGCTGGTTGTCCAGTGAGAATATAATGGGGTCAGGGGTTTATCTATAATAGGTAGGGAACGTGCTAGTAGTGAGAGAAAGGGGGAATGTATGGGAGGGAGGGAGGGAGGGAGGAGGGGCGAGTGAGGGGAAGGGGACGGACCTGTGGTCAATTGAGGTGACTGACAAGTATGATGCCCTATAAAGAAGAATTGGCATTTACAGTTCACTACCACCACTTTAAGCAGGTGATTCTTGAAGGTCCCAGGTCTCAGTGCCCCACACATCCTCAAATGATTACCTAGAAACTCTTGTCTAGAATATCTGTCTAAGGCTGCATTCACACGGAGTAAACGCTGGCGTTTTTTGTCCGTTTTTTGTGTGTTTTTTTACGGCCGTAAAAAGACGTTTCCATTGATTTCTGCAGTAAAATGCTGCCGTCTTTCCGTTTACGCGTGGGTTTTTACGGCCGTGTTTTTACGGCCGTAAACTAGCGTACACGTCGCGTTCACGCCACGTAACATCGCGTAACGTCGCGTACACGTACCGCGTGTACGCGGCGTTTACGCGGCATAACGGTCGTAAAAAACGCGACCTATGAAACTAACCCATATTCATGGCCAACGCCCAAAAGGGCTGGGCTGTGGGCGTCACCAAAAGCCAGCGGCCATTTTAGGACACCTAGAATCTTCCACATCCATCTTTCCACACATCAATTGATGGGAGAAGGAGCTGCAACTGTCTGCTCATGTAAGTATTGGCTTAAAAGTTGTTGAAATGGCTCTTTTTTGGGAGGTTTTGTTGTTTTTCAACTTGCACTTATATGTACTTTGTCTTTTCTTAGTGAAAGCTAAATTTCCAAACTTTGGTTCAGAAAATTCACCTCACACTGCCTGCCTACTCATGTAAGTATAGGTTTCTATACATTTGTCTTGGGTCTAGAAATGTTTTTTTTTTTTTTTTGCTCTTAAACTTTATTTTTTCACTATATTTTTTTTTTCTTTTCAATAGTCAAAACACCGCAAATTCCAATTTGCCCGCCATCCTCACATTGCCACACCGTGTTGCTGTCTCTTCATGTAAGTTTTTTTTTTTTAATTTACGCGGTATTTTACAAAAAATGTTTTTTTTGGTTTTTAATTAAAATACTTGCAGTTATCGTGTATTTTTGAATATGATTTTTCACACAAAATAGCAACACATTTCATGTTAAGGGCCAAAGCACACACCTTTTTTCATGTAAGTACCATGACACCATCACACGGTAGAATGCTTTCTAGTGTCCCCTGCACATAGTGTAATGTACAATAGCAGTCGATATAATGTCCCATAGTAGCCTGTTCCTTTTTTTTTTTTTTTTGGGTAGACAAACAGTGATGTCACAGTACACAGATTATACACACAGTGATGTCACAGGACAGAGATAATACACACAGTGATGTCACAGGACAGAGATAATACACACAGTGATGTCACAGTACAGAGATAATACACACAGTGATGTCACAGTACAGGATAATACACACAGTGATGTCACAGTACAGAGATAATACACACAGTGATGTCACAGTACAGAGATAATACACACAGTGATTCCACAGTACAGAGATAATACACACAGTGATGTCACAGGACAGAGATAATACACACAGTGATGTCACAGTACAGAGATAATACACACAGTGATGTCACAGTACAGAGATAATACACACAGTGATGTCACAGTACACAGATTATACACACAGTGATGTCACAGTACACAGATTATACACACAGTGATGTCACAGGACAGAGATAATACACACAGTGATGTCACAGTACACAGATTATACACACAGTGATGTCACAGTACAGGATAATACACACAGTGATGTCACAGTACAGAGATAATACACACAGTGATGTCACAGTACAGGATAATACACACAGTGATGTCACAGTACAGGATAATACACACAGTGATGTCACAGTACAGGATAATACACACAGTGATGTCACAGTACACAGATTATACACACAGTGATGTCACAGGACAGAGATAATACACACAGTGATGTCACAGTACACAGATTATACACACAGTGATGTCACAGTACAGGATAATACACACAGTGATGTCACAGTACAGAGATAATACACACAGTGATGTCACATTACAGGGATAATACACACAGTGATGTCACAGTACAGGATAATACACACAGTGATGTCACAGTACAGGATAATACACACAATGATGTCACAGTACAGGATAATACACACAATGATGTCACAGTACAGGATAATACACACAGTGATGTCACAGTACAGGATAATACACACAATGATGTCACAGTACAGGATAATACACACAGTGATGTCACAGTACAGGATAATACACACAATGATGTCACAGTACAGGATAATACACTGTTAAATATCTTGTATTTGCCGGTGAGACTTGTGTCCACTGTTAAATATCCGGACCTGGCCTTGTCCACGATAGGAAGAAGTCAGCTTGTTATAAATCAGTGTAGAGGTTTATTAATATCTTGAAGGAAAACACAGGAACAGGGAAAATGTCCAAATAATACAAATATCAGTCAATGTCAATAGCTTACATCTTCAGAGAAGTTAAATCATCTGGATATCTTGTAGTTACAGCTTGGTTCATGCTTGTCATCTGGTTGGTGGACTTGGGCTGGTTACGACGTCCATGGATGTCCATCTGCCTGGACCACCCACCCTGGTGTTCCCAAAGACAGACCTCCTGGTCTTCTCCTGGTCTTTCCAAAGACAGACCCAGACATGTGTATTTCTTACTCATTTATATTCATGAGAGTGGGTGTTACCTTCCATCTTGTAGCTATGTAAGGAGATTTCTAAAATGGTCTACTCTAACCGCACCCATGCACCCAAAATATAAGACTATGATGTCAGTAGAGTGTTAACCCCATGTCTGCTAGAGAATATTGTAAATATATAATATTTAACATTTCCCCCTTTTGAGAGTGAAATATCTGTTTGAACTCTCAAGATATACCATACGACAATATTCATACAATTAGATTATATCTTCTTTCTTCTTTGCTGGAACTTAATTTTCATTGATTGTCCATGTAACAATAATTTCATCAATTTGCAATACATTTTGACATTAATAAATGTTATGTTATGGTAAACTGTGATCAAAGATGGAAACAATTTGATCCACTATCTAACCTACACCTGATGAAGGCTCTTCTTTCATCGTCTGGTCTTCTGGTCATCTCTTCTTCCGTCATAATAGAAGGCTTATTACCACAAATGTAGTTCTTGACTTAAAGTCCTTTAGATTTCCTCCGTGTTGTGCAGATATTATAACATTGTCCATTAAAGTTCATATTGTGAAGATATTGATATAACAGCAAAGTCCATATGTTATGTTTCACTTTACCAAGACATAGACTGTAGAGGAGTTTCCTTTGCTAATCACCTTGACCACCTGTCACTGTAGAATCATGTGACACTTCTGGAGCAATACTGCAAAAGCAAGGCAAGTGTGAATTCTGACATCATCCCTGCTGCTTGTCAGTAAGGTTCAGTCCTGGAATCTCAGTCTCTTGGATACACAATATCTGTATTCGGGTTTTATCATTCACAACCCTTTTGCTCACCAAACAACTTGAAGTCTTGAAATAGAGAGGATTCCACCAAACATTGATGAGGACGTCTTTATATCTGTCCAATCATCCGCTGATCAAAGGTTCCAACCTCCAGTAATAATTTTTAAACACAGTCCTTGGCATAAGCTTAAGCATATAGCATCATACCTTCAGATTTTGTCTTTTCCCGCACATCTTCTTCTTGTAACTGTTAAAGTCTTTTTATTAACATTTGATATCAAACTTTATCATAATCTTGGACTTGATTGAAGATAAGTTTTCTTTCCCTAATAGCTAAGCCAAACTAGGCAATTAACTAAACTATAATATCACAGTGTACCATACCACTCATTTATATATCATACTTCTCTTTACATTGTATCAATATTTATATTTGACTTATTAAAATATTGATATTCAATACATTTATCAAACTATCAGATAATAGTACTTTGGATACAATAATCTATATAAACATCATATATCAACATATATATCTTTATATCTATATGTATGAATATATATGTGTAATTTACTTGTGATGACAAATTGCAACATAACTCTGAAATATAATGTGATTATTAATTACCATTCTATAGACAATCACAATATTTATTCTTTAGTTAGAACTTTTCACCAATTATACTAAACATATGTTCCTATATGAATGTGTTATATTATACTTAATCATACATTTTCTAAAGTTTAATCACTTTATTTCCTTTTTAATAAGATATTATTTTATTTTAAACATTCATTTATTAAATATCATTGTGTTCTTTATCTGAGACACAATATTAACCTTTATTCATAAAAACGTATGTGCCTAAAGTTTCCTCTTAACACCTCGTCTCTTCACAGATTCCTGTGACCTTCTTAACCTTTCAGATACCTCCAATACCAAGAATAGAGACAACACTTGTGCCAAAACACTCTTGTCTCTGTCTTAAACTTAACTGTATATATTCTTGTGTACTGGCTGTATATGAATACCATATATATGAAATAAGTATATAAACATAAACTTTTCAAAATATGTCACATCCTATAATCAGAAGTTTGAAGAATAAACCAGAGACTATCTCTCTTGATATCCCATATCCTTTGATGATATTATGCTTCTCCTTTCATGAAGATGATTAGCTTATCTCATTTGCATATAAGACATATTTTTCCCAATGTTTGTTTTCCCAATGTTTGTTTTCCCAATGTTTGTAGATGTTGATGTGTGTAAGTGTATGCAAGTGTGTGTGTACATGTAAGAATACATAATGAATAATAATACAATAAATCAATACTGCAATACTGGCTATAGCTAACTAGATTTTCCCACCATAACTAATATATTTATTATCCCATGATCCAATTACCACAATAAACCTTTATTATTTGTCAGGTTTGAACAAATATATTGAAGATTATCTGTATCTTCTCAAAAGCTACTTTTTCCTACAGAATGTTCACCTAAAATAACCTTGCTTTGTAGTGCAGCTGTCACCTTTTCTCTCAGCTCATGTGACTTAAACACTTGGTTTTCCTGTAGGTATAAACATATGAGGTTCCTTTCAATGGATTTCACATATATTTGCTAATTTCCCAATTTAATATAGAGGATCATATAAGATAAAAAATAGAAAGAAATAGAAAAAGAAAATAGAAATAGAAAATAGAAAGAAATAGAAAATAGAAAGAAAATAGACGTCTCTTTGTTGGATATATTTTCCTTTTTTCCTTGTTGGATGCATCCTGATTTTCTTAGGCCTATTTGTGATGTCACAGATCTGTTGTATACACCAGTGGACACATAAGACTTAGCACTTATACTGACCAGCCCATCAGGGTCACAGGTCACAATGTGTTGCTGTCAATCAACTGACCACATGAACGAACACTTATTCTCACAGTAAGTAAGAGCTCCATGCCTAGTTGCATGCCTTCATACATAATGGATTATAACTTGAAAATCCTAAAAACATGGACTTTACATGAAACTATTGAAAAACATGCTTAAGGTAAGTTATAACTTCTATCACTTTATCATGCATTGTTATTAGTCACACCATGTGAAATTAGTTTACTCATTAATAGTTAGACACTCCATGTATTCTTTTGGCTATAAGGAAAGAATGATGAATGAATGGACATCACTGATTGAACTGATCCATTTTTCCATATATCTATATCTGATGAGAAAAAATAGATAAACTTTAGCAAAAACCAAATTAATACAATAATGATTTTAACCAATGGAAAATTTAATAACTTTATGGATCCCTAGTACTATTTGATCATATTCATATAATGTACATAACATGTTCCTCCTCTCTCTGCATCCAGAGAGTGGACTATGACAAAAATCTGTCACCACACATCAGGCTCTCCTCCTATATGTGTGTGTATATATATAATAATATGATCCATAGTATTATTCACAATAGCATAATTAGGATTATTTTACAAACATTATCACATAATCATGTGGATTATACCTGATCATTGGACTTCTCCTCATATAAAAGGGATTTCTCTTTACATAGCCAGATAGTACATAAGTAAATACTCAATAGACAGTCATTCCTTCAGAGATACTTTTAAACTCGACCCCTGACCTTCCTGTCAATCACATCCCACAATAACTCCACCAGGTCATTAGAGAATGCCAAGCTTGCCCTTTTCCTAAAAATATTAGGTAGCTCAAATTCCTCTTGGTTACTGGGAAGATCTGACATTTTGGAGACAACTGGTACATTCCCAGATACATTCTTTTGCAGATACTCAATAGATTTGGCTGGCTGCAATTCTTTAATTTCAGTTAATAATGGAATTTCAATTTGTGGATTTTCTTGCATGGCATATGGTTTATATGCAACATGTAATTTCCTACGTTTCTCATAGATTTTGTCACTTTCCCTCCTATAAATAGGGGACACTTTAACATGATTTGACAGATGTCTCTTAGTAGGCTTTGCTTTTTGCTTTGGACATACTCGATTTACATTTGACATATGTTTCTGATGTCTTCTGGCCATGTCCAATAAACTAGCAGCTTCAAATAAAGTCTTCTTATCTGAGGCACTGGCAAGGGTGACTGCATCCAAAAATTTGAACTTTTTAACAAAACTTTTCACCATAGATGAAGAGTTCACCTTTTGAATGACAGTTTTGTATGTTCTCTCAAATTTAGACATGAATGCATATGTACATTCTTTTCTGCCAATCTTTATCTCATTCAGTATATCAGGTGTTGGCATGCTGTCACCTCTCGTGCACCAGATTAATTTCTTTAATCTCTCCACATCACTGTCTTTTAACCATTCATTTGACTCATTATCATAAGACATTTTTGCAGACAAACGTTCTGTAAAATCAATAGGAAGCCATAATTTAAACAGTTTATTTCTCTGTTCAATATTTAGATCAAATTTCTCTGCATGGCTTTCAAAAATTTCTGAGTTTCTACACACATGGATCTTTACATCATATGTGGGAATGGCTTTACTCAGACTGATCAAATATTCCTGAGATTTTAATTTCAATTTAGTTTCTTGTATCATTTGTTCTTCACCATCTATGGCCATTACTGCCACATGGTGCTCTTTATCAACATATTGAGATTTCTCATTATCTGTCTGAACAGATTTATGCATACTATTACTTAATTTCTTTTCTGTTACCACGTCATTAAAAATCTTTACCAAAGAAGCTATATTCCTAAATACCTGCTTCTCTTTTGTAGAACAAATTCTATTTTCAATCTTAGAATTTGCCTGCTCACATTGTGTATACAAATCTTGCCATATACTCGCTAAATTGTCACTAGACACAATTTTAAACTCAACGTTACACTTTTTAGACAATGACTCTAATTTTTCCATACTTTAAAAGTAAAATCTTTACTCACCACTGTAGAAAGCTTCACCTTTAGCTTGTCCTTGGAACAGTTGGTCCCTGTCATCAGAACGTCTCAGTACGTCTGGCACTTGTGGTCCTTCTGTATTTCCTCACAGGCTTTCCTCACACAGGCTTCCGTATCATATAACACGTGCAACAGTCATCTGTATCTCACCAATATAAGTTCTTTTTCGAAGTCTTCCTGAAGCTTGCAATTCATACAACTTGCAAAATACTCCTCTCTTCCCCCTTAATTGTAAGTGAACGGAACGAGAAAAACAGGAAAAAAAACGACCGTGCTGGCTCGCCACTGTTAAATATCTTGTATTTGCCGGTGAGACTTGTGTCCACTGTTAAATATCCGGACCTGGCCTTGTCCACGATAGGAAGAAGTCAGCTTGTTATAAATCAGTGTAGAGGTTTATTAATATCTTGAAGGAAAACACAGGAACAGGGAAAATGTCCAAATAATACAAATATCAGTCAATGTCAATAGCTTACATCTTCAGAGAAGTTAAATCATCTGGATATCTTGTAGTTACAGCTTGGTTCATGCTTGTCATCTGGTTGGTGGACTTGGGCTGGTTACGACGTCCATGGATGTCCATCTGCCTGGACCACCCACCCTGGTGTTCCCAAAGACAGACCTCCTGGTCTTCTCCTGGTCTTCCCAAAGACAGACCCAGACATGTGTATTTCTTACTCATTTATATTCATGAGAGTGGGTGTTACCTTCCATCTTGTAGCTATGTAAGGAGATTTCTAAAATGGTCTACTCTAACCGCACCCATGCACCCAAAATATAAGACTATGATGTCAGTAGAGTGTTAACCCCATGTCTGCTAGAGAATATTGTAAATATATAATATTTAACATACACACAGTGATGTCACAGTACAGGATAATACACACAGTGATGTCACAGGACAGGGATAATACACACAGTGATGTCACAGTACACAGATTATACACACAGTGATGTCACAGGACAGAGATAATACACACATTGTGATGTCACAGTACAGAGATAATACACACAGTGATGTCACAGGACAGGGATAATACACACAGTGATGTCACAGTACACAGATTATACACACAGTGATGTCACAGGACAGAGATAATACACACAGTGATGTCACAGTACACAGATTATACACACAGTGATGTCACAGGACAGAGATAATACACACATTGTGATGTCACAGTACAGAGATAATACACACAGTGATGTCACAGGACAGAGATAATACACACAGTGATGTCACAGTACAGAGATAATACACACAGTGATGTCACAGGACAGAGATAATACACACAGTGATGTCACAGTACAGGATAATACACACAGTGATGTCACAGTACAGTCTAATACACACAGTGATGTCACAGGACAGAGATAATACACACAGTGATGTCACAGGACAGAGATAATACACACAGTGATGTCACAGTACAGGATAATACACACAGTGATGTCACAGTACAGGATAATACACACAGTGATGTCACAGGACAGAGATAATACACACAGTGATGTCACAGTACAGGATAATACACACAGTGATGTCACAGTACAGTCTAATACACACAGTGATGTCACAGGACAGAGATAATACACACAGTGATGTCACAGTACAGAGATAATACACACAGTGATGTCACAGTACAGAGATAATACACACAGTGATGTCACAGTACAGAGATAATACACACAGTGATGTCACAGGACAGAGATAATACACACAGTGATGTCACAGTACAGAGATAATACACACAGTGATGTCACAGTACACAGATTATACACACAGTGATGTCACAGGACAGAGATAATACACACAGTGATGTCACAGTACAGAGATAATACACACAGTGATGTCACAGTACAGAGATAATACACACAGTGATGTCACAGTACAGAGATAATACACACAGTGATGTCACAGTACAGAGATAATACACACAGTGATGTCACAGTACAGAGATAATACACACAGTGATGTCACAGTACACAGATTATACACACAGTGATGTCACAGGACAGAGATAATACACACAGTGATGTCACAGTACACAGATTATACACACAGTGATGTCACAGGACAGAGATAATACACACAGTGATGTCACAGGAAAGAGATAATACACACAGTGATGTCACAGTACAGAGATAATACACACAGTGATGTCACAGTACAGAGATAATACACACATTGTGATGTCACAGTACAGAGATAATACACACAGTGATGTCACAGTACACAGATTATACACACAGTGATGTCACAGGACAGAGATAATACACACAGTGATGTCACAGTACAGAGATAATACACACATTGTGATGTCACAGTACAGAGATAATACACACAGTGATGTCACAGTACACAGATTATACACACAGTGATGTCACAGTACAGAGATAATACACACATTGTGATGTCACAGTACAGAGATAATACACACAGTGATGTCACAGTACAGAGATAATACACACAGTGATGTCACAGTACAGGATAATACACACAGTGATGTCACAGTACAGAGATAATACACACAGTGATGTCACAGTACAGGATAATACACACAGTGATGTCACAGTACAGGATAATACACACAGTGATGTCACAGGACAGAGATAATACACACATTGTGATGTCACAGTACCTGTACCTGTCTCCTCATGTATAAAAGTCTATTATTTTTTTTATTTTTTTTTTGTATTTTTTTTTTTTTTTTTTTTTTTGGGGGGGGTTTGTGTTTTTTAACGTTATTTTTTTAAATTTTGTATATTTTTCTTTCTTTCATAGTCCAAGGGCCCTATTGACCTATTCCACAAAACTAACCAGACAGCATCCGAATAGGACAAGTGCCAATACGCACTGAGCTGTGTGTTCATGTAAGTAAACCTTTTTTTAGGGGTTTTTTGTTGGATAAATTTGGTTTTAATAATGTTAGCAGAATTCATTGCAGTTATCACATGTGGTTTTTTTATTTAATAAGATTTGGTACACAAAATAGCAACACATTTCTTGTGTACTGTACTGTGTCCTCTGCACATAGTATATGGTCCAATAGCAGTGTATATAATGTCCCATAGTAGGCCTTTTTTTGGGGGGGGGAATTTCTAAAAAATTCATAGCACACATTTTTGTAATGGAGCTGATGCTGTGTCCCTTTGTACCTATATGCATGAGTGCTTCAAAACACATGCCATTCACTTCTATGCTAGCACATGTTAACAAAGGATGCTTTTTTCAACGTGTGCTGCCTTTTTCAACATGGAATGGCATGTTTTTTTTAGCAACTTTGTCATGCGCACACTATATATATTTATTGTTTTTTTTTTTGTTGGGGGGGGTTTGTGGGGGGGGGGGGTTATGATTTCAAGTTCTTAATTTTGTTTGTGATCCTTTCACCTTTTTTGTAAAATTTATGGGGGTCCATTCAGCTGCTGTTTGATGCGGCGCTCATGTATTCATTTTATTTCCCGCCAGTTGCGTGTTACAGGAGCATGTACGCAACCTTTCAATCCTTACGGTTGTCTGTAGCCGCCATTAAACGTGGCATAAACGTCACTGTCAATGCAGACTGTTAAGACCCCCAGCGCAAAGGCACTGTACATGCTCCTGTAACATGCCGCTCCCCATATAAATCAGGCACAAATGAATGCAACATTTAATATAGTTTTAATAATGGCTTTGCAAAGGACCCTTTCATACACTTTAATTACAGGTAGCATACCATTTTGTTGCAACATGTATTTCAAGGTTTGTTATTTGGATTACATGTTTTTTAAAGTGAATAAAAGTTTTTAATCTTTGCAAACATTTTGTCATACAGATCAAACATGTCAACCCGCCCAAAACAACCTGCTCCAAAGAGAAGTGGGCCCACCGCATCCCCAACTTACCACCGCATGGACATCAATGTGAAGCATCTCATCACATTAGTAAGTGCGATGCCTTTCTTTTTTTCGTTTTTTTTTTTTTTTTTGGTGGTGGTGGTGGGGGGGGTTGCATTTGGCCAAATATGTAACATTGGTTGCATGTTGTAATTCGGGAGAGTATGGAGATTGGTGTTTGAACTATGGTCCAGCATGCTTGGTAATGTATTTGTTTGCTGAAACCCATTGCCATTGCTATATGTTGGCACAATGTTTTTAGTAAGGAAGGGCCATAGTTTATTAATTTGTGGGTTTTTTTTTGTTTTCTTTTTTTTTTTTTGGTGACTAATTTTTGTTTTGGTTTGCTTGTAAACATGCAGGTTCACCAGAAGCCACGATTGTGGGATAAAGCCCACCCGCTTTATGGGGATCGCCATGCCCGTGACGCCGGGTGGTTGAAGTTGTGCGCCGAACTGTACCACGAGCAATGGGCCAGCTTCCCAGCTTGGCAAAAGACACAGATTGGTGAGTATATATCTCTGCAGGTTTCTTCTGAAAGCTTAAAAGGGCTTGTTCACATGGTGTCACGTGCCGCCTGATGTTGCACATGTATGCTGTGTGACCCTTTCTTTGTGTGCCGTACATGCTCCCATTCATTGGCATGGGAGGGTTGATTGTATGCGGCGCGCTAGTTTGCAGCAAGGAATAAATGCACGGCCGCAAACTAGCACCATGCATACCATCCCCGCTCCCATTCAACTGAATGCGAGCATGTAGGGCACGCAAAAGGGTCAGGCGGCGTACACGTGCCACATCACGCGGCACGTTACACCATGTCAGCGAGCCCTAATAAAGGGTCCATTCACATGTAGTCAAGGTGTGGTTTTTTATTTTTGTTGGCCTTTTTTGGGTTAATGTGGTTTTTTTTAAAGAAATTTTAGGCATTTGGAACATTTGTAATTTAGGTTGCGATCATCTTAATAACCCGTCCCTTAACGAAACCACAAACAGGAACCCTATTCATATCAAACTTGATGATAAAAAGGAACTGAAAGCGCCAAAAAGCCACCACAAAAATGAGTGCCCCATTACTCCATGTGAATGGACCCTTTAAATATAATAATGTTGGTTGTGTGTTATTTTTAATTGTTAATTTTGAATTATGATTGCAGAACATGATGCCGCACACGGTGGAAGAGTGTGCGGGACCGGTTCATGAGAGAGCTGAGGAAGGTGGAAGCCAGTGGGGCCTCTCCTTCAAAACGCGCCAAAGTGGCGTTCCACGACGAGCTGCAGTTCCTTGTAACTGGCAGTGTCTCCCGGGAGTAAGTGTCTATATGTCTCTCTCTCTCTCTCTCTCTCTCTCTCTCTCTCTCTCTCTCTCTCTCTCTCTATATATATATATATATATATATTTTTTTTTTTTTTATTTATTTATTTTTTTGGTATTGCTAACATTTTGAATCCCTTTTTTGTCTACAAAACATTTAATAGAGACATACTTAATCCTATTATTTTCCTCTTTTTCATTTACAGATCTTCCGGCAACACCCCTGCCACGGGTTCCCAGGAGCCACCAGCCAGCCAAGAGGAGCTGCAGCCGGAGGAGAGAGCCCCATCGAGTCCACTGGAGGGACCCTCTCATGAACCGGAGAGGAGGGCCCGAAGTGCATCCCCTCTCCCTGCCTCCACAAGGGTGGCTTCCCCAGCAGCCTCCCAGGTGTCTACACCAAGTCAGGCACCTGAAGAGGAGCTGGTGGGAGCCACCAGGCGTATGAGGCGGGAGCGTCGGGACCCTCCTCCCCCCACACCTTCCACCCAGGAGAGGCCAGGGAGTACCCTCCGGGGAAGGGCCAGCCAGGTTGACCTGGAAAGCCAGGCCCTGGCCCTTCTCCGAAGGGTCAACAGCATGGATAATGCTAGTTATTTTGCCAATGACGTGGCAGGTGTCCTCCGGCAGCTGCCACGTCATCGGCAACAACTTTTTAAGGCATATATCCATGCTGTTGGTGTCGACTTTCTGGCCTCTCCTGAGCTTCCGGATCTGGCTTGCATGACAAGCCAGTTCCGGAAGCTGTGTGTTAGGGCATCTGAAGGCCACCTCTCCACTGCAGAGGAGTATGTCTCCTCCTCTGCTGATCCCGCCCATGATGGGGACACTACCCCACTTGGCCCCAGTCCCGCTTCCCTTACCCAAACTCCTCCCCATGAATAGTCTTCCTTAAATCCTTTACCCCTCCTTTTCCTTTCCCCCCACCCCAACACTTAGTTTTTTCATGTTAATTATATTTGGGCCTGGTGGGTGGGGGTGGGTTGGGGATGTCTGGGTTTTGTAATTTTGTTTTGTTTATATTTTTTTGTTTTCTTTAAAAAAAAAAATAAAATAAAATTTTTGTGAAATAAAAAATGTTTTTGTTTTTATTCACTCTCAACACTCACTTAAGGGAGCATTCACATGGCGTAACGTGCCGCGAGATTTGGCACGTGTACGCCGCGTGACCCTTTGCGTGCCGTACACGCTCCCATTCATTTCAATGGGAGCGGGGAGCGTATGCGCCGCGCTAGTTTGCGGCCGTGCATTTATTCACGTGTGAATGCTCCCTTTCCGTCTCCTGCTCAGTTTCTATGCAGGGAACCAAAACCTGCATTATTATTAAAGGGACTGCTGGGCGCAGATGTGACAGAGGTGTTTAGGGGGCGTTCACACTACCGTCGGTGTCCGACATGTAGTGTCCGCTCCTAGTGTCCGCTCCAAATCTGTCACGGACACTAGGAGCGGACACTAGATGTGTCCGTGACACCTGTCATTCACTTTATAATGGGCATCGGGTGCGTTCTTTTGCACTCCGTGCCCGTCCTTTCCTGTCCGCAAGAGAAGATGTCCGACTTCTCAAGCAGACAGAGGAACCCTGCATGCAGTCGGACATCTTCTCTTGCGGACAGGAAAGGACGGGCACGGAGTGCAAAAGAACGCACCCGATGCCCATTATAAAGTGAATGACAGGTGTCACGGACACATCTAGTGTCCGCTCCTAGTGTCCGTGACAGATTTGGAGCGGACACTACATGTCGGACACCGACGGTAGTGTGAATGCTCCCTTAACTGATATGACATTTATTTAAAGGGGTTGTCCCGTCACAAGGATCCTATCTATACTGCTTGTAAATGTTCAAGACTTTTCCTAAGTACATTGCTTCAGCAAAACTGCTTTGTTTGGCCACTATCTAACTTTATTCACTTTTTTGTGGCCACAGCCCTGACCTCAGTCAAGTGATCTGTCAGCCTGCTCTCAGGGGGGAGTGGCTAAGTACACGGGAGCGAACCTGGAGGGGGGGGGTAGTTTACCCTTTGGGGGACAGGTGAAGCCAGCAACATCTCTATGCTTCTGCCCTGCATGAAGACAGCAGCGGCAGAAGCGATGCTGTTCTGCTCCGGGGTCACATATGCAAAGCCAAGCGGCCAGATGCCGCCGGCCCTGCGGGCAAGCTCATACACCAGTCTAGCCTTCACAATGCGAATACAGACCAGCAGGGTGTCGGGTCTGTATTGGCATTGTGAAGGGTAGACTGGTGTATGAGCGCGTTCACGCAGGGCAGGCGGCATGTTGCCGCTTGGCTTTGCATATGTGACCCCGGCCACCAATGACGAGACAAAGCCGGAAGACAGAAGATTTTAGAGGAACGCACGCAAGAATACCGAAACCACAGAGCGGGTCCACCTATTCAGCACTGGTGGTCGTTTGCTGCTCTCCCCTGCAAACTGTCATTTCAAAATCCGGAAACAGTACTACAGGTGCTACTGTGTGGCCATATTGGGGGAGAGCATCAAACGCTCAACGCCACTTTGCTGTTTCCACAAAAACCCCCCAAATAAAAAAAAACACACAAGAAAGATTACAGATTTTGTAACAATTTTTTTTAATGCCAAAACTGTAAATTTTAATAAAGGATATGTGACCAGATGAACCAGCACTGCTGCATCACACACTATAATAAACATTCATAAGCAGCACCAAAAATAACATAATTTGAGCCCTCCGAAGCTTGCACATAAAAATACATCACATACTATACTACAGTACACAAAGAAAAAATGACACCACGATGAGGAAGGTCTTCAGTCCGGGTCAGGCTGCTCATCACTGAGGTGAGAAAAAGGCCTGGGCACGGCACCTTCGGGACTCACGAAGTAGTCAGCAAAGGCATCTCGCACCTGTACAGCTGCGTTGGCTGTCCGACCTGAGGACCGAGATGGTATGAGTGGGTGACCCAAAGCTGCCTGTGGCTCCACTCCAATGTTCGGCCTGTCATAGTCCAAAACAAAGTTGTGAAGCACACAGGCAGCTTTGATCACCAGGTCCACAGTATCGGGAGCCAACTGCAGTGCACCGGTGAAGACCCTCCACTTACTACTCATGATCCCGAAGGCGCACTCCACGAAGCGTCGTGCCCGGCTCAGCCTCATGTTGAAGACCCTCTTCCGGGCATCTAGTCTTGACCGTGGGAAAGGGCGCAGCAGGTTTTCCAAGAGGGGAAATGCCTCATCCCCCACCATGACGAACGGGACTGGATGCGTGGTACCCAGAAGCGGTCTTGGTGGAGGTAGAGTCACCTGATCTCGCAGTACTGTGCGGCCCAAAACCGATGTCAGTAGCGCCCGGGAGTCCCCAGTACTACCATAGGCACCGACTTCAATAGCACGAAAACGGTACGTGGCATCAGCGACCGCCATCAGGACCACAGAAAAATACTTCTTGTAGTTGAAGAAATGTGATCCTGAGTGCGGTGGCTTATGCACACGTATATGCTTACCGTCGACGGCACCTATGCAGTTGGGGAAATTGGCCACAGACTGAAAGCCTGCTGCTGCCTGCAACCAAATCTCCTGTGTCGGACTGGGCATCGCTATGGGTTGCAAGTGCTGCCAGATCAGATGGCATGTGCTCCTCACAATTCCGGATATGGTGGATATACCAACCCGGAATTGGAGGTGCAGGGATGCAAAACTCTCCCCTGTTGCCAAAAATCTGAAAGAAAAGAAACAAAAAAAAAACCCATCAGGACACAATCGCAGATGCAATGACAACATTTAAATAAATGGTCTGCTCAACTGTATGTAACCATTTGTTCAAACTATTGCTAAGTATATATATATATGGCGACATTTGAGGGACTATGCAAAGTAGGCAGACCCATATTCCACGCAGTATTCTTGTATTGAAAGTATATTGAGAGTCAATTAGCCCAGTATTGTAAACTATCTAGACAACATTGCGAACACATTACAAACGGAAAAAAAATCTCTTTATGGACACATTGTCCAGACTCTGCTAAACACACAGTTTGGATCTGATATGTTTGTGTTGGTTTATTTTTTTGGTTTGGTTCTTGCACGTTGCATTTTTTGATTGAGGCCAAACTCGCAATTTCAACATGAATAATTTAATAATGAAACAATTCATACAAATTAAAACACATACCGCAACGTGATGACCAGCCTTTCCGTAGGACTGAGGGCCTTCCTCATGATGGTGTCTTGGTGCTCCAGATGTGTGCCCAGGTGCTCCATGAGAACATCAAAGGCCTCTGGAGGCATCCGCAGAAATTTGAAAAATTTCTGAGAGTCCCTTTTTGTGTAAAACAAAAATACAATACAATTAAATTCATATAGAAACCAGCGTTACATTTTTCGATTGTTGACCACTTTCACCTCCACACAGTGAAATACCAAAAAGTTGTAATTAAAAACCATGTTCCCTAAAAAATCCCAAAAAAAACATCCACCAAAAAAAGGAACCTGTGATGATGTCACCTGAGTGGGAGGAGTCACAGAATCACATGACCAGATATTAGAGATCTGATGAAGGGGTGGAATCCTGTGTGACTCCAAACAAACCCCGAAACGCGTTATCTGAATAAACTACAATAATTGTTTTAAATTGGTCCGAGTGAGCGCGTTCTACTTTTTCTCTGGTATATCCAGTACCCACTATGATTTTCGATCTTTGATCATGAGTTCAACGCTGCCATCATATGCTCGGCACACCGTTAAGGAGATTTTATTTACCAAAAAATTTTTTTTTGCTAAGGCGAATTATTCCTGCTTTTTCTAAGATCTAAAAGGAAGCACGGTTTTTCTTGTCTACTTTTCTATATATCCACCAAAAAAAGTGACACTTGACACTTTATACAGTGAAATCTTAAAAGTTGACTACATACAGAAATGTACATCAATTAACTACATTGAGAAAACTTGAAGGAAACTTACAGCAGCAACTCATGATACAGCTGGCCAAAAATACCCCTGGATGGTCTCAATTCATTAATGGGGTGGACCCAATAGCGCCGTTTTTTGACCAGCGGCTCAGCATCTGGGTCCTCAAAATGTGCCTCTTGGTCCTCAAAATGATGTTGAAGAACCTCCTCCTCCTCCTCCTCCTGTTCATGTTGTTGCTAGTGAAAAACAAAAAATATATGAAAAGAGCCGGTAGAATCAGAAAAAGCTTACCAAACATATGTATTTATGAACGTACCTTGTGTTGAAGTGTGCGTTGGTTCACCAGATTCGCAACCACAGACACAAGTAGGGCAGTGTCCTGGCTGAGTGGCGCAAGAGTCCCCCCCTCGGTGTCGTCATCATGCTGCAGCAATAAAAAGAAATGGCCATAAATGTCAGTGCAAAAAGACTCCTAGCCACATCAGAGAAACCAGAACCTAATCTGTATTTGTTAACGTACCTCCTCTTGTAGTGTTGCAGGATTATTAGAAATATGGGCTAGTAGGCCCAGCTGCAGCGGGGTGACCTGGCTTTGGGCAGCAATTTCTGAATTTTGGCTGTGGTCAGGATTCTGTGAGGGAAATGCAAAAATAGCTCAGCAACAGTACCAGCAAACTCCTGACAAAACATTAAGAAAAGATGTATTTATGAACGTACCTCGTGTTGGAGTGTGCGTTGGTTCACCAGATTTGCAACCACAGACACAAGTAGGGCAGTGTCCTGTCTGACTGGCGCAATAGTCCCCCCCTCTGGGTCGTCATCATGCTGCAGCAATATAAAGAAATGGGCATAAATGTCAGCGCAAAAAGACTCCTAGCCACGTCAGACAAACCATTAACAAATCATTATTTGTTAACATACCTCCTCTTGTAGTGTGGCAGGATTAATAATATTATGGGCTAGTAGGCCCAGCTGCAGCGGGGTGACACCAAGTTCCGCATTTTGCCTAGTGTCAGGATGCTGGGAGAAAAATGCAAAAATAGATCAGCAACAGTACCAGCAACCTCCTGAAAAAACATTTTTAAAACAAATTAATTTATGAACGTACCTCGTGTTGGAGTGTGCGTTGGTTCAGAAGATTGGGCGCTATGCCCAGCAGGATTGCCGTGTCCAGGGTTGATGCTGCAATGGGGGTTTGTTGGTTTTCCATTGAGAATTTGAAACCAAATGTGACCAGAGCATACACAGCTGTGTGTTGATTAAATAATGGCCTGTTCTTTTTGGGCCGGCCCAGTGGGCTTGACTGGAGTTTTTAATGAGTTGCCTTGATTTACGGCCGTTAATTTACGGAAGCGTAACGGCGGCGTATTCGCGCCCGAAAGACGCGCGCGTATACGCTGAAAGTGAAATACGGCGCGTATACGCGCCCTTCGTTTTTTTACGGCCGTAAAAAAACACACAAAAAACGGACAAAAAACGCCAGCGTTTACTCCGTGTGAATGCAGCCTAAGTAATTTCCCTCCATCTAATATCTGCTCCTCTCCCATCTCCATGTTTGGTCTTTGTCTTCCATTATCCCTGTGCTGTCTGTCTCTGCTCTTTACCTTCTTCCATTACTACAAAATGGCTCCTAGCTCTTTGCACAACCTTTTATGGCGTCTATGACATCATCACTGTGAGCTCATGATTGACTCAAAGGCTGTTAACGAATGATAACAAAGTCTACAGATCATGTGATCCTCCTTGTCCGTCTACCCCTATACTCTAATGTTCAGCAAACCCTGAGATACATGGGTGAAGTTACAGATTTTAGTAACTTTTGTCAACTTTCAACTTTATCTTGTCCATTCTCAACTGTAATAGTGGGAGGTGTTCAGTGCTGCCGGGGGTCTTGTAACTCCTCAAAGGACAATGTTTTTTTTTTTTCGTTTTTTTGCTTTTGGGTTTTTACCATAGTGTATTTTGTGTATGGAATTTTATTGTAATGTTCCTCCTAGGACATATCTGTGTTGTATATAATAAACCTGCTCTAGATGACTTGGATGGAATCTGCTTTCACTTTAATGACCTGGATTGATATCAAACACAAGAGGTCTGATTTGGAATTCAGGGAACGTGGCTAAAATATATTTCCCCTACCCCATCTAGGGACAGGGACAGAAATAGACTTGACAGGCTGAACAGAAGGGCCAGCTCTGTCCTAGGGAGCCTCTTGGATCCAGTACAAATGGTGGGTGACAGAAGGATACTGTCCGTGGTGACCTCCATACAGGAGAACAAATCCCACCCCATGTATGAGACGTGATAGCACCAGGCAGTGTCAGTGACCGACTGCTATACCCCAAGTGTGAGAAGGAGCTATTGGAGATCCTTCCTCCCAACCATGGTCAGACTACATAATCCACATAAGACCAAGCGAAGACACTCCGCACAGAGAACTAAATGATCCTGAAGTCTTTCCTTTCTTTTTGGTTGCTATAGCTCCTAGTATCTTTTCTATTTGCTATTCTGAGCTTGTCTGTGTTCTTGTAATACACAGTCCAGTCATATTAATGTGAGAACCGCCTACTTTTGACATCAACGTTAAATAACCAATGGCAGAAGGTACGTGTCATCAGCCATTGGGGTGCGCTCACCATTGTAGAAGACATCAGCACATGTATACATCTATCCTTGTGGACTATGTTCACTCCTACATGTGAATTGTTTTTCCTCAGGATGATGACATCTACCAGCAGGACAATGCGACGTGTCATAAAGCTCGCAGTGTACATGCGGGGTTCGAGGAGCACCAGGATGAGTTTACCGTACTCCCTTGGGCAGCAAATTCCCCAGACTTGAACCCAATCGAGAATCTGTGGAACCACCTCGATTGGGTTGTTCGCACCATGGATGCTCAACTGCGTAACATAGCGCAACTGGCCACGGCACTGGAGTCAGCATGGCTCAACATCCCAGTGACATCATTACAACATCCCCTCTGTTCCTGCACGTCTCGCAGCAGTCCGCTCTGCCAAAGGTGGCTATTCTGGATTTTGACAGGAGATGACATTAATGTGACTGGACTGTGTATATCACTGCATTATCCATTCTACTGTAACACACTGAATTTCTCCATAGTGGGACTATTAAAGGATTATCTTATCTCTTATCTTATATCTTATGGTATCTTATCTTAGAAACCTATCTATAAAACATAGTGTAGAATACTCTTAGGGCTCCTAGGAACCTATCTATAATACATAGAGTCTCTAGTATCTCTCTGCTAACTCTCTGCTGCTAACTCTCTGCTTGACCCCTTACAATCTGGTTTCCGCGCTCTGCACTCTACTGAAACGGCTCTCACAAAAGTCTCCAATGATCTCCTAATGGCTAAATCCAATGGCGACTTCTCACTTCTTATTCTTCTGGACCTCTCTGCAGCTTTTGACACTGTTGACCATCAACTCCTCCTCACTATGTTCCGCTCAGTCGGCCTCAATGACACTGTGCTCTCCTGGTTCTCCTCTTATCTCTCAGACCACACCTTCAGTCTATCATTTGCGGGATCTGTTTCCTCCCCTCTTTCCCTTGCTGTTGGGGTTCCCCAGGGCTCGGTCCTAGGCCCCCTCCTCTTTTCCCTCTACACAGCCCCCATTGGACAAACCATTGCCAGATTTGGCTTCAGGTACCATCTTTATGCTGATGACACCCAATTATACACATCTTCCCGTGACATCACCCCTGCACTCATACAGAACACCAGTGACTGTCTCTCTGCTGTCTCTAATATCATGTCCTCGCTCTATCTGAAACTAAATCTCTCCAAGACTGAACTACTACTGTTTCCACCATCTAATAGATCTGTCCCTGATATATCCATTGCAGTCTCAGGCCTTACTATAACTCCTAGGCAGCAGGCCCGCTGCCTCGGGGTCATGTGTGACGCAAACCTTTCCTTCACCCCTCATGTTGAATCACTCGCACGTTCATGTCACCTCCACCTCAAAAACATATCCAGAATACACCCTTTCCTTACCAGAGATACACTAAAGACACTTATTGTCTCTCTGATTCATTCTTGCCTTGACTACTGTAACTCCTTACTAATCAGTCTTCCCCTCACTAAACTCTCCCCTCTACAATCTATTCTGAATGCAGCGGCCAGGCTCATCTATCAGGCTAGATGCTACAGCGAGGCCTCCGGTCTGTGCCAGTCACTACACTGGCTGCCTATTCATTATAGAATAAAATATAAAGTTTTTCCCCTCCCCCACAAGGCTCTCCATAATGCCGCACCTCCCTACATTTCCTCCCTCATCTCTGTCTACCGCCCAACCCGTGCTCTCCGCTCACTCAATGACCTAACACTGCCATCCTCTATTATCAGAACCTCCCACGCTCGTATACAAGACTTCTCCCGAGCTGCACCCCTTCTCTGGAATGCTCTACCCCGGACAATCAGATTAACTCCCAATTTCTACAGCTTCAAACACAAACTAAAGACGCATCTTTTCAGACCGGCCTATCACAATGTCTAACGTAAACCCTTAACCTTCCTCTGTCCCCGCTCCCACATTTCCCCACATGATATGATGTCATCTCAGGATAACTCTATATGTCCAAGCTCCATCCACATGTTACAGGACACGACTGGTGACGGCTCATAAAGTTTTATTTTATATTTTTTGTAATGACAGTCACCTCTATTACAGAAGTGTCTGACCCCTGTATAAGCAATGCCGCCCCTGCTACCTCTTGTGTCACCCCCTCTACCTCATAGATTGTAAGCTCTTGCGAGCAGGGCCCTCAGTCCCATTGTGTGAAATGACTTTCTTTGTAATGTATCTTTCTGTCTGTATCTGAACCCTACACATTGTGCGGAATATGTTGGCGCTATAGAAATAAAATTTATTATTATTATTATTATTATTATTATTATTATTATTATTATTATTATTAGTGTAGAACACTCTTAGGGCTCCTAGGAACCTATCTATAATACATAGTGTAGAATACTCTTAGGCTGTATTCACACAGAGTAACGCCAGGCGTTTTTTGTGTGTTTTTTGCACATAGTGCCGTGTTAACGCCGCGTTAACGCCGCGTATACGCCGCGCTATTTTGCAGTGGCGTTGACCGGCGTTAACGCGGCGTAACGCGGCGCTATGTGCAAAAAAACACACAAAAAACGCCTGGCGTTACTCTGTGTGAATACAGCCTTAGAGCCCCTAGGAACCTATCTATAATACATAGTGTAGAATACTCTTAGGGCTCCTAGGAACCTATCTATAATACATAGTGTAGAATACTCTTAGGGCTCCTAGGAACCTATCTATAATACATAGTGTAGAATATTCTTATGACTCCTAGGAACCTATCTATAATACATAGTGTAGAACACTCTTAGGGCTCCTAGGAACCTATCTATAATACATAGTGTAGAATACTCTTAGGGCTCCTAGGAACCTATCTATAATACATAGTGTAGAATACTCTTATGACTCCTAGGAACCTATCTATAATACATAGTGTAGAACACTCTTAGGGCTCCTAGGAACCTATCTATAATACATAGTGTAGAATACTCTTAGGGCTCCTAGGAACCTATCTATAATACATAGTGTAGAATACTCTTATGACTCCTAGGAACCTATCTATAATACATAGTGTAGAACACTCTTAGGGCTCCTAGGAACCTATCTATAAAACATAGTGTAGAATATTTTTAGGGCTCCTAGGAACCTATCTATAATACATAGTGTAGAATACTCTTAGGACTCCTAGGAACCTATCTATAATACATAGTGTAGAATACTCTTAGGGCTCCTAGGAAGCTATGAGCTCCAAGGAACCTACATTTTAAGCCAAGTTGAGGTTTACACCAAACTTTTACTACCTGAAACTAAACTTGGACTCATGTCACCCAAATCAAATCTTGAGCGATTTGCGAATCTCTAGTCCTCTATTTATTGATTCTATAGAGAATGAATAGAGTTGCAGTATTCAATACATTTGCTGTTTTATTCAGATAAGAGAACTGGAGTTTCAGTTTTGTTATCAGTTCGGGGTCCAATCGGTCAGACCTCCATAGATCGTAAAGTTAACCCCTATCCTACAGACAGCAGATAACTTCATATCTTGGTAAAACCCCCTTAAACTCAACTCTTTTTCCCCTACACAAGAAATATAATACTCCAATTTGATTTAGTACTTATTCTGCATATTGGAAAAACAAAATACTTTATCTGACTGGTGAACTTATGTGAAACACTTGTGGGGGGGCCAAAATAATCTCAGCACCCATAGATGAATCCTTTGTAGAATGTAGTTTCCAAAATGGTTTCCTTTGGAGGAATGGGGTTGTGTTTTAGTAACAAAAGTCCTGATATGCTGCTGTAATACAAGTGATTAAAAGTGATCCCATCAAATTTCATGAAGGTGCTCCTTCATATTAAAGAACTGTGTTTGTTTGAGGTTTGTTCGCTGTTATCCCTTGTAGTGTTGCTGAATAATGGATTTTAGTGACTGCCATGTAATATTCTCGTCTTAATGCTCAGCTGTGCCAAAATCATTAAAAGGCGTATGACTTAATCATCTCAGATACTGAAAGCTTCACTATCACAGCTTCTATAGATTTCACACATTTACAGTGACTTGTTGATGCAAAATCTATTTTGGACGCTCTTTGGAACATGTTTGTATGTCAAGCAAAAGTTCAAGAACATCTATTAGAGAAACTAGTGATGAAGATGATGTGTTATATTCTAGAACAGGGGTAGGGAACGTACGGCTCTCCAGCTGTTGCAAAACTACAACTCCCAGCATGCACAGTTGCTCTGCAGTTCTTGGAACTCCCATGGAAGTGAATGGAGCATGTTGGGAGTTGTAGTTTCACAGCAGCTGGAGATCCGAAGGTTCCCTACCCCTGTTCTAGAAGGATGGAAAAAGTTACAGTATAAGGGGAGCAGATGTATCACCCACGGGCCAAGGAAACCAACAAATCAGGAGTGTCTAACCCTACAGTCATATTTCCTTCCAATTGCTCCTCCTTTATGCTAATTTTTGTTACCCTGAAGACACAAAATCTGCATGGAAGCTTTACGTAAAAAACAAAAATGATTTTTTTTAGTTACAAGGTATTGATATATTGCTTCATTTTTAATTTTAGAGGCATCACGGTGAATATTGGCTGCTAAGGTAGACCTTCCCATCCAAATAGATACAGTCAAATCAATCAATCCATTACACGATTCCACTTGTGAGAAGGTAACAGGCAAAGTGCCGGAGTCCAGATATATCAGCTCCAGGTTTCTTACATATATGTGATCCAGGGTAGATCTGGAGTCGGCCTCAGCACAGGTGTAGATCCCGGGCTCAATACTGACCCACAAAAGGCTGCAGAGCCTGCAGTTCATGGCAGTTCCATGAGGTGAGAGGAGGTGTGCGGGTCTGTCCTGTAACCCTGAGTCTGCTGAGACTATATTGCTCCTGTTTTTGTTTGTGTGATTGGTAGTAAGCCACATGTATAGTTAGGTTATCCATTCTGTTTAGTTAGTTGCTCAGACGAGCAGGGATTTATTTTGTTTTTCCCGAATTTAAGGCTGGATTTAGTTTTTCTCATCTTGTGCCTGAAGTGAAAGTTTGGTATAGATACTAGACATGGGTACAGATAGTAGACAGGGGTACAGATAGTAGACATGGGTACAGATTGTAGACATGGGTACAGGTACTAGACATGGGTAAAGATAGTAGACATGGGTACAGATAGTAGACATGGGTAAAGATTGTAGACATGGGTACAGATTGTAGACATGGGTACAGATTGTAGACATGGGTACAGGTACTAGACATGGGTACAGATATTAGACGAGGGTACAGATACTAGACATGGGTACAGATAGTAGACAAGGGTACAGATAGTAGATATGGGTACAGATAGTAGACGTGAGTAAAAGCATGGAAAAGAAGCCTTATTTTTTATCATTTTCAAATATAGTGTTTTTGTTATAATTTCTGAGATTTTAGAGTAATAAATGTTTGTTTTAACCGCATATAAACCCAGATATAAAATAATGACTATACAGCACCACGGGGTCTGACTAGCACAACTGTTGGGTGTATGTTAATTCTTTATTATCTTTACAAATATAATGTTTTTTGCTTAAATTTACAAATTTACAATTTACTGTTTACAAAATATATGTACAGTAGATTATAATTTTTACACCACATATTTCCCCTTTGTTTGGGGCTGTGTCCAGTTACACTATATGTCAGCTGTGTATACCAATATCTTTAGGGCAGAAGAGATAACAGAACCTCTCTATTGGGTTCCTGGCTGTCTCTGGACTCTTAAAAGTTTCTTCTGAAATATTTTTTTGCTTATGGCAATTCTGATATCTCTGTTCCGCAATGTGTAGATGATGGGGTTACACAGCGGGGTGATGACGGTGTTCAGGAGTGAAAATGTTTTACTCAGGTTTAGGGAGTATCTTCTAGATGGTGCAACATAAAGTGTAATAAGTGTCCCATAATAAGCAGACACAACAATAAGGTGAGAGCTACAGGTTGAGAAGACCTTCTGTCTGCCAAGGGTGGAAGAGATCTTTAAGATGGCCGTGAATATGCAGATATAAGTCGCTACAACAAATAATAACTGAGTGAAGACAAGTGCCATGACTGAGACAGACACCTGGATTTCCACAATTGTTGTATCTGAACATGAAAGCTGAAGAACTGGAGCAAGATCGCAGAAAAAATGGTCAATGGTGTTGGGGCCACAGAAGTCTAATTGAAATATAAGAATTTCTACAATCTTTGTCAAAAGGAGACCAATAACCCAACATATCATGGCCAAACCATGAGGCCGAGCCTGGTTCATAATGGCCGAGTAATGCAACGGGTCACAGATGGCCAAGTATCGGTCATAGGACATCACCATGAGGAGAGAACATTCTATAAGTGCGGAAGAACCAAAAAAATACAACTGCATATTACAAGACAGAAGAGATATGTAACATTTCCCCCATACAATGACCTTCAGGGTGTTCGGACCAATATTTGTACTGATCAGGATGTCACAGAGGGAAAGGTGAGTGAGAAAGATGTACATGGGGGATTGTAGCTGAGAAGTAGAGGACACCAATCCAATAATGAGAACGTTCCCCAGCAAAGTGACCACATAAACAATGAGCAGAGCGAGGAACACAAGCAACCAAAAATTGTGAAGGTCGGGAAACCCCAAAAGTATAAACTCAAACACTGTGGAGTCATTGTATCCGGACATTGTGAGAATGTAACAAGATGATAGATAGAACTATAACCTATAATAGACATCTCTGTATCTTCCCGGATAAGATGAATCTTATATCATCAAATAGTAAAAATCCCTTCTTTAATACTGAAGATTTCATTACAGATTCTCTCCTTATGTTAATGGATGATAGTAAAATCCTGAATGAGAGATGGGATTCTGCTTATATGTGTTCTGGGATCTTAAAAAAAAAAAAAACACAACTCACAAGAGTAAACCTGTATTACACAAATAGGTCACAGAGGGAAAAAGATCTGGGATTTACTAGCGACATGGCAATGTACAGAAAAATAAATCCAATCATAAGAAAATCAAGGAACATGTTTAGAATTCTATGGTTTTATGTATTAGAATAACATTTAATAAAAGAAAGTTGGTCTTTAGAATGATTAGAATTAGGCAGATACAAAGTCAGATGAACAACAATACATGAAAAGTTATTTATTTAACAAAACATGAGGCCAAAATGTAGGAGAGTTATAAAAGTGTCCTGCCCCCTCACTGCTGCCATAGGTATTACAGGGTTAGTAGTATTCAGGTTCTGCTAATCAAATGCCCTCGATTAATTGATAATCATCAAGTGTGACCTCCTCTGTGATAACAGAAGTCTTTGTCATTTGCTGGTCTCCTACATTTAATTGCGTGCTAATACAATGCCAAGGAGGACAAATATCAGCAATGATTTTAGAGAAGCAATTCTTGATGCACAAACATTTAGATGTTGAGTCCACTTTCGAACAATTTTAAGTCTATAATTCTACAGTGAGAACATTACAGACAATTGACAATTTTCTAAGAAGTAAAATGTCCCAACAAATTCAATGCAAGTTCAGACCATGAAATGCTCGGCTGAATTGAAAAAACATCCTTGAGCTACAGCCAGGTTCATGAACAGTGAATGTATAAAACAGCTGAACCATCATGGCTTCTATGAAAGGGTTGTCAGGAAGAAGCCTTGACATGACAAAGAACACAGACAAGAACAGGAAATCAAAGAAGAATTTGGGGCGGTTGCAGCATTATTAACAGAAAGAAACTTAATACACATTGTAGCGCTCACTGCCGCTATACTGCTGCTCATTTCTCATACCTGTTTGTACAAAGGTGCAACACAACAAGCCTTTTACAGCCAATAACAGTGACTTATTATTCACTACTTTCTGCACTCATCTGTTCTTATGCCTTTTTAAAGGTATTTAATAGTGTGTGTGTGTGTGTGTGTGTGTGTGTGTGTGTGTGTGTGTGTGTGTGTGTGTGTGTGTGTAGAGGAGAATTAGGGGCTTATTAGCCATTAAGTTCCAAATATAAAATTACAAATATAAAATTGCTGGAAACCCTGGGGCGGGGCACTAGAGACAGTGAGTCCTAAGCTGAAACCCCCCACTGTCCCTTCTTATTGCCAGGCCATATCCTACGTAATAGGTGGCAATTCGAAGACGATCCCTACCTATATATGCGGTACACAAAATGCAGACAAGATGAACGACAACAAAGGGAGGTCAGCTAGCCGAGGGTCAGTAACAGTCAAGCAATACAGTGTCAAATCGAAGTCCAAAAGAATAGTCAGTGAAGAAAGCCAAGGTCAAGGATTAGAATACAAGTAATAACAGCGAGTGAAAAAAGCAAGTAGGCACAAGGCAATAGCAAGCACAGTGTGAATGTGAGCCAAGACTAAATAGGGAGGAAGAACCCATCCAGAACCTGATAGGAAGGCAGGCTGTCAATCACAGGGCAAGGCGAAAATTAACCACAATGGAGACTGCTGTGGTCTGATCTTAGACTCCGCCTCCTCACAGACGAGCCTCCGGCAGAACCAGCTTTGATTGGCCGAATGCTGTACACTGGCCAATCAACGCTAGTCAATGCTTTCCTATGAGAAAAAGTCCGCTCCCTCGTAACAGCAAGTTGCCATCTCTCCCAACTAGTAAGGACGAGCCTGCTGCAGAACCAGCATTGATTTGCTGAATGCTATATACAGTGGGGCAAAAAAGTATTTAGTCAGTCACCAATAGTGCAAGTTCCACCACTTACAAAGATGAGAGGCGTCTGTAATTTACATCATAGGTAGACCTCAACTATGAGAGACAAAATGAGAAAACAAATCCAGAAAATCCCATTGTCTGATTTTGTAAGAATTTATTTGCAAATTATGGTGGAAAATAAGTATTTGGTCAGTAACAAAATTTCATCTCAATCCTTTGTTCTCTCTCCTTTGTTGGCAATGACAGAGGTGAAACGTTTTCTGTAAGTCTCCACAAGGTTGGCACACACTGTTGTTGGTATGTTGGCCCATTCCTCCATGCAGATCTCCTCTAGAGCAGTGATGTTTTGGGGCTGTCGCTTGGTAACACGGACTTTCAACTCCCTCCAAAGGTTTTCTATAGGGGTGAGATCTGAAGACTGGCTCGGCCACTCCAGGACCTTGAAATGCTTCTTACAAAGCCACTCCTTCGTTGCTCTGGCAGTGTGCTTTGGATCATTGTCATGTTGAAAGACCCAGCCACGTTTCATCTTCAATGCCCTTGCTGATGGAAGGAGGTTTGCACTCAAAATCTCACGATACATGGCCTCATTCATTCTTTCATGTACCCGGATCAGTCGTCCTGGCCCCTTTGCAGAGAAACAGCCCCACAGCATGATGTTTCCACCCCCATGCTTTACAGTAGGTATGGTGTTTGATGGATGCAACTCAGTATTCTTTTTCCTCCAAACACAAAATGTTGTGTTTCTACCAAACAGTTCCAGTTTGGTTTCATCAGACCATAGGACATTCTCCCAATACTCTTCTGGATCATCCAAATGCTCTCTAGCAAACTTCAGAGGGGCCCGGACATGTACTGGCTTAAGCAGTGGGACACGTGTGGCACTGCAGGATCTGAGTCCCTGGCGGCGTAGTGTTTTACTGATGGTAGGCTTTGTAACATTGGTCCCAGCTCTCTGCAGTTCATTCACTAGGTCCCCCCGCCTGGTTCTGGGATTTTTGCTCACCGCTCTTGTGATCATTTTAACCCCACGAGGTGAGATTTTGCGTGGAGCCCCAGAGCAAGGGAGATTATCAGTGGTCTTGTATGTCTTCCATTTTCTAATGATTGCTCCCACAGTTGATTTATTCAATCCAAGCTGGTTGCTTATTGCAGATTCAGTCTTCCCAGCCTGGTGCAGGGCTACAATTTTGTTTCTGGTGTCCTTTGACAGCTCTTTGGTCTTCATCATAGTGGAGTTTGGAGTCTGACTGTTTGAGGGTGTGCACAGGTGTCTTTTTATAGTGATAACAAGTTTAAACAGGTGCCATTACTACAGGTAATGAGTGGGGGAAAGAGGAGACTCTTAAAGAAGAAGTTACAGGTCTGTGAGAGCCAGAAATCTGGATTGTTTGTAGGTGACCAAATACTTATTTTCCACCATAATTTGCAAATAAATTTTTACAAAATCAGACAATGTGATTTTCTGGATTTGTTTTCTCATTTTGTCTCTCATAGTTGAGGTCTACCTATGATGTAAATTACAGACGCCGCTCATCTTTGTGAGTGGTGAAACTTGCACTATTGGTGACTGACTAAATACTTTTTTGCCCCACTGTACACTGTATAGCATTCAGCCAATCAATGCTGGTTCTGAATCAATTGTTTACTGTGAATAGCTAGTAGTATTCGATCAAGTACGAATATTTCGAATACCGTAGTATTCTATCGAATACCTACTCGCTCATCTCTAGTGAGGACGAGCTACTACAGGACAGTCAGCAGCTTGTGCCCAGCCAAGATCTGGAGGAGACATCCGCTGCTTCCTCCAGTAGCAATGTGGAAAGTAGCAGCTAGTGTTGTGAGTGGTTAGGCTCCTGCCTAAGAGACCTTTGAAGAGGAAAACAGTGACCTGCAGACATTAGTGGATGATGATGTAGCCAATCATAATTGGGAGCCGGGTGGCGAAGCACCTTCATCATCATCTGGAAAAGAGGCTAGCAGCATAAACATAAGGCAGCAGTGGAATCAGTAGGATAGCAGCAGTTGGAGGTGTTGAGCCAAATGTGCCCGGGGTAGACCACTTGCTTTGCAGCAGCCTACCAGCCCGGAAAGCAATGGCACAGGGATTCGTGGAGTAAGTGGCAGTAGAAGCCAGTTAGTGTGGATTGTTGGGGGTAAAATCACCTACTCGGTGGTGTGGCAGTTTTTTGTTTAGCCATTGGAGGAGATGAACATGGTCATATGTTCAATCTTTGGGCAGAAGGTGAAGTGTGGCCAGGGTGCCAATGTTAAGAACCACAGCCCTGCATCAACATATGCAAAGGCAGCATAAAGTGGCCTGGGAGATCCGTGGCTCCAATGTGGGGGTCCAGTCTGCCACAGCAACTGTTGCATCATCCAGTGGCACACAATCCATTTAAGGCAGTCAAGGCTTCACCACCTTAGCTGAAAGAAGCTGTGTATCCTTACCATCATCTGTTTGGCCTCCAAAGTGTGTTGTTACCTAAACATTATATTGACTTGCCCCTCTGAGGTATACTCATACTATTGCCAACTCTGCACTCTGACACTGGGTGATTGTATAGACTCCTCATACTGCAGCCACCTCTGAACTCTGCCACTGGGTGAATGTGTAGGCTCCCGCTGCTGCAACCTCCACTCTGTCCCTGAGTGTCTGTATGGCCTCCTAAGGCTGTTGTTACCTCCACAATATATTGACTTGCCACTCTGTGGCTTAATCACACTGCTGCCACCTCTTTACTTTGCCATTGGGTTACTTTATGACCTCATAAGATTACTGCCACCTCCACACTCTGCCACTGGGTAACTGTATGGCCCTATAAGGCTGCTGCAACCTCCTCACTGGACGGGTGATGCAGCTTTGGCCTCTATGTTCTCATCCACTTGGTCCTGAAATGTCCACCTCATGCTCCACTGTATCCTCAGCCAACATTGCAAGCACAACTCCCAGTGCTCCTTCAGCATATCACATGTGCAGGACACAGCGGTATCAGGCTGTTCTACACCTCATTTCTGTGGGCGAATGAAGTCACACGGGGAGGAACTCCTACATTGTTTCAATCAAGAGATTGAATCCTGGATTTCTCCAAGAGAACTTAAGCATTATATGGTCCCATAAGGCTACTGCAACCTCCACATTCTGCCATTGGGTCACTGTATGGCCTTCTCATGCTACTTCCGCCTCCTTACTTTGCCACTGAGTCACTGTATGGCCTCGTAAAGCTGCTGAAATCTCCACACTCTGCCACTGGGTCACTCTATGGCCTCATAAGGTTATATCCACTTCCACACTCTGCCACTTGGTCCCTGTATGGACTCATAAGGCTGCTGCAACCTCCACATTCTGCCACTCGGTCACTGTATGGCCTCCTCACGCTACTGCCACTTCTTCACACTGCTGCCGCCACCCCACTGTTCTACTGATTCACTGTATATGTTTGAAAAGACCACGGCATTCCTAACAACTTGGTGCACTTGATAAAGTTTTAAACCAGATTTAGGTAGAAAATATATCAGGCACTCAAATATGTGTTAGGATGGGTTCCCGCAGGTTTGCCTTCAGGCGCACAGCGCCACCTGCGGGCCAACCCAACTGTCGCCCTCGACGTCGAACGGTGAGACGACTGGAGTATAAGTCCAGATCTTGCCCTACTGAGCATGCTCAGGCATTTCAAAGTCGCTCAGAAGCTAAGTCCCATCGTGGCCCTACTGAGCATGACCGAAGAGGTCATGGCCACCGCCCCTGATGGGCGGGGACTTTCCTTTATAAGGTGTGAGGCGACGCCCGCCCGGTGCTCACACTTTATCTAAAAAAACACGTAAGACAGGAGGGTATGACAGTAGCTCCAGGCTGCTTCAGTAGTTGGGCAGGTAGCTAGGCTAGGCCGCTGTGTGGGGTTATCTTAGCTTCCAGCTAGTACTGTTAGCAAGACCTATAAGTCCTGAATGTACTGGCAGCTCCACACTACGGCTCGGTGCAGTGGACTCTGTACCAGCCGGTGGACTGGCGGCAGGCTTGGTCTCTTTAGCTAGGCTTTCTGTCACTGTGTGTGTGGTATAGCTCCAAGCTGTGCGGAGCCATTTGTGTTGCTGACAGGGGTGACGTTAACCCCTGGCAGTCTTGTTGCAGCCGGTCCACCTGAAGCTGCACAAAACTATTTCCCCAGTGCAGTGAACTGGTGTGAAACTTGATTGCAGTCTGTTAAACACCGAAGCTATAAAAAGCTTTTTACCCAGTGAGGATAACTGGAGTAAATCTCCATTGTGTAACATGGTTGCCCAGTGAAGTTAACTGGTACAACCTTGCCACAGCCCGTTCACACTGCTGCAGCCCTGACGCATTCATCCAGTGAAGTGAACTGGTGCATTTACTTTACTTCCTGTTCAGACACACTGCTGCCTGGTACTGGCACACGGCCGCCCATCTGGGTCTGTGGACCTCCCTGCAGTGCCCTGCAGTCCAGCGGTTCTGTAGTAGTGAATAAAAACATTATTTTTTATATAACACACAGAACCGTAACAATATGCAATCAAATATTGGAATGCATGATTCCATCATAAAGCTCAAATTTTTTTGCACAACAACTAAATAATTCTGGTTAATTTTGAGTGCCTGATATATTTTTCTACTGGGTCACTGTATGGCCTCATATGGTTTGCTGTAACCTCCACATTCGGCCACTGCATCACTGTATGGCCTCATAAGGCTGCTATAACTTCCAAACTCTGCCACTGGGTCACTGTATGGCCATCATACACCGCCAAGCACACCCTCCTTGAGCTGCAGTGGGGGAACAACCTTCCACAACATAGGCTGTTATGCAATGTTTCCACCCCTTAGTATTCAACCCTCCATATGGTGGATCGACTATGTGAACTGAGAAAAATAAACAATTCCTTGATGATCCAAGCAGATAGAGGGACTCCCATGTGTATCCTTAACCTTATGGCCTCCTCACGTTGCTGCCACCTCCTCAATTTTACTGGCAACTGTATGGTCTCATTGCTTCTACTACCGCCGCACTGTACCATTGGGTCACTGTATGACCTTATAAGGCCATTGCAACCTCCCTGTTCTGCCACTGGGTCACTGTATGGCCTCATAAGGCTGCTGAAGCCTCAACAATTGGGTCACTGTAGGTCTTTCTCACACTACTGCCACCTTCCTACTCTTCCTCTGGGTCACTGCATGTCCTTGTAAGGCTGCTGCAACCTCCACGCTCTGCCACTGTGTCCAAATAAGTGAGGAGTGCAGCGGTTCTAATTGTGACGCCTGTCATGTGCATGTCATACTGACTCACTGTATTGTTTCACTACCACAGCAGACTCCCCATGTGAGCTGAAATGAATTGCTATGGCTTGACCTTAACCTCTTTGCACTCTACGCTGTAGTATTATATTGCATGGAGCGAATAGTTAACACTCAGAGCCATAATAGTACAGTGCATTCATGCCATGGACACAGGAGTTGGGACTGTAGGGTGATTTCTGGGTCTCGGCCATGTTGCACAGCCGAGATACAGGACTAGCTGCCAGAGTTGGTAAATACTATGACTCCAGAAGCTTAACCACCCAGATGCCATGATCAATAGCGATTGCGGCATCTGGGTCACCCTTCGGATCCCCCAATGAAATTTTGGGGTTCAAGGGGTTGCCATGGTAGACAAGAAGCTGAACAATGGATTATTTGCTGCTTATCCTTCTTGCACATAGGGAGCTTATGTGCAATGCAATAGATTGCAGAACAGTGCACTGGACATCTGCAGATCTCAGGTTCAATTCCCCTTGTGTGACAGGTAAATAGTAGAGATGAGCGAACACTAAAATGTTCGAGGTTCGAAATTCGATTCGAACAGCCGCTCATTGTTCGTGTGTTCGAACGGGTTTCGAACCCCATTATAGTCTATGGGGAACAGATACTCGTTAAGGGGGAAACCCAAATCCGTGTCTGGAGGGTCACCAAGTCCACTATGACACCACAGGAAATGATGCCAACACCTCTGGAATGACACTGGGACAGCAGGGGAAGCATGTCTGGGGGCATCTAACACACCAAAGACCCTCTATTACCCCAACATCACAGCCTAACAACTACACACTTTACACACTCAATACCACCTCTCTGACAGTAGGAAAACACCTTGAAACATGTGTATTTGGCACTTGCAGTGAGGAGAGCTTGTCACCAGCAGTGAATTTAACCCTTGTAGTAAGTTGAGGTTGGCACCAACATTTGTTTTGAAAATCAGGGTGGATTGAGCCTCTAACCAGCAGAGTTGGGGCAAATTCATGGTGGAGGGAGCCTCTAAAAACCCCAGTTTGGACCAATTCATGGTGGAGGGAGCCTCTAAACAGCCCAGTTTGGACCAATTCATGGTGGAGGGAGCCTCTAAAAAACCCAGTTTGGACCAATTCATGATGGAGGGAGCCTCTAAACAGCCCAGTTTGGACCAATTCATGGTGGAGGGAGCCTCTAAACAGCCCAGTTTGGACCAATTCATGGTGGAGGGAGCCTCTAAACAGCCCAGTTTGGGCAAATTCATGGTGGAGGGAGCCTCTAACCAGCCCAGTTTGGGCAAATTCATGGTGGAGGGAGCCTCTAAAAACCCCAGTTTGGACCAATTCATGGTGGAGGGAGCCTCTAAAAACCCCAGTTTGGACCAATTCATGGTGGAGGGAGCCTCTAAAAACCCCAGTTTGGACCAATTCATGGTGGAGGGAGCCTCTAAAAAACCCAGTTTGGACCAATTCATGGTGGAGAGAGCCTCTAACCAGCCCAGTTTGGACCAATTCATGGTGGAGGGAGCCTCTAAAAACCCCAGTTTGGACCAATTCATGGTGGAGGGAGCCTCTAAACAGCCCAGTTTGGACCAATTCATGGTGGAGGGAGCCTCTAAAAACCCCAATTTGGACAAATTCATGGTGGAGGGAGCCTCTAACCAGCCCAGTTTGGACCAATTCATGGTGGAGGGAGCCTCTAACCAGCCCAGTTTGGGCAAATTCATGGTGGAGGGAGCCTCTAAAAACCCCAATTTGGACCAATTCATGGTGGAGGGAGCCTCTAAACAGCCCAGTTTGGGCAAATTCATGGTGGAGGGAGCCTCTAAAAAACCCAGTTTGGACCAATTCATGGTGGAGGGAGCCTCTAAACAGCCCAGTTTGGACCAATTCATGGTGGAGGGAGCCTCTAAACAGCCCAGTTTGGGCAAATTCATGGTGGAGGGAGCCTCTAACCAGCCCAGTTTGGGCAAATTCATGGTGGAGGGAGCCTCTAAAAACCCCAGTTTGGACCAATTCATGGTGGAGGGAGCCTCTAAAAAACCCAGTTTGGACCAATTCATGGTGGAGGGAGCCTCTAAACAGCCCAGTTTGGGCAAATTCATGGTGGAGGGAGCCTCTAAAAACCCCAGTTTGGACCAATTCATGGTGGAGGGAGCCTCTAAAAACCCCAGTTTGGACCAATTCATGGTGGAGGGAGCCTCTAAAAACCCCAGTTTGGACCAATTCATGGTGGAGGGAGCCTCTAAAAACCCCAGTTTGGACCAATTCATGGTGGAGGGAGCCTCTAAAAACCCCAGTTTGGACCAATTCATGGTGGAGGGAGCCTCTAAAAACCCCAGTTTGGACCAATTCATGGTGGAGGGAGCCTCTAACCAGCCCAGTTTGGACCAATTCATGGTGGAGGGAGCCTCTAACCAGCCCAGTTTGGGCAAATTCATGGTGGAGGGAGCCTCTAAAAACCCCAATTTGGACCAATTCATGGTGGAGGGAGCCTCTAAACAGCCCAGTTTGGGCAAATTCATGGTGGAGGGAGCCTCTAAAAACCCCAGTTTGGACCAATTCATGGTGGAGGGAGCCTCTAAAAAACCCAGTTTGGACCAATTCATGGTGGAGGGAGCCTCTAACCAGCCCAGTTTGGACCAATTCATGGTGGAGGGAGCCTCTAAAAACCCCAGTTTGGACCAATTCATGGTGGAGGGAGCCTCTAAACAGCCCAGTTTGGACCAATTCATGGTGGAGGGAGCCTCTAAAAACCCCAATTTGGACCAATTCATGGTGGAGGGAGCCTCTAACCAGCCCAGTTTGGACCAATTCATGGTGGAGGGAGCCTCTAACCAGCCCAGTTTGGGCAAATTCATGGTGGAGGGAGCCTCTAAAAACCCCAGTTTGGACCAATTCATGGTGGAGGGAGCCTCTAACCAGCCCAGTTTGGGCAAATTCATGGTGGAGGGAGCCTCTAAAAACCCCAGTTTGGACCAATTCATGGTGGAGGGAGCCTCTAAAAACCCCAGTTTGGACCAATTCATGGTGGAGGGAGCCTCTAAAAACCCCAATTTGGACCAATTCATGGTGGAGGGAGCCTCTAACCAGCCCAGTTTGGACCAATTCATGGTGGAGGGAGCCTCTAACCAGCCCAGTTTGGACCAATTCATGGTGGAGGGAGCCTCTAACCAGCCCAGTTTGGGCAAATTCATGGTGGAGGGAGCCTCTAAAAACCCCAATTTGGACCAATTCATGGTGGAGGGAGCCTCTAAACAGCCCAGTTTGGGCAAATTCATGGTGGAGGGAGCCTCTAAAAACCCCAGTTTGGACCAATTCATGGTGGAGGGAGCCTCTAAAAACCCCAGTTTGGACCAATTCATGGTGGAGGGAGCCTCTAAAAACCCCAGTTTGGACCAATTCATGGTGGAGAGAGCCTCTAAAAACCCAAGTTTGGACCAATTCATGGTGGAGGGAGCTGCTAAACAGCCCAGTTTGGACCAATTCATGGTGGAGGGAGCCTCTAAAAAACCCAGTTTGGACCAATTCATGGTGGAGGGAGCCTCTAACTAGCCCAGTTTGGACCAATTCATGGTGGAGGGAGCCTCTAAAAACCCCAGTTTGGACCAATTCATGGTGGAGGGAGCCTCTAAACAGCCCAGTTTGGACCAATTCATGGTGGAGGGAGCCTCTAAAAACCCCAATTTGGACCAATTCATGGTGGAGGGAGCCTCTAACCAGCCCAGTTTGGACCAATTCATGGTGGAGGGAGCCTCTAATTAGCCCAGTTTTGGCAAATTCATGGTGGAGGGAGCCTCTAAAAACCCCAGTTTGGACCAATTCATGGTGGAGGGAGCCTCTAACCAGCCCAGTTTGGGCAAATTCATGGTGGAGGGAGCCTCTAACCAGCAGAGTTGTGGGAAAGCAGGGTGGAGGGAGCCTCTAACCAGCAGAGTTGGTGGAAATCAGGGTGGAGGGAGCCTCTAACCAGCAGAGTTGGGGGAAATCATGTTGGAGGGAGCCTAGTATTAGCAGAATTGTGCAACGCTTATGGTGGATGAGTATGAGGATGCGGAGGAATTGGAGAGGTTGAGTACAGACATGGAGTTTCATGTTGGGGTGCTTTACACAGGTGGGCACAAAAATGAAGGCTCTATCCAGTGGTGGTTCATTTTTATCAAAATGAGCCGGTCGGCACTCTCAGCTGACAGACGGGTGCGCTTGTCAGTGATGATGCCACCGGCTGCACTGAACACCCTCTCAGATAGGACGCTGGCGGCAGGACAGGACAGCACCTCCAAGGCATATAGGGCAAGTTCAAGCCACAGGTCCAACTTCGACACCCAATACGTGTAGGGCGCAGAGGGGTCGGAGAGGACAGGGCTGTGGTCGGAAAGGTATTCCCGCAACATGCGCCTATACTTCTCACGCCTGGTGACACTAGGACCCTCTGTGGCGGCACTTTGGCGAGGGGGTGCCATCAAGGTGTCCCAGACCTTAGACAGTGTGCCCCTCGTTTGTGTGGACCGGTGAGAACTTGGTCGCCTACTGGAGGAACTGTCCTCCCTGCCGCCAACATCACATGCTGGAAACATCTCCATCATATTCTGCACCAATTGCCTGTGGCAAGCATTGATGCGATTGGCCCTCCCCTCTACCGGAATAAAAGACGAGATGTTGTTTTTATACCGGGGGTCAAGGATAGCAAAGATCCAGTACTGGTTGTCCTCCATGATTTTGACAATACGCTTGTCGGTTGTAAAGCACCCCAACATGAACTCAGCCATGTCTGCCACAGTGTTAGTTGGCATGACTCCTCTGGCCCCACCGGAAAGTTCAATCTCCATTTCCTCCTCATCCTCCATGTCTACCCATCCGCGCTGCAACAATGGGACGATTCGAAGTTGCCCGGAAGCCTCCTGTATCACCATCACATCATCGGTCAACTCTTCTTCCTCCTCCTCCTCCTCCTCCTCCTCCTCCTCCATTAAACGCAGTGAAGCGGACAGATGTGTGGACCTACTCTCCAGCTGTGACGGATCGGATGCTATCCCTAACTCCTCTGTGTGATCTGAGTTATCCCTGATGTCAATCAGGGATTCTCTCAGAACACACAAGAGCGGGATTGTAAGGCTCACCATCGCATCCTCAGAGCTCACCCTCCTTGTGGACTCCTCAAACACCCGTAGGATGTCACAAAGGTCTCTCATCCATGGCCACTCATGGATGAGAAACTGAGGCAGCTGACTTTGTGGCACCCTAGGGTTTTGTAGCTGGTATTCCATCAAAGGTCTCTGCTGCTCAACCACTCTATTCAACATCTGAAACGTTGAGTTCCAGCATGTGGGGACGTCGCACAAAAGCCGGTGTTGTGGCACATGCAGGCGTTGCTGGAGAGATTTTAAGCTAGCAGCGGCTACTGTCGACTTGCGAAAGTGGGCGCACATGCGCCGCACTTTCACCAGTAGCTCTGGAACATTGGGGTAGCTCTTTAGGAAACGTTGCACCACTAGGTTGAAGACGTGGGCCAGGCATGGAACATGTTGGAGTCCGGCAAGCTCCAGAGCTGCTACCAGGTTCCGGCCGTTATCACAAACGACCATGCCTGGGCCCAGGTGCAGCGGCTCAAACCATATTGCCGTCTCATCGAGGAGGGCATCCCTCACCTCGGAGGCAGTGTGCTGTCTGTCCCCCAAGCTGATCAGCTTCAGCACAGCCTGCTGACGTCTACCAACGCCAGTGCTGCAACGTTTCAAACTCGTAGCTGGGGTCAATCTAACAGCGGAGGAGGAGGCGGTGGTGGAGGAGGAGGCGGTGGCGGAGGAGGAGGCGGTAGAGGAGGAGGAGGAGGGGGGTGTTCTTCTCGTGTCCCTGCCAGGAATGTTAGGCGGGGAGACGAGGTACACCGGGCCAGTTTGGGAAGCAGTCCCAGCCTCAACTACATTCACCCAGTGTGCCGTCAGTGAAATGTAGCGTCCCTGTCCGCATGCACTTGTTCACGCGTCGGTGGTCAAGTGGACCTTTGTGCAAAGCGCGGAACTAAGGGCCCGCCTGATGTTGAGTGACACGTGCTGGTGCAAGGCGGGGACGGCACACCGGGAGAAGTAGTGACGGCTAGGGACGGCATAGCGAGGTGCCGCAATTGCCATCAGGTCCAGGAAGGCGGGAGTTTCAACAAGCCGGAACGCCAACATCTCCTGGGCCAGCAGTTTAGCGATGTTGGCGTTCAAGGCTTGCGCGTGTGGGTGGTTAGCAGTGTATTTCTGCCGCCGCTCCAATGTCTGAGAGATGGTGGGTTGTTGTAAAGAAGCGCCTGATGGTGCCTTTGATGGTGCAGGAGAAGGAGATAAGACAGGAACAGGGGAGGATGAGGGAGAAGTCAACAAAGTGGCGGAGGCAGATGAAGTGGTGTCCTGGCTCGTCCTCTGGAGTGCATCGCCAGCACAGTCAGCAGTGGCAGTGGCAGAGGCAGTGGCAGAGGCAGTGGCAGTGGCGTGAACGGCAGGCGGCCTTTGTCCTGCCGTTGCTGCCTGCCACTGATTCCAGTGCTTGGATTCCAAATGACGGCGCATTGAAGTGGTGGACAGGTTGCTCTTCTCAGAGCCCCTAATCAATTTCGAGAGGCAAATTGTGCAGACAACACTATATCTATCCTCGGCGCATTCCTTGAAAAAACTCCACACCTTCGAGAAACGTGCCCTCGAGGTGGGAGTTTTTCGGGGCTGGGTACGAACTGGAACATCTTGGGAGATTCCGGGTGTGGCCTGGCTTCGCCTAAGCTGCTGACCTCTGCCTCTGCCTCTAGCTACCCTTTTTGGTGCTGCACTTGCCTCAACATCCACACTACTTTCCCCGCTTGACATCCCCCCTGTCCAGGTCGGGTCAGTGTCCTCATCATCCACCACTTCCTCTTCCAACTCCTGTCTCATCTCCTCCTCCCGCACAATGCGCCGGTCAACTGGATGCCCTGACGGCAACTGCGTCACATCATCGTCGATGAGGGTGGGTTGCTGGTCATCCACCACCAAATCGAACGGAGATGGAGGAGACTCTAGTGTTTGAGCATCTGGACACAGATGCTCCTCTGTTAGGTTCGTGGAATCGTGACGTGGAGAGGCAGGTTGAGGGACAATGAAAGGAGCGGAGAACAGCTCTGGGGAGCAGGGACAGTTGGGGTTATTGTTCTGTGAAGCTTGGGAATTTTGGGAGGAAGGAAGACAAGACTGTTGGGTAATAGGAGGAGAGGAGGCAGAGTCTGACTGGCTGCTGGACAATGTGCTGTAAGCGTTCTCTGACAGCCATTGCAAGACCTGTTCCTGGTTCTCGGGCCTACTAAGGTTTGTACCCTGCAGTTTAGTTAATGTGGCAAGCAACCCTGGCACTGTGGAGTGGCGCAATGCTTGCTGCCCCACAGGAGTAGGCACGGGACGCCCTGTGGCTTCACTGCTACCTTGCTCCCCAGAACCATTCCCCCGACCTCGCCCACGGCCTCGTCCACGTCCCTTTCCGGGAGCCTTGCGCAGTTTGAATTCCCAGTTAGAAATTGGCACTATAGACCAGTAGCAAAAATTGTGGGTGCACGTAACCCCAATATATTCTTTGAATTCCCAGTCAGACAATGGCACTATATACCAGTAGCAAGAAATGAGGGTATTTGTATTCCCAATATACTCTTTGAATTCCCAGTCAGACAATGGCACTGTATACCAGTAGTAAAAATTGTGGGTGCACGTAACCCCAATATATTCTTTGAATTCCCAGTCAGACAATGGCACTATATGGCAGTAGCAAGAAATGAGGGTATTTGTAACCCCAATATATTCTTTGAATTCCCAGTCAGACAATGGCACTGTATACCAGTAGTAAAAATTGTGGGTGCACGTAACCCCAATATATTCTTTGAATTACCAGTCAGAAACTGGCACTATATGGCAGTAGCAAGAAATGAGGGTATTTATAACCCCAATATATTCTTTGAATTCCCAGTCAGACACTGGCACTATATGGCAGTAGCAAGAAATGAGGGTATTTGTAACCCCAATATATTCTTTGAATTCCCAGTCAGAAACTGGCACTGTATACCAGTAGTAAAAATTGTGGGTGCACGTAACCCCAATATGTTCAAGAGATACAGACTTCGTCCCAGTGTAGAAGCTAGGGTCCCACCCCGTATCAATAGGTAAAAAGAAGAGCTTCACACAGATGTAAATGCCAAAACAAACAAGTGTGTTTATTGGTAGAGCTTTAGCTGGAGCAAACGTTTTCGGTCTGAGTAGACCTTCTTCAGGCTCTACATAAAAAGACAATATAACACAAAATGATACAGTGATAAGATCCCAAATGATCACAATAAACACAACACAAAAACAAATCACCAAATTAAATTAAATGTATGCTATTTACAAAGAACCAAAATATAGTCAGAATGTGTTTGTTATCCGTGAGGAAACCTTGGAAAGATATGAGAACATTGAGTCAAGGTAGATAACATGTCATAAAATAACATAATAGCACATAACGAATATTATCAAGGTCCACCCTAACTTCACTATTGTAGGATTAAAAGTACAGTTCTAAAGTGAAGCATGACCAGGGGCGGAAAATACGTATCCATAAATAAGAGTTGTAAACAAAAAGTATCACAATACCTGTAATGTGTAATACAAAGACGCAGGTAGCTATGGTCTGGAGGTAACTGGAAGTGAAAGGAGCCAGTAACCTGAAGATAGCATGTGATAATTGATTAGATCTAATTGCAATACCATAGGTATAAAAATCATAAGTGTAAGAGGCCATAGCTCCCTATAAACAAGGCTCGTTGCTAGGGGTTCCTTACCTCTGCCGACACCAGTCCGTGGCCCGCTCACTCCGTGGAGAAAAATGAGCAAAAAGAATATGCAATGTAGTCTGCGCATAGAAAATAGGCTAACCGCCGCAAGCAAGCGCGTCCGTGCTGTGTCTTGCGGGTCTTTAAATAGTGTGCCGGACCTAGTTCGTCCGGAGCGCGCATGTGCCCATACACCAGTTCAGGTGTAATATAAGTGCGCATGCGCGAATACGCATGTTGCGTAAGTAACCCCAATATATTCTTTGAATTCCCAGTCAGACAATGGCACTATATACCAGTAGCAAAAATAGTGGGTGTATATAGCCCCAATTCTATTGCTAGGGGACTTGCAGGGTATTTCTGGGGTGAAGGTGGGGGGGCACACCGTTGGAACGGGTATCGGGGGTATATATCGGGTATACGGGAATACACTGACAGTGTATTCCATTCAGGATCCTGGGAAAGCTGGGTTGCGGCGATTGAGCCCGTCAGTCCCACGTTACACTGACAAGCTTCTCCCTGGAATTTAGCTCTTATAAGAGCTGTTGTGGTTGTCTTCTCCTTCCTATCCTAGCCTGTCCCTGCCTACCCAGAATCTAAGCCCTAGCTAGCTGGACGGAAACCTCCGTCCTCGGTGAATTGCAAGCTCAGAATGACGCGAACCTGGGCGGCGCTGTTCTTTTAAATTAGAGGTCACATGTTTTCGGCAGCCAATGGGTTTTGCCTACTTTTCTCAACGTCACCGGTGTCGTAGTTCCTGTCCCACCTCCCCTGCGCTGTTATTGGAGCAAAAAAGGCGCCAGGGAAGGTGGGAGGGGAATCGAGTAATGGCGCACTTTACCACGCGGTGTTCGATTCGATTCGAACATGCCGAACAGCCTAATATCCGATCGAACATGAGTTCGATAGAACACTGTTCGCTCATCTCTAGTAAATAGTAAAAACTTAAAAAACACAATATGGTTATAGGTATATAATGTAGGTATATAATGACTACACAAAAGATGTGTGTGTTAGAGATGAGTGAACACTAAAATGTTCGAGGTTCGAAATTCGATTCGAACAGCCACTCGCTGTTCGAGTGTTCGAATGGGTTTCGAACCCCATTATAGTCTATGGGGAACATAAACTCGTTAAGGGGGAAACCCAAATCCGTGTCTGGAGGGTCACCAAGTCCACTATGACACCCCAGGAAATGATACCAACACCCTGGAATGACACTGGGACAGCAGGGGAAGCATGTCTGGGGGCATAAAAGTCACTTTATTTCATGGAAATCCCTGTCAGTTTGCGATTTTCGCAAGCTAACTTTTCCCCATAGAAATGCATTGGCCAGCACTGATTGGCCAGAGTACGGAATTCGGCCAATCAGCGCTGGCCAATGCATTCCTATGGGAAAAAGTTTATCTCACAAAAATCACAATTACACACCCGATAGAGCCCCAAAAAGTTATTTTTAATAACATTCCCCCCTAAATAAAGGTTATCCCTAGCTATCCCTGCCTGTACAGCTATCCCTGTCTCTTAGTCACAAAGTTCACATTCTCATATGACCCGGATTTGAAATCCACTATTCGTCTAAAATGGAGGTCACCTGATTTCGGCAACCAATGACTTTTTCCAATTTTTTTCAATGCTCCCGGTGTCGTAGTTCCTGTCCCACCTCCCCTGCGCTGTTATTGGTGCAAAAAAGGCGCCAGGGAAGGTGGGAGGGGAATCGAATTTTGGCGCACTTTACCACGCGGTGTTCGATTCGATTCGAACATGGCGAACACCCTGATATCCGATCGAACATGTGTTCGATAGAACACTGTTCGCTCATCTCTAGTGTGTGTATATATATATATATATATATATATATATATATATATATATATATATATATATATATATATATATATAATATATATATATATATATAATATATATATATATATATAATATATATATATATATATATATATATATATATATATATATATATATATATATATGCATAAATTAGTATATTTTAGTCACTTTGTTTCCCAAAAAAAATATTAAAAAGTTAGCAAAAAAAAATCACACATCAAAATTTGGTACCAATAAAAACTGCAACTTGCCCCACAAATAGAGCCCTTCCATAGTCCCATCAACTAAACAGTGCAAAAATTATAGATGTCTGAATATGGTGACCTCAGTAAAATTGTTCATTTTCAGAAGATGAATTTCATTATTAATACATAAAACTAATATAAATTTACTATCGCTGTAATCGTAATGATCCGCCGGACAAAGCTGCCAGTTAATTTTTAATGCAGAGTGATTGTCCCAGGAATAGGGTTGAGCCGATCTTGAGAATTCAGGATCGATTTTAAAATTCGATTTCCAATCATTTTCCAGCCGATCGCGATTGTGAAATTTGATTGCCGACCATAATCTGATCTTTTCCGATACCGATCGCTCAACCCCAGTCAATGCTTCTCTATGGGAAAAGTCACTTTTAAGGTTGAGACGATCTTGAGATAACCTCCGACCTTGATCCTGCTGGAAAAGATTGGGATCGGAATTTGCTCAAACCTACCCAGGAACAAAAAAAAAAGGAAAAATAAATGATAGAATTGTGAGGTTTTTTTCACATGAACCCTCAAAAACTGTAATGAAAGCAAATTAAAACATTCTATAAATGGTGGCAAATGAAAGTAAATCATGCAAGAAATAAGCCCTCACATAGCTATGTCATTATAAAAATAAAAAAAAATATGAATTTTGGAAAGCGAAGAAGGAAGATATGAAAAAAAAGTCACTGAACATTAAAGTAAAAGCTACCATGAGTCTTTAAGGGGTTAAAGGGAGTGTCGTCAGGGTCACCAGGGTGAGCCATATTAAACCAGTAACACAGTGAGAGAGGTCGGGCTCACCTGAATGTAATTTTTTTCCCCATGGAAATTCATACCTCTGTTACAGAGATCCAAGGGCAACTCCAAAACCCCACCCCCAGTCTGAAAGCCTTGTCATATACAGTATCAACATACAAGAATAAATTTCAGAGAAAAAAAATTGATGTTACAAATAGGATCTGATTTTATTTTTATTTTTTTCCCTTTTTTTGGCCAATTTAGTCATGATCACTCTAAGGAACCGATAGACTCTCAGATCAATTTATTTTGCTATCCATTAATTTTGCTTTTATGGGCCTTCTAGTTTTGCTGTATATACTGTGAGAGAGTGAAGGGTGTAGTCTGAGAAGACAGGTTTATTCCAGCCAGGCACCTAAAGGGTGTATGGTAAAGACTCACACCAGGGAGGTCAGCTGGGTAATCAAGGCCTGATATAGTGTGTGTGTGAGGACTAGGAGTGTGACACCACACTGACAGATCAGACCTCCAAAGCAGGTACTGTGCCATTCATTGTTGCCAAGGTGGGAGAGTGGTAGCCAGTCTCCTGTATAGTCCGGGAAAAGGTTCCTTATGTTTGTTAGTTCCTCAGCCGAGAAGGGTTTTGTTTTGTTTATTCTGTGCCTTTGCAAAGGCAGTGTATGCATTACATGTGAATAAAGCCTCAACTTGTGTGCAATCCAGTGTCTGTGTCCCTGTTTCCTTCACTGCTACCGAGCATCTCCCTGAGCGACTCCCCACAATACATAGTATCACTATACTAAGTCGCTGCATCACCTAAGATGTTGTATTCCATTTCTTTTTATGGCGAAACTCACTACCAATTTTTTATATTTTTTCTCCGAAACATGATTTGGTAAATTGCCTCTTGTAAGTCCTTGTTCCTCAGGCTATATATAATAGGGTTAAATAATGGAGTCACCACTGTGTTCAAAAGAGATAAAACTTTTTTGAGATTCAAGGAATAGTCTTGAGACAGAGCAATATTAATGGCAATGAGCGACCTGTAATATGCGCAAATGACAGAGAGGTGAGCGCTGCAGGTGGAGAAGGCTTTATTTCTTCCAACGGAGCTGGAAATTCGGAAGATGGAGAGAAAGATGAAAATATAGCTGATAACGACAAACACAAACTGTTAGAGCCCAATAACTATGGCCACCAGGGACACGGCTATCTCTATACTGGATGAGTCCGAACAGGAAATCTTCAATAGAGGAGGCAAATCACAAAAGAAGTGGTCAATGGTTTCTGGTCCACAGAACTGAACCTCCATTAGAAGACGAGTTGTGATGAAAGCAACCCCAAAACCCATGGTCCAAGACCAAATAGCCAGGTAATAAGGAAGTCTAAAGTTCATGATGGTCGAGTAATGAAGAGGGTCACAAATGACAACACTCTATGATAGCAGAGGCCCCAAAGAAATACAGCTGTGTGAAGCAGCTCTGGATTGGACATGTGGAGACCACTGTTAAGTAGAAGTGTTAGAGTGTTGGGTAACACATTGGTGCTGATTAAGACATCACAGGCCGAGAGATGAGACAAGAAGAAATACATAGGACATTGGAGAGGACGACTAATAAATCTCAAAGCAATGATGAGTGTTTCCTGCCACCGTTGTCGCATAGACGAATGTCAATATCCAAAAGACGAGGATTTGAAACTCATGAATTTCAGAAAATCCTAGAAGGTGGAATTGTAACAAAACGTCTGGTTTTTGGTCATGATGCGTTGATCACTGGACATAGAGAGCTCTAAAAATAAAGACACAGCAGATTATTGTCTACTGGGGTTGAGCCGATCTTGAGATTTCAGGATCAATTTTAAAATCCGATTTCCGATCATGTTCAAGCCGATCGCGATCGTGAAATTTGCTCGATTGCCGATCAGGATCCGTTCTTTCCCAAACCTGATCGCTTAACCCTAGTCAATACTTCTCTATTGGAAAAGTCACTTTTAAGGTTGAGCCGATCTTGAAATTTCAAAATCTGATTTCTTATCATTTTCTAGCAGATCGAGATTGTGAAATTTGCTCAATCGCTGATTGGGATCCATTATTCCCGATCCTGATTGCTCAACCCTATTGTCTACAATCCTGGATGTGCCACTAATGGAATTTTTTCCATGAAGGAAACATTATGAAGAGTTCTTAGCATAAAAGATCAGCTTGCCATAGTGAATGACCATTTAAGGAACTAGAAGACTCTGGAAAACCCTATGTACATTGTTGTGGTAGACATTAGTTATAGTCCCTAAATCAGGGATCGCACCTTACTGACTTTGAGCTTCTGGATCTTATGTACTCTTCTGGGGAGAAGGGAATAATTTGGCGAAAAAGACAAAAAAATAAACCTACTACAACAGACAACTTTCCAGGAATCTGTTTATTTTACTTCAGCAGCCCTTTAGGCTTCATCCAATAGGAATAATACCTCCAGAGCGTCGCTTCCAATCAGAATTGTAATATATGAAGTATGTGTAAATAAAATAGTATTGTCTGCAGAACCTCCTGACACATATGAAGAAGATGATGATGAGGAGGATGATGAAGATAATAATAATCTTTATTTATATAGTGCCAACATATTCCACAGCCATCTATTAATAAATAAGGTCATATAACTGAAGCTCTATGAACCATCACCAGTAAAGATCAAGATGTCCCAAACGAGAATGATGAGACCCCAAGGACTATTGTACCTCCAAACCACCCACCCACTCCACACCCAAATTATTGGTTTTGATGGGGAGACTAAGAGTCAGAGATGATTTAAAGACTTCTCCAAAGAACGGATCCTTTCTATAAAGATCGGGATCATTTCTCGAAGTCACGGGTAACAATGAGAAATCCCAATGAGCAGGTTTTAATGGCGAACTCCACTCTGCTGCATATCACATAACACCAAACCCACCCACCACTCATGGGGGGTTTCTTACCTTCTTGCCCAAATTCTAAGGGAACATTTGCATCCAGTCACCACTGTGGTCTATGGTACCCAATAATGATCTCCAGTAAAAAAAAAAAAAAAATCTAACTGGAACTTAATTGTATCTGTCTGCGAAAATTAGGACTAATCAACTCTTACCTTTGTGATCCTAATGACATGTTCTGCCTCAATCACTAGAGAACGGCCATTACTGCAGATCTGTACATGTTATTTTATAGCATTGACACAACGAGGCCGAGGTCCCGAGGGGGGTCGTTTGCTGATTCATTAAGTCTTTGGAGTCAGATCTTAATTGGTCATTAGTTCAATCTCAGAATGAAACAAATAATAATTAGTAAAGTAATTGGATGAAGCGAGAGACACCAAAGTCTAAACAAGTTATTAGTGTATAACATCATGGTGATTTCATGTCCACTTATCTCCATCTTCAGATTGTCAGCTCTTATGGGCAGAGACCTATCTCCTGTAGAGTGTCAGCTCTTATGGGCGGGGTCCTCTCTCCTATAGAGTGTCAGCTCTTATGGGCAGGGTCCTCTCTCCTATAGAGTGTCAGCTCTTATGGGCGGGGTCCTCTCTCCTATAGAGTGTCAGCTCTTATGGGCAGGGTCCTCTTTCTCCTATAGAGTGTCAGCTCTTATTGGCAGGGTACTCTTTCTCCTATAGAGTGTCAGCTCTTATTGGCAGGGTACTCTCTCCTGTAGATTGTCAGCTCTTATGGGCGGGGTCCTCTCTCCTATAGAGTGTCAGCTCTTATGGGCAGGGTCCTCTCTCCTATAGAGTGTCAGCTCTTATGGGCAGGGTCCTCTTTCTCCTATAGAGTGTCAGCTCTTATTGGCAGGGTACTCTCTCCTGTAGATTGTCAGCTCTTATGGGCAGGGTCCTCTTTGTCCTGTAGAGTGTCAGCTCTTATGGGCAGGGTCCTCTCTCCTGTAGAGTGTCAGCTCTTATGGGCAGGGTCCTCTCTCCTGTAGAGTGTCAGCTCTTATGAGCAGGGTCCTCTTTCTCCTATAGAGTGTCAGCTCTTATTGACAGGGTACTCTCTCCTGTAGATTGTCAGCTCTTATGGGCAGGGTCCTCTTTGTCCTGTAGAGTGTAAGCTCTTATGGGCAAGGTGCTCTCTCCTGTAGAGTGTAAGCTCTTATTGGCAGGGTACTCTCTCCTGTAGATTGTCAGCTCTTATGGGCAGGGTCCTCTTTGTCCTGTAGAGTGTCAGCTCTTATGGGCAGGGTCCTCTCTCCTGTAGAGTGTCAGCTCTTATGGGCAGGGTCCTCTCTCCTGTAGAGTGTCAGCTCTTATGAGCAGGGTCCTCTTTCTCCTATAGAGTGTCAGCTCTTATTGGCAGGGTACTCTCTCCTGTAGATTGTCAGCTCTTATGGGCAGGGTCCTCTTTGTCCTGTAGAGTGTAAGCTCTTATGGGCAAGGTGCTCTCTCCTGTAGAGTGTAAGCTCTTATTGGCAGGGTACTCTCTCCTGTAGATTGTCAGCTCTTATGGGCAGGGTCCTCTTTCTCCTGTAGATTGTCAGCTCCTATGGACAGAGTCCTCTTTCTCCTGCAATCTCTCTCCTGCAGAACAATAGCTCTTATAGACGGGGTCTTTTTCCTCCTGCACATTGTCAGTTTTTAAGGGCAGAGTTCTCTCTCCTAAAGAGTTTTAGCTGTTACACTAGTCAGTGGTGATTTTGCATCTGAGTTGTAATACATCAATGTTTTTATATTTTTGTGTGTAGTATCCAAATCTACTTCCAGAATTGTTCTATCACGTCGGGTTTTTGAGATATTGTGAAATAATTGATTTTATTTCTAAATATTGGCCTAAAACGTCCTTTGTCTTTCTGTAGTCTTCAGTTTGAAATGCTAAATCAATAGCTAAATGAATGTTAATGGTCTGATATAATTATTTGGAAGAAAAGTGCAGTGAAAGGCATAAAGTCACCAGATGCAGAAAGTTAGGTTGTTGAGCCAGCAGAAATAGTGGCTGCTGAAAGGTCAGAAAGGTAGGTTGTTTTTACAGAAAGTTTGGTTGTTGAGTCAGCAGAAAGGGTGGTTGCTGAGTCAGCAGAAAGGGTGGTTGTTGAGTCAGCAGAAAGGGTGGTTGTTGAGTCAGCAGAAAGGGTGGTTGTTGAGTGAGCAGAAAGGTCGGTTGCTGAGTCAGCAGAAAGGGTGGTTGCTGAGTCAGCAGAAAGGGTGGTTGCTGAGTCAGCAGAAAGGGTGGTTGTTGAGTCAACAGAAAGGTCGGTTGTTGAGTGAGCAGAAAGGTCGGTTGCTGAGTCAGCAGAAAGGGTGGTTGCTGAGTCAGCAGAAAGGGTGGTTGCTGAGTCAACAGAAAGGTCGGTTGTTGAGTGAGCAGAAAGGTCGGTTGCTGAGTCAGCAGAAAGGGTGGTTGCTGAGTCAGCAGAAAGGGTGGTTGTTGAGTCAGCAGAAAGGGTGGTTGTTGAGTCAGCAGAAAGGGTGGTTGTTGAGTCAACAGAAAGGTCGGTTGCTGAGTCAGCAGAAAGGTTGGTTGTTGAGTCATCAGAAAGGTTGGTTGTTGAGTCAGCAGAAAGGTTGGCTGTTGAGTCAGCAGAAAGGTTGGCTGTTGAGTCAGCAGAAAGGTGGGTTGTTGAGTCATCAGAAAGGTTGGTTGTTGAGTCAGCAGAAAGGGTGGTTGTTGAGTCAGCAGAAAGGGTGGTTGTTGAGTCAGCAGAAAGGGTGGTTGTTGAGTCAGCAGAAAGGTCGGTTGTTGAGTCAGCAGAAAGGTCGGTTGCTGAGTCAGCAGAAAGGTCGGTTGCTGAGTCAGCAGAAAGGGTGGTTGTTGAGTCAGCAGAAAGGGTGGTTGTTGAGTCAACAGAAAGGTCGGTTGCTGAGTCAGCAGAAAGGTCGGTTGTTGAGTCATCAGAAAGGTTGGTTGTTGAGTCAGCAGAAAGGTTGGCTGTTGAGTCAGCAGAAAGGTGGGTTCCTAATACGAATCAGACCTTGGACATTGGTCTTGGGCATTGAACATTAAGAATTTTATTTTATTTTTTTTTTTTTTTTCAATTCTCATTTTATTATGATTTTTTTACAACATTTTACAAAGAAGAAATGTTCACCACATACATACTCTAATACAAAAACAAAAAGGATTGTACACTGTAGACATAGCGCAATACCTAAAAAGGTAAAGTCTGTAAATAATTTGTGAGGAAATAAAAGACAATAAACATAAAGAAACCAGAAACATAACACCAACCAACGATGGAAAACGTGGGGAAGTATGTAGATGTTTGTGAGCCAATCTTATATCAACTGATCTCAAAAATTGGGTGTAGAGTCAGTAGATGGAGGGGGTAAAAAGGGGGGGAGTGGGGGGGGTATTAGGAGGGGGGTGGGTCATAGGGCAACCATTGACATGAATCAGGTAGAAGAAGACCACCAAGGGGACCAGGTCCACAAGTATTTATCGTGAGTTCTCTCCTTCCAACTGATTAGCTCCTCGAACCTAGCTATTTGATATACTTTTTCCTTCCAGGCTTTTACAGTAGGGGGAGAATCTTGTAACCAATGTAGTGGTATAAGGGATTTAGCAGCTTCCAGTAAGTGTGTGGTCAAATTTTTCTTAGAGGGAATGTACTCAAGAGAGGGTTTGGCTAAGAGGACTTCTGCCGGACCGAAGGCGTGTTTGCTGTTCGTGATAACAGAGATTTGTTCCAAGATGTCACACCAATACTTTTGTATAATTTCACATCCCCACCATATGTGCAGCATCGACCCTGGGGCCTTCTTACATCTCCAACACACATCTGACTCTGAGAGCTGTCTGTGGAACAGCCACTGGGGTGTTCTGTACCACCTCGATACAACCTTAAAGTGTGACTCTTGCAACCTCACGCACCTAGAGAAACCGTGGGAATGCGTCAAGATAAATTCAGATTCCTGATCTGTGAATGCAGTTCCAAGTTCCAGTTCCCAGGAGCTCAAGTAAGTGGGCTTGGAAGGGCATTCCTGCTGCAATAAAAACATCTTGCACATCGATATCTTTCTACTGGAGTCTAATTTACTTGTCAGGTTTTTCTCAAAATTAGTGGGTGATCTCGAAAGATTTACCTGCTTCCGAGCGGTATTTACAACATGAACAAAATGAGCATAATCCAAGAAGGTGAGATGTGGTACAGATAGCTTGGCTTGTAATTCCTCCTGAGAGAGCGGAGAGCCATTTTGTATTAGATCTGATACTTTCCAGTTGCGGAGCCTCATCCACCACTGAGGCGTCTGAAACCTGCAAGAGGAGGTGAGGTTTGGGAGTAAACTAGCCGGCGTACAAATGGAGGTACCACCTCCCAGTCTTTCTTTATAGAGACACCAAGTCTCTGCTGGGCCCTTCAAGAGAATATCCACATCTGTCTTCGTGAGATCTCTGCGTTCTGGCAACCATAACCAATATAACATGCGAGGGCCGTGGTTAATACTCTCTAGAGTCGTAAGTGAGGGGCATTTTGACGGATAGGTGTAGGCCATCCATCTGGACAATTGTATCGCTCTGTAGTACAAGTGGATATCCGGCAGACTCAGTCCACCATCTCGCTTGTCTCTAGTCAGGAAAGAGTAAGGCAATCTAGGTTTTCTCCCTTTCCATAGATAAGAAGAGAAAAGTCTGCGTAAACAGGTAAAGAATTCGGGTGGGACATAGACAGGAAGCATTTGGAGAGTATATAATATTTTAGGGACTATGTACGTCTGTAAGAGGTTCCTGCGGCCTATCCAAGAGATCATGGGAAGATCATATTCCCTTAACAGCTTTTTGATATTGGACAAAAGAGGGAGATGGTTATATCTATAAACGTTTCCGGGATCGGCTGGAAGGTGAACTCCTAAATACTTAATAGTATCAGCCTTCCAGGTAAAGGGGGAGGTACTGGCCAATCTGTCAGCTTCTGCTTTGTTCAAAGACACATTTAAGATCTCAGACTTAGAGACATTCATCTTGTAATTCGAGAGCTGTCCATACATGTGAATAATTTTTAGTAATTCAGGTAGGCCTGACTTTGGGTTGGATATACAGAACAATATATCGTCTGCGAAAGCTACAGCTTGGAGCGATGCATCCCCAGCACAAAAGCCACGAATCCTAACATTCTGCCTTACAGCTTGCAGTAACACCTCCAGGGTAAGAACGAATAAAGATGGTGATAACGGGCAGCCTTGACGAGTGCCGTTTGAGATGGCAAAATAATCTGACAACACACCATTCGTCCGCAGTCTAGCATGTGGCTGTTCGTACAATGTAAAAATAGCTTTGACAAACTTGGCCGGGAAGCCAAACGACAGGAGAGTAGCTTCCATAAAACTCCAGCTCACCCTGTCGAATGCCTTCTCGGCGTCTACACTAAGCAGTAATAACGGGGTGTTTTCTCTTCTAGCTATGGACATCGCGTGCAAAAGTCTAATAGTATTGTCTTTACCTTCTCTATGCGCGACGAAGCCCGATTGTTCGTCGCATAGCACGCCTGGGAGTAAAGATCTCATCCTCATCGCCAGGAGTTTTGACCAGATTTTGAGGTCCAGGTTCAACAAAGATATCGGGCGATAACTGCCACATTCTTGCGAGTCTTTTCCTTCCTTGGCGATGAGGACAACATGTGCCTCCTGCGTTTGCCGTGGCATAGACTGTCCCTGTAGGAGAGAGTTGCAAAATTTAGTGATATAAGGTAGTAATTGCTCTGAGAACTTTCTATAATACAACAATGGAAGGCCATCTGGTCCCGGGGCTTTCCCAATTGGGAATGAATTTATGACTCTAAGGACTTCAGCCGACGAAACCTCTGCAAGTAGCTGAGAATGTTCTGATTCGGGTATCTTAGGAAGTGAGATTGAGCTAAAAAAGTTTGTGAGCGCTTGACTACTATCTGAAGTATGAGAGGCTGTGTCGTTAGAGTCTAAATTGTAAAGATTGTTATAAAATTCGCGAAAGGCCTCCGATATGCGTTCAGCGTCTCTCTCAAGAGCACCAGAGGCAGTTTTTATCGCAGCGATATGAGTTTTTTCTTTCTCTTTTTTAAGCATGGCAGACATAAGGCGTCCGCCTTTGTTGCCGTGTGTATAAATTCTGAGTTTAGAATATAAAAAACTCTTCATAGCTGTCTCATTCAATGCCTTTTTTAACTTCTCCCTTAGAACTAGCAGCTCAGCGTGAACATTCCGCAACGCTTGTTGCTTGTGTATCCTTTCTAAGGCCGATATTTGGGCCAACAAGGAATCAATCTCTTTCTGCCTAGCTTTTTTCTTGGCTGAAGCCTTCGATATAAGCATTCCCCTAATGAAGCATTTATGGGATTCCCAGAGGATTGGGGAACTCACATCAGGAGTATCATTCATTTTAAAAAATTCAGATAATGAATCCGCTACTTGTTTCGTTATGTTTGCATCATCTAGCAAAGACTCATTAAGCCTCCACGTCCATTGTCTGGAAGGAAGGTCTGGGAAAGCAATGGTGGTAGTGACAGGGGCGTGGTCAGACACACTAATACAACCTATGGTCGACTTGATTACCCGGGATGCAGAGGATGTGGAGCAAAATACATAATCTAACCTCTGGTGGGAATTATGCGGAGTGGAGAAGAAGGAGTAGTCTCTCACTTTGGGGTTCACCAACCTCCAGGTATCAATCAACTGAGCATCCTGCAAGGCAATGTGAAGTTTCCGCAATGCTTTCTGGGAGATAGCTGACTTACAGGTGGACGTATCCATGAAGGGATCTAAAGCCACATTCATGTCACCACCCAGGATTATTTCACCTTCCGAGAAAGTCGAAAGGTTCTGAATAGCATCACATAACCACTGGATTTGGCTCTTGTTCGGAGCATAAAATGTAGCTAATGTGACCTTACGAGCGTGAAGAAAGCCCTTAAGAAAGAGGTATCTGCCATCTGGGTCTGTGAGTTGGCTTGTAACAATAAAAGGACAGGAGTTCTTAACGGCGATAGCCACTCCTCTAGAATTAGAAACCAAGCTATTAGAATAGAACCACTGGGAATATAGTGATTTAGGGGGTTTCGGAATGCTATTTTGGGAGTAGTGAGTTTCCTGAAGCATCAATATATCAGCTCCAATCTTTTTAGACAGATTCATAACCCAATGTCGCTTATTTGGCGAGTGGAGACCTTTCACATTGAATGAAGAAATTATAAGCTGTGTGGGAGAAGGCTCGGTCCTAGCCGGGGGGGACATCCTCTAAAGAACAGTGGAGAAGCTTAATCACAAATAAGACAAATCTGTAATGAGCACGTACCAGACGAAAATCCCCAAGGGACAAAGAAGTCAATGTGTACCCAATAAAAACAAAAAAGGGGGGGAGGGGGGGGATAAGAAGAGGCTAAAGGTACGGAGGGGCAAGGAGGGTTGGGGGGTCAGGAAGGGAGCTTGCGATTCCAAGGGGTGCCCTAGTTCTACACCTCAAGGGCCAAAAAAGAGGAACCAAGAAAGTGAGACCCAGGACAAACCGAGGGATCAGCGGTATCAATAAACACAAGTCGGTGAACTATGAGGTGGGGGTAGGAGTATATTCCTGATCGGTATCCAGCCCAGAACACCTCGTCTCAGAACAGGCTCGTGGGCAAAAGAGCCAAAAATACAACAAATGGCAATATGCAGTACAATACAAAATAGGGTAGAAAAAGAGCAAACCATAGTGATAGTGAAGTAGCTAAGTAATAAAGCTCTAAACCATAGCATAGAAAAGTGCATGACAGTCCGGAACCATGAGTAATATTCTAGAATGTCCTGCAATGCACATAACAAACCAGGTAATTATAAGAAAGAAGGCACGTAGTTTGAGAAAATAAACCTGAGACCAGGGAGTCCATATCAAGACGTAACTTGTTTCAATTTTGAAAGTGCTTTTCTCATTCTCGGCGACTTGGCTGTTGATCCATTCCACGTGGATAACGGAGGAAGGTCGGGAAGCTGATCAATATCAGCAGTAGGTAACCATGACTGAATAGGTAGTGGGTCGATATCTAGTACATGCCAAAGCGGGTCAAGGTCTTCCGGTGTGTGGACCGTAATGCGTCTGCCCCGGAGCGTGATAGCAAGTCCAAATGGGTACAACCACGCGTATGGTATATTACGCGCTCTAAGAACCTCCAGTAGCAGTCTCAGCATCCTACGTTTGCTCAAAATGGAGGGGGCTACATCCTGATATAGAGAAATCTCTGCACCTTCATAAAGTATCTGGTCTTTCACTCTGGCTGCAGATAATAATGCCGCAGTGTCCACAAATGACAGCAAGCCACATATAATGTCTCTCGGTGGTTCTTCTTGTTTGGGCTTGGCCCTGAGGGCTCTATGAATGCGCTCTATTACAATCCCCTGGGCCCTCTCTTTCCCCAGCAAATTTGTAAAAACATCGTCCGCCATTTTGGGCAAGTCCTCTGCTAAAACAGACTCAGGGAGGCCTTTTATCCTTATATTTTTACGTCTGGAACGGTTTTCCTGATCTTCAACTAATAATAAAGACTTGTCTATCATGTCCTTATGCTTTTGAAATTGGTCTGCAATAATATCAGAGTGCGATCTTACCGCCGAATATGCTTCTTCTAAGGCCTGCACCCGTTGTCCAACAGATTGTATTTCAGTCTTGATCTCAGACACCGCTTTGTCTAGAGCTTTGGTCAAAGCTTTCTGTAAAAAGAGTTTGGACACGCTGACAATCCCACTATCTCCGCCATCTGTATCAGGAGTGCCGTCTTCCTCCGAATCCTCCAGGAACTCACCGTCTTGCCTGCAAGCCGGCGCCATCTTGTGAGTACTCGCCGGAGGGGTAAGTGTTTTTTTCCGCAGGAACTTCTGCATATCGCCTTGTTTGGAGACCCTGGGTGTGCTCGGGCCTTCCAGGGACCGATCCCTGTTAGTTTTGCCCATCTGGGGCTGCTATAAAGAGGCTAGACGAGGTGTAATGGGCCCGAATTGAAGGAGCTCTAGCTCCGAGCGTCCTTCTCCATGCGCGGTCAGGCTCCGCCCCCTAAGAATTTTATTTGTTGAAGCATGTAGTGTACTGTTATCTCAAAGACACCTCTGCCTAATGGCAACTACTCAACATCGCAGTTGTTTAAACAAACCTGACAACTTTTGCCATGTGTGCGGGAAGTTTACTCCAAAAACACAAATCAATCCAATAACTGATTTACTTCGGAAGGCTCATATACTGTACCTTGTGCTCTTGGTGATCAGGACAAATCATGGGCACCTCACGTTTCATGTGTAACCTGTAGAGATGAGCGAACAGTGAAATATTCGAGATTTGATATTTGTTTCGAGTACAGCCTCAATATTCGACTACTCGATCAAATATCGAATCCCATTATATTCTATGGGGGAAAATGCTTGTTTCAGGGGAAACCACTATTCGACTAAAGGAGAGTAACCAAGTCCACGAGTAGCAGGAGGAGAGTGTTTAGGAGGAGCGCTGTGCAGTTATTATAGTCTATGGGATCCGTGCGCTTTAACTGCACAGCGCTTGCAGTTGCACTGATAAGAAGTAAGCTCCCTCATAACTGCAAGCTGCCTGCTCTCCCAACTAGCAAAGACCAGCCTGCGGAAAATCAACCCTGGTTCTGCAGCAGGCTCGTCCTTGCTAGTAAGGAGAGCTGGCAGCTTGCGGTTATGCAGGAGCTGACTTTTTTGTCATAGGAATGCATTGACCAGCGTTGATTGGCCAGTGTACAGCATGCGGCCAATCAATGCTGGTTCTGCCAGAGGCTCTTCTGTGAGGAGGTGGAGTCTAAAATCAAACCACAATGCAGACTGCTGTGGTTCGTTCTTAGACTCCGCCTCCTCACAGACAAGCCTCCGGCATAACCAGCGTTTATTGGCCAAATGCTGTACACTGGCCAATCAACACTGATCAATTCATTCCTATGAGAAAAAGTAAGCTCCCTCATAACAGCAAGCTGCCAGCATTCCCGACTAGCAAGGAAGAGCCTGCTGCAGAACCAGTGTTGATTTGCCAAATGCTATACAATGTATACTACCTACACTGTATAGCATTCGGCCAATCAACGCTGGTTCTGAATAGAATATTTACTGCGAATAGCAATAGTATTCGATCGAGTATGAATATTTCAAATACTGTAGTATTCTATTGAATACCTACTAGCTCATCTCTAATAACCTGCACAACTACTATACACCAATGAATGAAAGGAAACCACTGAGCAATGCCATTCGCTGTTCCAATGGTTTGGCATAAGCCAAGAGATCACTGCACTGACTGCTACTTCTGTCTTACTAATATTGGAGGCATTCAAGTAAAATTAGGCCCAGTATCCAATATCCTGATATACCTTCGGCCAATCAACGCTGATCAATGCATTCCTATGGGAAAAAGTCAGCTCCTGCATATCGCAAGCTGACAGGGATCCCGACCAGATAGAGCCCCAAAGAGCTGGGTGAGTAACATTCCCCCCTAAATAAAGGTAATCCCTAGCTCATCCTGCCTGTACATCAGTCCCTGTCTCACAGTCACATAGTTCACAGTCGCATATGTCCCGAATCTGAAATCAACTATTCATACAAAGTGGAGGTCAATTGATTTAGCAGCCAATTACTTTTTCCTATTTTTTCAATGCCTCCGTTGTCATAGTTCCTGTCCCACCTCCCCTGCACAGTTATTGGTGAAAAAAAAAAAAGCGCCAGGGAAGGTGGGAGGGGATACAAATTTTTAGTGAGTTTGCACTTGGTATTCGATTGTAATCTCATCTCTAGTAACCAGTCCCAGACCATTCTTATGCAAATATTGACTATTGTGGTATATCCAGGGTGATTTGTGCTCCAGAAAATAGAAGAGTGCTGGAATTGTTGTCGCTACAAAGGAGTCCCTGCACTGGGATAGGTTACTCACATTGAAAAGAAGGTGAATGACTGAAACTACCTTACACCATATATAGTAGTCATGTGATTACAGCTGTCATTGACTACTGTATACAATCTGTGGGGGTGGGGCACAAGAGGCTTCCTGGTTGAAAAGGTGGAAAAATCCTTTATTTATATTTCATCAGTTTTTATTGAAGAAAACCAAGTGCAAACAACAACAGGGGTAGATGAACAACCGCAGGGGTAGATGAACAACCGCAGGGGTAGATGAACAACCGCAGGGGTAGAAGAACAACTGCAGGGCTACAGGAACAACTGCAGGGGTAGAGGAACAACCGCAGGGGTAGAGGAACAATCACAGGGGTAGATGAACAACCGCAGGGGTAGAGGAACAACCGCAGGGGTAGATGAACAACTGCAGGGGTACATGAACAACCGCAGGGGTAGAGGAACAACCGCAGGGCTACAGGAACAACCGCAGGGGTAGAGGAACAACCGCAGGGGTATATGAACAACCGCAGGGGTAGAGGAACAATCGCAGGGGTAGATGAACAACCGCAGGGGTAGATGAACAACCGCAGGGGTAGAGGAACAATCGCAGGGGTAGATGAACAACCGCAGGGGTAGATGAACAACCGCAGGGGTAGAAGAACAACCGCAGGGATAGATGAACCTTTAGAGAAGATCAAGTACAAGTGTAGAATACAAAGAAGTCAAACGTAATAAAGACACTTAATAAAGACGACCTCAAGAGTTTGTGTTCTCAATCAATATCATACTGGATTTGTTTCCAGACTTTCACTTGTATCAGCAGCAAAGTCTCCAGATATGTTCATGGATACATTAAAGAGAGCAAAAGGATTGTAGAGGCTCAGCTAACACATAGACAAGCTCATTCACCGACCCATCATGATGTTTAACCAGTAGCTGACCACCCATTAACCATGTACATCCTGGTAATGGGTAATAACTGAATGAAGGTACCTCTATATACTTGCAGAGTCAGACAACTGCACAAGATTAAAGGGGTTGTCCCATCTCAAGGATCCTATCTCTACTTGTAGCTTATGTAAATTGAAGCCTTTTCCAAAATGTATTGCTTTAGAAATTCTGCTTTGTTTACCTGCTATGTGACCTTATTCCTCTCATTGCTATAACGACGGACCTATAGGACAAGTGACATCACACACTGCTCTTGCCGGCAGGTCAATCCATTTATCTAATTGCAGTTTCGCTGATAAAGCCTGGTCTGTTATCTCTATATGTAAACACACTGATAACACCGAGTCCATTCTGTACAAGCATCTGCATATTATCTGATCTGCAGAAGTGTTCTGTGTCCCATTCAGCCAGAGGGAGGAGGGGAACACAAATACAGGGAGTGAGAAGCAGACGCTGCAGACAGAGTGCTGAGACACTGAGATGGGAGAACCCCTTTAAGGAGCTACAGGAGAAAGGAGATTCTGCTAATAACGCTCCAGAGAGTTTGACTATGCGAGCGACCATGATGCAGCTTTCCCGTGAGCTCAGTAGTCTTGTGATCCACCAGCTGCTGGGTCCTAGCCAATCCAATCTATGGTCTATATTAGGAGGCTGTACTCCACTTGTAGCTATGGCGAACCCAAACACTAATGCATCAATACGCAAAAAGAAAGGTTCACAATGCATAAAAACAAAGTAATATAGTTACAAATGTTACTACTGCCCCCACCTCACAGGTTCTCGGTCACCTACTGAAAAATTACTATAACGTAAAGAGAGAACTTTTTTTTATTAAATTCTGCAATATTTCTGGAAATTTTTGCCCCACCCTCCTGATCTTTCAGGATAGGACATTGTTAAGGCGTCAGTACCAAGACTTGCACATCAGATCAGGATAGGAAATGGAACATAAAATGGACATAAAAAAATCTTGTATGTATAGCCTACCGTTGAAAAAATTATCTATATCACAAGGTCTGAAAGGTACAAAGACACAAGAAGAAGAAGAAAAACGTGGTTGGAATCGCCATCTTGTGTGTGGCGTGCTGCTAGGGCTGTACAGGTGTATGTATCTCTATCAGATACAAGTATCACATACATCTAGGGTTGAGACAATCTTGAGATTTCAGGATCGATTTTAAAATCTGATCATTTTCGTCAAATTTGCTTGGTCGCTGATCGGTATCTGATCTTTCCCAATCCCAATCCCTCAACCCTAGTCAATGCTTCTCTATGGGAAACGTCACTTTTAGGGTTGAGCCGATCTTGAGATTCCAAAATCTGATTTCTGATCATTTTCCAGCCGATCACGATTGTGAAATTTGCTCGATCACCAATCGGGATTCGATCTTTTCCAATCCCGATCACTCAACCCTACATACATTCCTTCCTATTTGAAAAAAAAAAAATCAACTTGGTTCCAAGATAGTTTGCATGCAGGGAGAGGGAAAAAAAAAAAAGGAAGATACACAGCCTCCCGCTCAATATTTGTTCTTAGAATAATATATCGATATCAAATTCCAAAATTCATAAGATTGGATTACTGACCCATCTATCTGTAGTCCCAGACACGGAATATGCGCACGGACTTCTCCGCTCCTCCGGTCAGAAGCATTCATACACGTCCACAGGAATAAAAAATTGAAGATCCAGCGTATCCATAAAAAATCTTTTTCTTACTTTATTAAATGGTTCGTAGCCACATTAAAATTGGGTCACAGACATGGATGGTATAGGCAAGATGGAAACAGCATTAAGTCTGACTGACGCGTTTCGAGAATATAGTTCTCTTAGTCATAGTCTACCGGACAACTGAGCACAGAGTTTAAATACATGTCTACCTTGCACCTGTCTCAGCTGTACCGAATATAAATTAACCAATCCTGATCATACATAGAAACAAACAGTTAAAACCAATACTAACACACAAAAGAAATACAAAATGCTGCTCCAAACCAACATGATTACAATAAAACATATAAATAAACATATATAAATATATACAACAGACACAAGTACAAAAAAACACATTGTATATTGTCTTGACACTCGATGTCTTTAATTGGGACGATTAAATATCCATACGATGTAAGTCCAACAACTCTAGAAAAGCAAACACACAGTCACATGATAAGATGATTCAATATTACCTTGTATGTTTCCACAATCCCATAAAAAGGACATGCCCGTGTATCCTACTCCCGTAACGTATTATGCCCATATGAAAGATGGCGTCCGAACTAACTGAGTTTAACAATGCACATGCGCATCCCGATATCGTGTTTGCCCATATTAATCATGGCGCTGCCATCGTTAAAAGTATCATAATGCGCATGCGCATCATGTCAGACAGCGAAGACTGTATTCTGCCCTTAATAAACGTGATGTTCATATTACCAATACCCCGCACTGCGCATGCCTTAGGTCTTGCTTACAACGAGATGCAAACCGGACTCAATCATGGAAACTACAGCAGATCGTGGGCCTCACAAACAGATAAGAACTCACAGGATAACCCTTCAATGACACAAAGAAAAATCATGAATGATAATAAACACGCTATGCACAGGTAAGTATATCACATTTTGAAGATAGAAAAAGTATATATGTATATGGAAACAAATGTATCCAAATGATGACCACCTAGTATAACTAATGTTATTAAATGGAGTGGATATTATAATGTAATGTACAGGAAACCATGTTGATGTCATAGCGTATACCCAATACCTGGGACGAAACATTGGTTCCTGAAAATAAGTCAGACAATGTATCTAAACATAATATACAAAAAAAGTATTCAACTCCATTAATAAATGTATAACAAATCATTCCGCTTATTAAGGCCATGTGGAAAGCGTGTATTGAGTTTGAATATCCATTTGGCTTCCAATAATTTTAATTGATACTCCCTATCTCCTCCACGGACAGATTTCCTCACCTGGTCAATAGCTTTAAAAGAAAATGTGCTAATATCACTATTATGGTTAGTAATAAAATGTTGTGAGACTCCTGTTGATTTTGCACAATTTTTGTTCACTATGCTATAAATGTGTTCCGCTATCCTGATCTTTACAGCACGTGTGGTACATCCCACATACTTTTTATTACATTCGGTACAAGTTATCATATAGACAACATATGTACTTGAGCAATTTAAAAATTGTCTTATTTGATAGATGCGCTTCTTCTCAGAATCCTTAAACATAGGAGTCTTATCCACAAATCTGCACATATTGCATCTATTAGTACCACACTTGAAAAAGCCTTTCAGATGTAACCATGTTTCACTCTGTACTGATGTATTACTATTGTAAAGGCTCGGTGATAACATGTTCCCCAGCGTCTTACCTCTTTTGGAAACATACTTGCACCCTTGTGCTAAGATGGATCCAAGGACCTCATCCTGATATAAAATTGGCATGTTCTTTTTAATAATATCAACAACCTGTTTATAATTATGGCTGAAGGTGGTGGAAAAATAAACATTCATATTATCAATTTTGGTAGTATTTGTTTCTTTAGGAATAAGCAAAGTTTTCCTATCATAATTTGCCACAATTGTTTCTGCTCTCTTAATGGTCCACTGGGGATAGCCCCTATCTCTAAATCTCTTACCAATCTGTACCCTGTTATTATGAAAATTTTGTTCCGTGGTACAGGCTCTTTTGGCCCTAATCAGTTCGCCTAAAGGAAGTGATTTTTTAGTATGAGTGGGATGCTGGCTGTCTGCATGGAGTAGAGTATTCCCAGACAAAGGCTTCCTATAAAGACTAGTCTTAACTGTACCAGTGTCTGTGTCCGCAACTAAGGTTATGTCCAGGAAATCAATACTGATATCCTCCACTCTATGCGTGAATTTGAGATTGAAATCATTGTTATTAAGATAACTCATAAATGCAGGAATATCCTCGTTCCTTCCACACCACACGATTAAAAGGTCATCTATATAACGGCCAAACCAGGCCACTGCTTGTCTGAAAGGGTTTTGAATATTGTATATAAAAAGGTGTTCCCAGAATGCCATAACCAAGTTTGCCAATGAGGGCGAAAATTTCGCCCCCATTGGCGCACCCCGTGTCTGTAAAAAAAAATTCACCATTAAACGAAAAATAATTGTGTGTAAGTAAATAATTAACCACATCCAATACATACTCACAAAACTCCGGTAAAAAATCTGTAAATTTGGTAAGATGAAAGATTAGAGCCTGTCTGGCAATATCGTGTGGTATGGAGGAATAAAGAGAGGAAACATCACTGGATACCCATTTGTAATCCCCCCTCCACTGAAACCCATCAAACACCTCCAGCAATTCCTTAGTGTCCTTTATGTAGCCAGGGATCCTATTGACTAATGGTTGTAATATACCGTCTATCCACTGACACAATTTTTCATTTAATGAATCAATGCCGGAGATGATGGGTCTCAGTGGAGGGGGGTCAACATTCTTATGGACCTTGGGCAGCCCATGAAACACCGGAATAACCGGACATTTTGGTCTCAAATATCTGACATCAGATTCCGTAAAAATTCCCAACATGCGCCCCTCCTCTAGAAGTTTATCCAAAACCTCTGAAAAAATTAATGTAGGATCCGAGGGAAGGCGCCTATAGGTATCCATGTCGTTAAGTATCAGATATGCTGCCTTCTCATAATCATCACTATTCATAACTACTATCAAACCCCCCTTATCCGCCGCTCTAATAATTATGTCTTTATTTGATTGCATCTTAGATAAACTATTTCTCTCACTCCTAGACAAATTGTCGGGGATTGGGAGAGTTGATATTTCTCTATATAATTTACTCAAATCCCTTTCCACCATAGATTGAAATTGGTCAAAAACTGGGCTTCTGGATGTTATTGGGTAATAGGAGGGATTTTTGATATTAATACAGGTGTCTATGTCAAGTGATGTGTTGGTATCTGCCAAATCCTGTAAGTCCAACATACAACATTGTTCATTAAACATTAATCCCTTAAATTCATTATCCTGCATTGCTTTTGAAGTATACCGTTGACCCTCCTGCATTGTTGTAAAAAAATGTCGTTTAACTGTTAAGTTGCGTACAAAATGATTAACATCAAGCAATGTGTTGAAAAGATTGAATTTACATGAGGGTACAAACCCTAAACCTCTTGAAAGTAAGGCTAAATCCACCCTATCCAAATGGGTATTGGATAAATTCAACACATTGTTTGAAACCAAAATAGGATTTGTTACACTCTGATCCCCCACAACACGGGTACATGAACCAGAAAAACTTTTTTTCTCATTACACACACCCACTACATTCTGCGATTCCTCCTCGTTTGATAGCGATTTTTTGCCGTGTTTGCGACCACCTCTGTGTTTGAATCTTCTAGATTTGTTTGACGTTCTCCTTTTTTGTTGGGACCAGGACGTTTCGCTCCTCCCTCTAAAAAAGACGCAGATGGAGTGGAAATTCCCCTGGTTTGTAGACATCCAACTGAATCCGAAAACTCAGAGTCGTACTCCGATGAGCTGAAGGATACATAGCGGTGGTTCCTTTGTCGCTTATAGGGCCTCTTATTTCCTTTCAGGATGGAACGGGGTGTTGAAGAAAAATCATGCCAATAGTATATCTGATTTTTATCATAATCCTCCTTATCTCGATTATATTTGGATCTCTTAATATCCATGATTTTACCCTCAAGTTCCTTGATATTCTTATACATTTTGTCACAATTCAAATCAAAGTCTTGGTGATGTTTATACTTAAGCAACTCTTCCCTGGTCGAAACAATGTCAGCATTTAGTTTTTTCAGTTTGTCCTCCTCATACCGGATAATTAGCTTCATTAGACTCAGAGAACAGTCTGATAGTATTGCTTCCCATTCAGACTTGAAAGTTTCATCAAAAACATTGGTTGAAAATTTCTTCAAACGTAAACCCCGTGGAATCATATTTTTATCCACGTACGTCTTTAGTGTATTAGCATCCAGCCAGGTCCTTGTCTCTTGGGACAATAATTTGAACAACTTAGTAAGAGTTGTCTTAAAATCCACATGAATCGTAGCCGCACTCGGCTCCTCATTAAACAAATCGTAAAAACGTTTGCTTCTACCATCACTGATATCAGCGCCTCCAACTGTGTCTACATTAGTCATGATGGTTGTACACCTATTGAACTATACCATCCAAAATTATGTATTTATCAAGCTAGAAAAAAGCTCCAAGATATTTCAAAAAATATGTCAGAGGGTTCATTCGAACATGAGCCGTTATATAGATGACCTTTTAATCGTGTGGTGTGGAAGGAACGAGGATATTCCTGCATTTATGAGTTATCTTAATAACAATGATTTCAATCTCAAATTCACGCATAGAGTGGAGGATATCAGTATTGATTTCCTGGACATAACCTTAGTTGCGGACACAGACACTGGTACAGTTAAGACTAGTCTTTATAGGAAGCCTTTGTCTGGGAATACTCTACTCCATGCAGACAGCCAGCATCCCACTCATACTAAAAAATCACTTCCTTTAGGCAAACTGATTAGGGCCAAAAGAGCCTGTACCACGGAACAAAATTTTCATAATAACAGGGTACAGATTGGTAAGAGATTTAGAGATAGGGGCTATCCCCAGTGGACCATTAAGAGAGCAGAAACAATTGTGGCAAATTATGATAGGAAAACTTTGCTTATTCCTAAAGAAACAAATACTACCAAAATTGATAATATGAATGTTTATTTTTCCACCACCTTCAGCCATAATTATAAACAGGTTGTTGATATTATTAAAAAGAACATGCCAATTTTATATCAGGATGAGGTCCTTGGATCCATCTTAGCACAAGGGTGCAAGTATGTTTCCAAAAGAGGTAAGACGCTGGGGAACATGTTATCACCGAGCCTTTACAATAGTAATACATCAGTACAGAGTGAAACATGGTTACATCTGAAAGGCTTTTTCAAGTGTGGTACTAATAGATGCAATATGTGCAGATTTGTGGATAAGACTCCTATGTTTAAGGATTCTGAGAAGAAGCGCATCTATCAAATAAGACAATTTTTAAATTGCTCAAGTACATATGTTGTCTATATGATAACTTGTACCGAATGTAATAAAAAGTATGTGGGATGTACCACACGTGCTGTAAAGATCAGGATAGCGGAACACATTTATAGCATAGTGAACAAAAATTGTGCAAAATCAACAGGAGTCTCACAACATTTTATTACTAACCATAATAGTGATATTAGCACATTTTCTTTTAAAGCTATTGACCAGGTGAGGAAATCTGTCCGTGGAGGAGATAGGGAGTATCAATTAAAATTATTGGAAGCCAAATGGATATTCAAACTCAATACACGCTTTCCACATGGCCTTAATAAGCGGAATGATTTGTTATACATTTATTAATGGAGTTGAATACTTTTTTTGTATATTATGTTTAGATACATTGTCTGACTTATTTTCAGGAACCAATGTTTCGTCCCAGGTATTGGGTATACGCTATGACATCAACATGGTTTCCTGTACATTACATTATAATATCCACTCCATTTAATAACATTAGTTATACTAGGTGGTCATCATTTGGATACATTTGTTTCCATATACATATATACTTTTTCTATCTTCAAAATGTGATATACTTACCTGTGCATAGCGTGTTTATTATCATTCATGATTTTTCTTTGTGTCATTGAAGGGTTATCCTGTGAGTTCTTATCTGTTTGTGAGGCCCACGATCTGCTGTAGTTTCCATGATTGAGTCCGGTTTGCATCTCGTTGTAAGCAAGACCTAAGGCATGCGCAGTGCGGGGTATTGGTAATATGAACATCACGTTTATTAATGGCAGAATACAGTCTTCGCTGTCTGACATGATGCGCATGCGCATTATGATACTTTTAACGATGGCAGCGCCATGATTAATATGGGCAAACACGATATCGGGATGCGCATGTGCATTGTTAAACTCAGTTAGTTCGGACGCCATCTTTCATATGGGCATAATACGTTACGGGAGTAGGATACACGGGCATGTCCTTTTTATGGGATTGTGGAAACATACAAGGTAATATTGAATCATCTTATCATGTGACTGTGTGTTTGCTTTTCTAGAGTTGTTGGACTTACATCGTATGGATATTTAATCGTCCCAATTAAAGACATCGAGTGTCAAGACAATATACAATGTGTTTTTTTGTACTTGTGTCTGTTGTATATATTTATATATGTTTATTTATATGTTTTATTGTAATCATGTTGGTTTGGAGCAGCATTTTGTATTTCTTTTGTGTGTTAGTATTGGTTTTAACTGTTTGTTTATATGTATGATCAGGATTGGTTAATTTATATTCGGTACAGCTGAGACAGGTGCAAGGTAGACATGTATTTAAACTCTGTGCTCAGTTGTCCGGTAGACTATGACTAAGAGAACTATATTCTCGAAACGCGTCAGTCAGACTTAATGCTGTTTCCATCTTGCCTATACCATCCATGTCTGTGACCCAATTTTAATGTGGCTACGAACCATTTAATAAAGTAAGAAAAAGATTTTTTACGGATACGCTGGATCTTCAATTTTTTATTCCTGTGGACGTGTTGGTTCCAAGATGGCAGCTTTAAACATGTCTTCCATGTTGGACACCGACCCCTAGCAGTGTGGTATACACAAGACGGTATTCCCAATCACTATTTCCATTGATTTACGTATCTCTATACCTTTGGACCACCCTTAGATCATGGACATTTAGGGATGCACATTGCCCCAACACTATAGACATACAAACTGTCATAAGGGAAACAAAATCATATCCTTAAGGCATATACCATGTGCATCTCCCCACACAACATGGTTCTTATCTCTTGGCTCTGATTACCATATAGGCCAACCCATAGCTTTAAGCATTTCACTTTTTTGCCTATGTCACGCTATGTCTCCTATGACCCTCCTGCTACTCAGTTGCACTCACTCCTACAAGGCATATTTTATCTTGTTCCATTACTCCATTCCACATCTCCATGGGGCCCACATCCAGTGAGTTGTTATACACTATTGGGCTTAACTACAGATCTCTCCCAATCACACATGGCACCTATCCATCCCCATGATGATCCAAGCCTGTGCATGTGAACAACTATCTTTATCTCGAGAAGGACCACCAGAACCTTTACCATCAATGATGTCACGGCTACATTTCTACATGATAAGGTAAGCTTACATGCGGAAAGATGTTCGGAATGAAAACGGTGTGGACCAAGAGTCCCTAGAGATCGAATAGGTATTCAATCGAATACTACGGTATTCTAAATACTCGTACTCGATCGAGTACCACTCACTATTCAAATGGAAAATTTGATGCAGAACCAGCATTGATTGGCCGAATGCTATACAGTCGGCCAATCAACGCTAGTTCTTCTCCTACCCTTAGAAGTCTTCTCCTCGCTGCGTCCCCACGGCGTCTTCCGGCTCTGAATTCACTCTGCTAGGCATCGAACCTGGGCAGAGCCAACTGTGCATGCCCACGCTACAAGAAAATGGCCGCTTTGACTGTAAGCGACCATTTTCTTGTAGTGCGGGTATGCACAGTCGGCTCTGCTTAGGCCCGATGCTTGGCAGAGTGAATTCATTGCCAAATGACGACGCGGGGACGCTACACAAAGAAGACTTCTCGGAGAATCCAGCCCGACCCTCACTCGTGGACATGATAAGTTCAGTTTGATCGAATGTTGCCTACCCCTGAAACGAGCATTTTTCCCGCATAGACTATAATAGGATTCGATATTCGATTTGAGTAGTCAAATATTGAGGGGCTACTCAAAACGAATAGCGAATATCGAGTATTTAACTACTCGCTCATTTCTAGTGACTATGTGTTGTGGGTCTGCAAGTATTATATTTTAGGGTCTGTAGAGACCAAAAAATTTGGTTTCGACCAAAAAAAATTGGATTTACAGCAAACCTTGTGAATATTCACCAAATAAATTGTGAGGTTTGTCCATCAATATTTTATTACCAATCATGGTTACTCTCCATTTGGAGATAGAGGCCCTAGAAAGAGGTGAACGTTGGCCGCAGTAGAGAAGCTTTCACTTCAGGTGTCCATCAATGTGAATTTCTGATCAGTGTTGAGGCCTTCATTACCCACCCCAAGTACACAGTGTACAATATCCTTATATTACCAGTTTTAGGATATGAAAATTCTTGGACAGGATATCCTACATAACATCTTACATATAGATCAGCGGCTTGTCTTCATGTCGTGGCCAAATGTTCTTATTGGAAAGAAGGCAGAAAGACATCTCCACAGAGCAGATTTGATCTCCTGGTTCCTCAGACTGTATATTATGGGATTTAATAATGGCGTCCCAGCTGTGTACAGAGGAGACACAATCTTCTTTACATTGTAGGTGAAAAGATTGGATGGGATCATGTAGACGTTCATAAGGGTCCCATAATAGGTGCTCACGACCACCAAATGAGAACTGCAGGTGGAAAAAGCTTTCCTCCTCCCACCCGTAGAAGAAATCTTGAGGATGTTAATAAAGATGGAGACATAAGTGAATGATATAAAGAAAAATGGAAAAATAATAAATGGTATGGTCAAGATGAAATCTAGTATGTCCAAGGTGGAATGATCGGAGCAGGTCAACTCTAGAAGAGGAGCGAGGTCACACAAATAATGGTCCATGACGTAAGGACCACAAAACGTAAAATTACAGACAAACAGGAATAATACTAAAGCCACCAAGAATCCTATCAGCCATGACGAAAGGGTCAGATAGGAGCGTAGCTTTATGTCCATGATGGAACTGTAATGGAGAGGTCTACAGATGGCCAGATATCGGTCATACGACATGACCGTGAGGAGAAGACATTCGGCAGTGGTGGTACCGCTGTAGAAGAAGAGCTGTACGATGCAGTCAGTGACCTTTATGAAGCCTCCTTGGTCTTTCACCACATGGAGCATTTTAGGGGTGATGGTTGATGTAAGTAAGACGTCAGAGAAGGACAGATGACTCAGGAAGAAATACATTGGGGACTTAAGACTCTGAGATATGGCCACCAACATGATGATAACCCAATTGCCAAGTAGTGTCAGGATGAAGAGGAGAAGAAAAATGCTAAATAAGAAATAATTCAATGGCCAATAGTTTCGAAAACCCAACAAAAGGAACTGCGTGACAATGGTCTCGTTGACTACTGCCATCACCTGAAGACTCAGAAGATGTAACCTCAGGAGGTCAGCTTTATATTGTAGTCACAGGTCTTCAATTATGGAACATGACAGTAGATTCAACAATGAAGCAATGCGTAAATAGAAACAGGACCCCTGTAGAAAGACAGACTGGGCCCCATGACCTTCACTTTGAGGGAACCAGTCTTATTGGATTCTAGGACAGGCACACGACTAACAGGCAACAATGTTTAGCACTTGTAGGTGATTTCAGATCAACATCAGTCAGGGACATGAGCTACAGTTGTCTCACATTTTTGGCCACTTTCAAGGCACATCCACCTTAACAAACGTGAACCCGAACTAGTGATGATAGAGATTAGAAAAGCTGTCAAATGTCTCATGTAAATGGATTCCTACAGAACAAATTGCCCAATAATTTTACACCAGGGGACATGTTCAATGGTCTTCAATATAATACGAGTGCCCTGCCCCATACCATTACTATACTGGTGTCATCTTCTCTACCTTATGGCCATGAAGTCTAATGAAACTGATTCTGCAAAATCCAACCCGAGATTGTCCCAGGATGGAGAGAGAGGGGTAATGTGTTATCATCATTTCTGGAAATGTCCGATATCTGGAGACAATAACGAGGCTCGAGGAAACATTCGCAAGGATTTTCTGGGCACTTGTAGGAAGAAGAAAGGAAACTGCTCCTGATCAGAAACGACAAGAATATCCTGAACCCATCAGTCCCCGGTATTGGTGGGACGTGCAGGGTATATAGTTACATGAGTGTTAGTGATACAGGAGGAGATCTGATGTAGGAAGTCACCGTCACCATGTGTGCTGTCATAGCAAAACAGCAACCCAGTGTACAAAGAGTTAAGTACAGAGTATACAGAGACGATGTGCAGGGTTGTGCTGCAGTAAAGGAGAGAAACAGGATTCGCAATGTTTTATGTATCTACATAATTGTCAAAACCAAATGGGAGATCAGTCCTAGAGAAATCACCGAAATCTCCTGAGTATACACGACAAACAAAGAGCTCTCTCGTGTGTACAGGATGGTGTGAAATCTATTATGGTATAACCTGGGTATATTCTAAGTATAAATATATATATATGTACAGCTGGTATAGGTTATACATCATCTTGTATATAGTGATATGTACAGCCGGTATAACCTGGCTGTATACTGCATATAATTATTAGAAATATGCAAATAGTGAAATATTCAAAATTCGATTTGAGTAGCCCCTCAATATTCGACTATTCAATTGAATATTGAATCCTGTTATAGTCTATAGGAAAAAAAATCTTGTTTCAAAATTCGACCAATTGGAGTCACCAAGTCCACTATGACACCCCAGGAAATGATGCCAACACCTCTGGAATGACACTGGGACAGCAGGGGGCGCATGTCTGGGGGCATCTAACACACCAAAGACCCTCTATTACCCCAACATCACAGCCTAACAACTACACACTTTACACACTCAATACCACCTCTATGAAAGTGGAAAAATACCTGGAAACCTTCTTTCCTCTACATTAGTATGGACAAAAAGACAAATTTTAAGCTAAAGAAACATTAGCATGCACCGTGTGTGTGTGTGATGTGGTGAGACCTCCAAAAATTACTTTTCAGGCTTTTGAGGTGAGGTAAGCCTTGGAATAGTAGAGTATTAGGCTCTTGGGATGACTTGAGGATTGTAAGTGCATGATATTATGCTTTTTGCTTTTTGCACTTTAAATGTCATTTTTCAACGGTGATGGTGGAGGAGGAGGACAAGGAAGATGAACTGGTGAGCTGGAGCACAAACATGGAACATGTTGGGGTGCTTGACACTGGTGGAGATGCAAATCCTTGGGTCAATCCAGTGGCTGTTCATTTGATCAGTGTCAGCCGGTCAGCTGACAGATGGCTGTGCTTATTGATTTTGATGCCACCGGCTGCGCTGAATACCCTTTCTGATAGGACACTGGCGGCAGGACAGGACAGCACCTCCAAGGCATATAGGGCAAGTTCCAGCCACGGGTCCAACTTCGACACCCAATACGTATACGGCGCAGAGGGATCGGAGAGGACAGGGCTGTGGTTGGCCAGGTACTCACGCAACATGCGCCTATACTTGTTCCTCCTGGTGACACTAGGACCCTCAGTGGCGTTAGATGGTGAGTGGGTGCCATTAACGTGTCCCAGACCTTGGAGAGTGTGCTCCTGGTGGGTGTGGCCCGGATGGCAGTTGTTAGCCTGTTGGAGGAACTCTCCTGTGTGCCGCCAGCGAGGGTTGATGGAAACTAGAGATGAGCGAACACTAAAATGTTCGAGGTTCGAAATTCGATTCGAACAGCCGCTCACTGTTCGAGTGTTCGAATGGGTTTCGAACCCCATTATAGTCTATGGGGAACATATACTCGTTAAGGGGGAAACCCAAATTCGTGTCTGGAGGGTCACCAAGTCCACTATGACACCCCAGGAAATGATACCAACACCCTGGAATGACACTGGGACAGCAGGGGAAGCATGTCTGGGGGCATAAAAGTCACTTTATTTCATGGAAATCCCTGTCAGTTTGCGATTTTCGCAAGCTAACTTTTCCCCATAGAAATGCATTGGCCAGTGCTGATTGGCCAGAGTACGGAACTCGACCAATCAGCGCTGGCTCTGCTGGAGGAGGCGGAGTCTAAGATCGCTCCACACCAGTCTCCATTCAGGTCCGACCTTAGACTCCGCCTCCTCCGGCAGAGCCAGCGCTGATTGGCCGAAGGCTGGCCAATGCATTCGTATGCGAATGCAGAGACTTAGCAGTGCTGAGTCAGTTTTGCTCAACTACACATCTGATGCACACTCGGCACTGCTACATCAGATGTAGCAATCTGATGTAGCAGAGCCGAGGGTGCACTAGAACCCCTGTGCAAACTCAGTTCACGCTAATAGAATGCATTGGCCAGCGCTGATTGGCCAGAGTACGGAACTCGACCAATCAGCGCTGGCTCTGCTGGAGGAGGCGGAGTCTAAGATCGCTCCACACCAGTCTCCATTCAGGTCTGACCTTAGACTCCGCCTCCTCCAGCAGAGCCAGCGCTGATTGGCCGAATTCCGTACTCTGGCCAATCAGCACTGGCTAATGCATTGTATTGGCGTGATGAAGCAGTGCTGAATGTGTGTGCTTAGCACACACATTCAGCTCTACTTCATCGGGCTAATAGAATGCATTGGCCAATCAGCGCTGGCCAATGCATTCTATTAGCTTGATGAAGCAGAGTGTGCACAAGGGTTCAAGCGCACCCTCGGCTCTGATGTAGCAGAGCCGAGGGTGCACAAGGGTTCAAGCGCACCCTCGGCTCTGATGTAGCAGAGCCGAGGCTGCACAAGGGTTCAAGCTCCACACCTTGAAGGCTGGCAAGCTCCACACCTGCTACCAGATTTCCACCGCTATCACACACAACCATTCCTGGGCCAAGTAGCAGCGACGAAAACCACATTGCCGTCTCCTTGAGGAGACAGTGTGCTTCTTACCCCCCAAGCTGATGAGCTTCAGCATGGCCTGCTGACATCTCCCTATGCCAGTGCTGCAGCATTTCCAGCTCGCAGCTGGGGTTTATGTTACGGCAAAGGAGGAGGAGGAGGGTGGTGGTTCTGAACCCCTGCCAGAAATCTTGGGCAGGGAGAAGAGATAGGCTGCCCCACTTTGCGACCCGGTTCCAGCCTCCACTACATTCACCCAGTGTGCTGTCAGTGAAATGTAGCAGCCCTGTCCGCATGCACTTGTCCATGCGTCGGTGGTCAAGAGAACCTTAGTGAAAAGCTCGGAACTAAAGGCCCGCCTGATGTTACAGGACACATACTGGTGCAAGGGGGGGACGGCACAGCGGGAGAAATAGTGACGGCTAGGGGCAGCATAGCGAGGTGCCACAGCTTGCCATCAAGTAACGGAAGGCCTGAGTCTCCACAAGCAGAAACACCAACATCTCCAGGGCCAGCAGTTTGGAGATGTGGCTGTTTAAGGCTTGGGCATGTGGGTGTATTGCACTGTACTTTTGCCTGTGCTCAAATGCTTGGGATATGGTGGGTTCCACAACCACAAAATTACCATGAGATGGCAGATGCACCAGTGTTTGGGCATCAGGACACACCAATTCATCTGTTAGCTCCTGGGATTCAGGAAGTGATTGAACATAGTGTGAGACGGTAAAAGGACCCAAAAACAGCTCCTGGGTGGGGGCAAAGGTGAGATAATGTTGGGAAGATTGGGCATGTTGGAAGGAAGGAGGGGAAGACTCTTGGGTAGGAACAAGGCTGGATGTAGTGGCTGACTGGCTGGTGGACAAGCCTCTGGAAGCATTATCCGCTAGCCATTGTGACACCTGTTCCTGGTGCTCGGGCCTGGTCTGCGTTGTACCCTGCACCCTGCTTAACGTTGCCATCAATCCGGGGATTGTGGATGAGCGCAATGCTGGCTGCCCCTCACCAGTAGGCATTGGATTGGCCGCGGCCTTGGCCCCCACGCACCCTTCCTCGTCCCCGACCCTTTGCGCTAGCCTTACGCATTTCATGATGTATACAAGCGTACTCTTTCGCAAGTATGCATGGTATATATTTAGAGCGTATAGCAAGGACAGTATATAGTGTATGGCAAGTATACACCTTGCTTCACATCCGTATGGAACAGGTATATTGGGCCCACATTTAGAGCATATAGCAAATACGGTATATACTGTATACCGGTATAAAAGGTGGTAGGGAATTGGAGCCCTACAAAGGACTTTTGTGAATATTATCTGCAGGATGAGTGTATATACTGAGGATGTATATACACTCTTCAAGCAGTGTAGCTCTTATAAGAGATGTTAGTTTAATATTCCTGCCTAACTGAAGCTAATTCCTAGCTAACCCTGAGCAGTCGTCTCTCCCTCTCTAAATCCAAGCTGCATCTAAAACAAATCTCATAGGTAGAGATGAGCGAACAGTAAAATGTTCAATATTCGAGATTCGTTTCAAATTGCCGCTCAATATTCGACTACTAATATCAAACCCCATTATAGTCTATGGGGGAAAATGCTTCGCTACAGGGGATCCCACCATTCACTCAGGAGAGTCACCAAGTCCACTATCACACCTCAGCAAATGATGCCAACACCTCTGCAATGTAACTGGGACAGCAGGGGAAACATGTCTGTAGGTATCAAGTACCTTTATTATGTCGGCATCCCTGTCAACTTGCGATATGCACGAGCTGACTTTTTCCCATAGGAATGCATTGACTAGCGTTGATTGGCCAGTGTACAGCATTTACAAGTTTTTAAATAAATTTACACAAGTTCTATCAGACTAATTTTACCTTCTCAGTAAAATACAACATGTCACGAAAAAACATTATCAGAATTGCTTGGATGCGCTATACTGTTACAGAATTATTCTCTGATAAAGTCACACATTGCAAATTTTGCACAATTTGGCTTGGTCATTAAGGTCTAAAAAAGGCCAGTCACTAAGGGGTTAAGCATTTGGACAGATCAGTTTTATAATGACTCTCCTGATCTCTGTGCTCCGTAAACTGTAGATGATAGGGTTAAACATCGGGGTGACCACGGTGTTCAGGAATGACAATGCCTTATTAAGATACATATAGTAGCCTCTTGGAGACATATAGAGGATGAAGAGTGTCCTGTAATATACTGACACTACAGTCAGATGGGCACTACAGGTGGAAAAGGCTTTCTGCTTTCCCATAGACGAGGAAATCCGGAGAATAGACCTTAAAATGTAGATATAACTCACAATGATGAAGAGAAACTGAAGAACCCCAAACACAATGGTCACAATGGAAACTTCAATCCTCACGACTATAGGGTCTGAGCAAGAGAGCTCAAGGAGTGGAGCAAGGTCACAAAAAAAACATCCAGATACCCAGGACCAGAGAGACAAATAGTAAGGGAGGCCTAAACTCATGATGGAGGTGTAATGTAGCGGCCTACAGATGGCCAAGTATCGATCATAGGACATGACGGTGAGAAGACTACATTCAACCACCGCAGAGGACCCAAAGAAAAATAACTGGGTGAGACAACCTCGGAAAGAGATATGGCCTCCATCCTCTGATATGACATAGATAGAATTAGGGGCAACATTTGTGCTGATCAACAGGTCACATAAGGAGAGCTGGCCAAGAAAGAAGTTCATGGGAGATCGTAGAGAGCGATGGAAAGAAACCAGAAGAAAGATCAACACATTGCCAACGACCGTACCTAGGTAAACCACCAAGACCAGCAAGAGAATGACAATACGGTAATGGTGAAGGTTTTGGAAGCCAACAAGGAAGAATTCAGTCACCCGGGTTTTGTTGGCCATCCTAAAGATGTCAAAATGCAAAAACATTGCTGTAATATAATGTCCAATTAAGGAGCTGGGGAAGAATGTCCCATCGTATTGGACTATAAATTACCTTCCGCTGTATTTTATTATTTTTCTGGGAATTCTTATCACATGTTACTAAAGCAGATAACTGGTTCCAGATCTTCATATCTCTATGACCTGAGAGACACAAGCATGAGGTTGTAGTAAATCAGAGTTTATATACAGTCCGGGATCCTTAGAGATCTGTCCTTTGTGTCCGAGGAATTAGATCTTAGGGGACTTTAATTTTTTTCCCTTCCTTCATTAATTAATGTCTCAGAAAGCAAATAAATAAATAAATAAATCTTGAATGAAGGAAAACATAGTGTAAGCCAATGGCTGGTAGTGGAGGGGTGGACTTCTTACCCAGACTGCTCAGGTGGGTGACATGAGAAAAATCCAGAAGAGCTTGTTCTCAGTGGACAACTTTGTCTGGGCTGGATTTTTAGGGAATGGTAGATAGGTTGGTAGTGGGGCTTGTCATTCCCATCCCCTCTTGTCCACACCTTGAGGACACTCTGGCGGTATCCCAGCTGTCTTGGGTTTGGCCTCGTTAGAGAGGTATAAGAAGTCTTCTAGGAGAACAGACTTTGGTCAGAACTTGGCTGGAAAGCCACCACAGAGAGAGATATGAATCTGATTGTTTATACAGGGTGTCTGGAAAGTAAGTACACAAAATGAAAGGGTGGACCTTAGCCAGAATATGAAGCGTTTTTTATTAATGAACATGTAAATGGAAATGCACCATTGTGGCGCTGCAGGTAGACTGACACAGTGCATTTCTGCAGGATGAGTTGCCGGTGTTGCTCGAAGACGTGCTTTTGAACATGAGGGCATCGTCCGTGATCACAACCACAACCAATGGCCGAATCGGAGGACCGGACCTATGCTGTGGTCCCCTTGCTCACAGGATTTGACCCCACTTGATTTTGTCTTGTGGGGACATATCAAGTCCATTGTCTATGCAACGCCTGTGCCAACCCGCGAGGAGCTTGTGAACCGCATCCAGGTTGCGTCCGTCGTGGTGAGGGCCATGACAAGTATAAAAAAACGACATCTCGGTCTTCCTGCAGCGCCACAATGGTGCATTTCCGGTCCTATGTTCATTAATAAAAAATGCTTCATATATTGGCTAAAGTACACACTTTTTTTGTGTACTTACTTTCCGGACACCCTGTATAGGTGAGGCAACCAACCTTTGTTTAGTTAGTGGCAAGACAGGCAGGTGTTTTCTTAGTATTTTTCTTTGCTGCTGTATGTACCACTGTTTGTTGGACTGAATAAAGCTCAACATTTGGACTGTTACTTTGGAGTCGGTGTCTATGCCAACCACCCAGCTCCCCCAGATCCTGACAATATTCAGACGTCTCTTCCATTAAACTGTTTCTTGGCTCAATATTACTGAAAAAAGATTAACATGAGATAGCAGAGACACCGACATAAAAAAATAAATATTTGAGATGTACAATGTGCTTCCAGTGCATGATATCCATTACCCATCCTTCACCATAGACATGTATGATAATCCCTCCCCCCCCACACACACACATTTACTTTTACCCTTGTGTTCAGGCAAGAGCTAGGGACCATGAGAAGCCATCCACTGTTGGAATCTTAAGGGTGCAAAGTTAGTGCCAGTATGCTGTCTCCTCCCCAGTGATCATGGTTGCAGTTTTAACTTGTAAATGCTGCCCAGTACTCCCCCTCCCCCCATGCTTCAGTGCATACTCTGCTCTTTTTGCTACTTCTGCTGTGCTCTCCTATAGGGTACATGTGTACATAAAAATAGCAGGGAAAAGCAGGGAAGGGAGAACACAGCCCAAAAAGGTTCACAACAATGGCAAACGGAACACTCACAGACCCTTTGGACGGGGGAAGAAGCTGCCCGGACCTCCAAAGCGATTCCTCCGACATAGGAAAGATTCCGTACAGGAAGTTGCACAAACAGAAGGACGGTCCAGCAATATTCTTCCTTAAAAATTCTTCTTTATTTAAACACACATATTAAAAAGATATATATTGTGTCCAAAGGGATAATTGGATATATTACACAGCGAAGATGAGATGACTGACGCGTTTCGAACACTAAGTTCTTATTCGTAGTCTGATGTTTCAGAAATCCACTGGTTCTTATATACCACAGTAATCATGTGTAAGTAATCCACATAATTACATGAACCCGTGCTGACATATACCAGAAGACACACCTAAAATTTCTAAAAAAACACACTGTGTAATATTAGATTATATGTATTTTCTTGTGACTGACAGCGAAACCAAAAAATAATGAATTGGAAATATTAAGTCCTACCATATATTAAACACCACATGTGTATATGTATATACACTGTTATTTTTATAATGCTTTTTGCAAGGCACACTGATGTTCAGGGTCAGCCTTCCACACCCTGTGTCATATGATAATTTCTATTTTTCAAAAAATGTATTCAGGGAAGGAGAATGGATCCCCTTGATAACAGAGATTGTGCAATAATGTATATCTAAAAATGTACATGCACAAATAAGAGATACCCTGGTCAGGGAAATCCCTCGATGGCAATGGCCACACTTTGACTAATATGGCGCGTGCATGGACTACATTCTGCAGTTGCAAAAAGTTAAATATGTTCGAGACCACCCATAAACTATGCAACTCTGTATGTCTGCGATGCGCATGGGCAATTACGGGATGCCAAAAACAAGGGAATCCCTTACTAAAAATGGCCACACCACACCCAACATGATACATGGGTATGCGCAGACAACTAGTCCCGCAACTTACGGAAGCCAACATTGCCCAAAATAGGTCACAAACAAAAGGAGCTCCTAAGAATCTAGAAAACGCGGACATTCAAGTCCCAAAAAGACACCCATAAATGAAAGAAGAGGTGGAGTCCACGACCCAAGGTAAGCACTGAGCGGGGAATCAAACAACTTATTGCTTTTTGTATTATTAATCCCTCTACAGCATTGCACAGGATTGCAAATGTAAATATCCAATATACAAAAACCCCATATCGAAAAAGTGAATAAATGGATAAATGATAATTAATAACTAATAAATATAGGATAAGTCATTCCTCCTATTTAATCCATTAGGTGATCGTGTATTCAATTTTAAGATCCATGACGCTTCTCTTAATTTAAGAGAGCGTTCCCGGTCGCCACCACGTAAAGGTTCCCTAACCTGATCAATGGCTTTAAAGCGGAAGCTCGCAACACTTCCACCGTGTATACGGATGAAGTGCTGCGAGACTCCCGTGCTCTTGGTACAGTTGTTGTTGGAAATGCTATATAGATGTTCCGAAACCCTCGTCTTCAGGGGGCGTGTGGTGCAACCTATATAATCAAGGTTACATGTGGTGCAAGATATCATATACACCACATAAGAGCTGGAACAATTTAAAAAATATCTGATGTCATACTGTTTGTTCCCACTTGAGTTTTTAAAAAAAGAAGTTTTTTCGGTATATTTGCACACATTGCAACGACTAGTGCCACATCTATGAAAACCCAATAAGTGCATCCACGTTGTGTTGGGTTTGGTGTTATTCGTATAGACACTTGGTGAAAGAAAATTCCCCAATGTCTTACCCCTCTTTGAGATAAACTGACATTTTTCAGACAATATTGATCTAAGGATTTCGTCTTGATTAAGAATGGGTAAATATTTCTTAATTATATTTGTGATTTGCTTGTAATTGCTACTATACACAGTTGAGAAGTATGTCCTGTTCCTATTTTTGTTTTTGGAATTCCCTGTGGGCACTTGTTTGGGAGATAACAATGATTTCCTATCAATCCGTGAAGCGATGTTTTTGGCTCTATCCAGAGTCCACTGTGGATAACCACGTTCTCGGAATCTGTGTTCCATAGTAACGATGTTATTTTTATATGACACTTCCTCAGTACAAGTTCTTCTAGCCCTAATAAATTCGCTTACTGGCAAAGAGTTGATGGTATGTCTTGGGTGTTGGCTTCCTGCATGTAAAAGGGTATTTCCTGACAAAGGCTTCCTATACATATTGGTAGTGATGGTGCCCATATTGCTGTTACCGGTTAAGGTAACATCGAGGAAATTGATGTTACTGACTTCAACGTGGTGTGTAAATCTCAAATTAAAATTATTGTTATTGATATAAGAAATGAAATCCGGTATCCCAGCTGTGTTGTCTCCCCATATAATTAAGATATCATCAATATATCTTCCAAACCACACCAGTGACCGTCCAAAAGGATTATGTGCATTGTAAATGTAAATACTCTCCCAGTATGCCATGACGAGGTTCGCCAATGAGGGCGAGAATTTCGCCCCCATTGGCGCCCCACACGTCTGTATAAAAAATTCCCCGTTGAACATAAAAAAATTGTGAGAAAGTAAGTAATCAACCACTTTGAGAATATATTCACAAAGAATGGGTGAGAAATTGGAGAATTTGGAGAGATGAAAAGACAATGCTTCCAAGGCCACCGGGTGCGGTATGGAAGAGTACAGCGAAGTGACGTCACAAGTCACCCAAACGTAATCATTCCTCCACTGAAACCCATCTAGGACCCTTAAAAGGTCCTTTGTATCCTTAATATAACCCGGGACTCGGGTAACCAATGGTTGGAGAATTTTATCGATCCATTGACAGAGTCTCTCATTGAGTGACCCGATCCCGGAAATGATGGGTCTCAGTGGAGGAGGAAAAACGTCCTTATGGACTTTGGGGAGCCCATGAAAAATAGGAACAACTGGGAAATCGGGCCTCAAAAACTTCATATCTGTCGTAGAAAAAAATCCCAGTTTCATGCCCTCCTGTAATAGTTTATCTAGAATACTAGAAAAGGATGATGTGGGATCCAAGGCTAGTCGTTTATAAGTATGGGTATCGTTCAAGATTTTATAAACAGAATTAACATAATCTGTTGAATTTAAAACAACAATAAGACCCCCCTTATCCGCTAGTCTGAATACCACATTCCTGTCCTTTTGTAATTGCATCAGGCTCTGTCTTTCATTATAAGTTAGATTGTCTAACAAAGGGGTATCCATTGTTTCCTTATAAAGCCTATGAAGCTCATTCTCAACTGCCTGTTGGAACTGTTCCAACACATTGGTGCGAGAACCCACTGGATTATAAAAGGGGTTTCTCCTATCAACCGATAAATCGATATTAAAGGTAGGAGGTTCATCTGCCAGATTTTGAAGATCCTGCAAACAACACTGTTCTTTAAATGTGAGATTTTCAAACTCATTAAGTGAAGAAAACATGGAAACATCTTCAGACTGTTGACCTAAACTACTATCAAAGAAGTGCCGTTTGACAGTCAAAGATCGCACAAATCGGTTTAGGTCCAAGAGTGTCAAAAAGGTCAAATTTTTTGGCTGGTACAAAACCTAAGCCTTTAGATAACAGTGATATATCACTTTTAGTTAATTTTTTGGATGACAAATTTAGCACACTCTTAACACTCTTATTTTTTGGTTTCGCTGTCAGTCACAAGAAAATACATATAATCTAATATTACACAGTGTGTTTTTTTAGAAATTTTAGGTGTGTCTTCTGGTATATGTAAGCACGGGTTCATGTAATTATGTGGATTACTTACACATGATTACTGTGGTATATAAGAACCAGTGGATTTCTGAAACATCAGACTACGAATAAGAACTTAGTGTTCGAAACGCGTCAGTCATCTCATCTTCGCTGTGTAATATATCCAATTATCCCTTTGGACACAATATATATCTTTTTAATATGTGTGTTTAAATAAAGAAGAATTTTTAAGGAAGAATATTGCTGGACCGTCCTTCTGTTTGTGCAACTACATGTGTACATGCACATGTCTGTTAACTTCTTCTTTAAACACATAATAGATGAGGTTGGATGAAGACATCAGTCCATCAAGTCCAACCTATAACTCTACAATCCCCTACAGTATTGATCCAGGGGAAGGCAAAAACACCCCAGAAGGACACCTGAGCAAAGGTTCCTAGCTTGCTAGTGTCCTGCTCAGAAATACCATTTTGTTCTGATTTGTGCATGATATCGGCTGGTTACCTGACCTCACCTTTGTCTCTGTCCTACACTCTTCTCTATAACAGTATCTGACCCGGGCTGTTCCCAACCACTGAATTGGCTACCACAGCCTGACCACTGACCTCTCACAAACCCTGCGAGCCTTGTCCTCAGCATCTCCAGACATCTCTTTTGCCTGATTCTTTGTTATTCATGTTATTTTTTCTTTATGTTATTGTATCTGTCAGGGAATACAAGGTGAAGGCTGTCATTTTTTTTTGATCCACAAATCATTTCTTGACATAATCTCCAGTTTTTCAATATACTTTATATTTCCTAATTAAAAATGTTTTAGGCTGAGCTGTGAGTCACAAATACCGCACCGTCTACTCTTCCTCATCTTAAGTGAAGCTTCATCCTCATAGGGCTCCATTCAGAAGCACTGTCCTTCGTCTATCCAACAGAATCCAACAGATGGCCATTAAGCTTGTTCTTCATGATACTGGTGCAACAAAATTGCATTTGGAAGTCCCCGGCATCCTCATTAGGTTTCTTCTGGCCTATGGCTTACATCACACTGGTGTATAGTGTCATGATTTAGTCAAATGTTGCCATTTTGCCGACGACACCCAAATATATATCTCTGGACCAGACATTACCTCCCTGCTGGCCAGAATTTCAGATTGTCTAGCGGCCGTAGCCTCCTTCCTCTCCTCCCGCTTTCTCAAACTCAACATGGAGAAAACAGAGTTTATCATCTTCAGCCCATCCTGTATGGCCCCTCCTCCTGACCCATCTATCAAAGTTAATGGAACCCCACTTACCCCTGTCCCACAGGCCTGATGCCTTGGGGTAACCCTGGATTCCGACTTATCCTTCAAACCACATATTCAAACCCTCAACAACTCTTGTCGCCTCCAGCTCAAGAACATCTACCGAATCCGCTCCTTCCTCACCCCAGAAACTACCAAGATGCTCGTCCAGGCCCTCATAATCTCCCGCCTAGACTACTGCAACACCCTTCTGCATGGACTCCCGGCAAACACCCTCGCCCCCCTCCAGTCCACCCTAAACTGTGCTGCTCGCTTAATCCACCTCACCCCCGATCCTCATCGGCTGCTCCCCTCTGCCACTCCCTCCACTGGTTACCCATAGCCCAGCGAATTGAGATCAAGCTACTAACGCTAACATACAAAGCCATCCACAACCTGTCCCCTCCATATATCTCTGACCTCATCTCCCGCTACCTGCCCACACGTAACCTCAGATCCTCCAATGACCTCCTACTCCGCTCTCATCCGCTCCTCACACAACCGTCTCCAAGACTTCTCCCGTGCTTCCCCCATACTCTGGAACTCCTTACCACGACACATAAGACTGACCCCCACAATCACAGGATTCAAGAAGGCCCTGAAGACTCCCCTATTCAGGAAGGCCTACACCCCCCAATAACACTATCACCGCACCACCATCTGTACAGTCTCCCCCTCTCCTTCTGTCTCTACCTCCCTTCCCTCATAGATTGTAAGCCCTCGCGGGCAGGGCCCTCTACCCCACTGTGCCAGCCGATCACTGTTAGTATGATATCTACCTGTATATTTTGTGTATTGTATGTAACCCCCAAATGTAAAGCACCATGGAATTAATGGCGCTATATAAATAAACAATAATAATAATAATAATAATAATAATAATAATAATAATAATAATAATTTTGTAGCAAAACTGGGCCATTCTATTGGGGAATTGGGCTTTGTCCAAGCCATTTTTCATCGACTCCTCTGTTTGCCATATGGTTAAATGTCAAGGGACTTTACAAATGTGGTGCAACAAAATGCAGTGTGTAAATGGATATAAAAGACTTTGATTTACATGATGGCTGTCTGTGTTTGGATCTCAGACATTTCTCAATTGCAATCCTACTAACATTATAAAGGTGAACGTTTGTGTGTTTGGATGTTTGTGTGTCACGCAAAAAAACGCTCAACCGATTCGCGTGAAATTTTCCACAATCATAGTTCATAGGCAGAATTGAAAGATAGGCTACTTTTCAGAACAATCATGGACATTTGTTCTTGGCAGGAGCCGTCGAAAACCAGAACTCATAGCAGCAGGTTTGCAATCCCACACACTTCTTAGCATAGCAAGCCACAAACTCCCTATTGCCGCCTCAGGCCAGCCCATAACCCCAGGCAATAACATTTACATATGCTTTCACATTTTCCCGCTCACGTTAAAGTTACTTCAGCGGCCTACCTCTTCCACGCTCCAGACCCGACATCTTTGCCGAACACCAGCGCAATCATGATCCGCGACACCGCCCGGCCTGCCACAGCAACTACACTGTATTTGCAGGCACATGCGCACATTACCGACATACACAACGTCTTCTGGGATGCCACAACTTTGCGGCTATAGCCTAGGCCACAGCGCTGGAAGTCCTCGGCAGCCCGTGACAGTTCCCAACACCGCACTCAGCTTACTGGTCTTGCGCCTTCCCAACCCTCCAGCTTAGCTATGGTGAGTACGCCATGTCATTCGGCAGTGGGACAGTGCATGTGCCGTCAGGAGAGTTAGGGGATTTTGCAAAGGGGGCTAGACAGGTTTTTTTTTTTTTTTTTGGGGGGGGGGGCAACTGGTGGGTGCCATAGGAGGAGGGGGTCTGCAGAAAAAGGAGGGTGGGGAGGTTGACCCGGGGTGCCATGGTGCAGAGAGGATGGGGTCGCAGGGGGTGCCGCAGGGGTGTGGCCGGGGCCATGGGAGAGAGAGGGGGGCCAGTGGCACCGGGGCATGAAGGGGCATGAGCATGGGTGATGAGGGTGGCTGCGGGAGCCAGGAGCAGACAGTAGGTAAAAAGCCCGCGGGGACAGATGAGGAGCAAATGGGACAGAGGCGTGCAGGAGTGGACATAGCGGCACACGGCGGATCATAACCAACGGCGAATGCCGAAATATCAGCAGCTCAGCGCCAACTCCAACCTGCAGACGAAGTCGCGGCAGATGCTAGTAGTAAATATGTAGCATCTATAATGGAATGTTCCATCAGATATGTGGGCGGTACAATCCGAAATCTAAAAATTAGAATTTTATATCAGATCCTATTAACAAAAATCCTGGTATTTCTGGGGCATCAAGACAATTTTTCTCACTTTAATGCAATTGAGTTCCGAAACTACAACTTGGTGGAAATTGGAGAAAAAAAAAATCATATCGGGCCTTTTTTGTGACACCATTTTTGGGTGTCATGTTTTTATGGATTGGTTGGTGCGGCCTTTGTACGTGTGTTGTACGTTATCTCCTGTCACACATGAGTAAGAACTAAAGCAGCTCAATACATGTAAGTAGTTTGGAGACCACAATCCTTGTTTATAGTGTGGGATTAAAACTTAAGATTTAAAGGGGATCTGATACCGGTGCTAGACAGGATCTTTTTGTTTGTAGTCCTGGAGATTGTCCCCAAACACCATAATTGAGTCTCCCTTGTGTTCCTAAAATCAATGGTTACTTACCGGTGAGCTGTAAATCTTTTTTGTTTCCATGTCAGTGCGCCCCATGTGAGTGCTAGAGAGTATAATGTCAGTCAGGGGCAGTAGAGGCTTGGGGAAGATACTGGGTGACCGGCAGAAGCCACAAGAACATCCATGGGAGGCGAGATAAGTAGGGTTGAGCGATCGGGAAAGATCGGATCCCGATCGGCGATTGAGCAAATTTCACGATCGGGATCGGCTGGAAAATGATCGGAAATCGGATTTTAAAATTGATCCTGAAATCTCAAGATCGGCTCAACCCTAGAGATAAGATGGATAAGGTGATTGTTATTGTTTCACATTAGGGGCCCCCATGTTTAAAAACATCTTTATTAGAAACAAACAAAAATATTCCATACTGTGAATACTGTAGCTGGAAAAAAATTTTTTTAAAAAAAAATGTCCGAATAGCTTAATTTTCACCCTTTTCCCAAATAATTGCATAAAAGTTATCCAAACAACAGGCCGTCCGCAAAATGATATCAATGAAAAGTTTCATTTAATCCACAGAAAGTTCCCTACGTACTATGTTTAGAATTTTTAAAATAATTTTAGATTTTTTCTGCAAAAAAGAAAGAAATAGTTTAACCACTTCAGTACCGGCCAATTTGTGGTCCAGGACCAGACACATTTTAGGTTTATTATGTATGTGCGGTTTTGAGGTCTGTAACATTTTTCCCGTATGTCTCAGTCAACTAATTTTTGCGTCTTTTTTCGGGGACACATAGGGCTTTATTTTTATGTTATCTTTATTTTCAAATGTGTTTTAATTTTTTTTTTTATATCCAGGAAAATATAAACAAAATAGGAGGGAAATTGTGTCTGGTTTTCAATTTATAATTATTTTTTTTATTTAATAACACAAAGTGTCACTGAAAAACTTTATAATATCGTTTTTCCTCTCTGTTACGGTAATTTTTATTTTGTATGGTGTTGTCGGGGGTGGGGCTATAACCTTTAATAACGGCGTTTTATTAGCGTATTATTTATTTATTTTTTATTATTATTTTTTAAAAAATTTTTAAAACTTTTTTATTATATTTTTATTTTTTTCTTTTCCAGATTGTGTCCCCATAAGGTGATAAGAGACCTTTGGAGACATCTGATTACTTATTTTTTTGTACTGGAGGCTGATTTCTCCTATAACTGGGGCTGCTACATTTAGCCTCAGTTGCAAGAGAAATCCAGCCTCCTGCACACTGTATACACAGTATGCAGAGCTGATCTGGGGTCCTGTAGGACCCAGCAGCTCTTGTAAGACTCTGCTCTTGGCGCATCACGTGTCCGCCGGGTCAGAGGGCAGCTGAATTATGGCTGCGTCCATAGCCGTGTATACAGTGCTCATTGAGCGCTGTATACACAGCGATCGAGACGGCAGGGGAGGTAATAAATCTGCCCTGTCTTCTCTCTGGGAGCTCCGGCTGAAGTTACAGCCGGCTCCTAGTGAAAGCAGCTGCACGATCTCCGTGCAGCTGCTGGGTTCTGATGGACGTACAGGTACGTCCTGCCAGAACTAGGCAACCACTTCCCGGACGTATATAGTCTATGGGTGGTCCGGAAGTGGTTAAAGAGGACCTTTCACATCTCCACCTACTCCAGTTCTTTGCATCCTTAGGCTAAGTTCACACGGTGGATTTTGGTCCGGAATTTGAGGCAGGATGCCACCTCAGATTTTGGACCAAAAAAACGGCTATCCACGACTGGATGCGGATGCAGTGCATACAGTGTATTGGCATCCAGTTGCGGAATTCCACCCAAATGAATTTGCCTAGTCCGGAGGGAGTGACGCTCTGCGGTCCCCCGTGGCTGATTCAGCCACAGAAGATAGGTCATGTTGCTCATGGTAAAACAAAATGCCCAACTCCCTTTGAATTCAATGGGAAGCGTTTTGTGATCTAGAATTTGATGCGGAATCCACACCAAATTCCGCATCAAAATCAGCCATGTGAACTTAGCCTGAGCGGAAATGCAGCTTTTTTTTAATTGCAGATTTTGCTGCTGTTTTTGAGCCAAAGCCAGGAGGGGATTGAGAAGAAGGAAGAAGTAGAACAACTTCCTACATATTTCCATTCCTTATATAGTCATTCTTGGCTTTGGCTCAAAAAACTGCAACAAAATCTACAACAAAAAAGCTGCATTTCCGCAACATGGGGCCTTACCTAAAGTAGGCGTCGCTCCACTGATTCTGACACAGTTGGGATTTTATCCCAGTTTATTGTAGTGTTCTCCAGTCTGGCCCTGACCACCTGACAGTAGAGAGATTTATTAGTATATTGGGTGCTGAAACGAATTGCTCAGGAATGGTGGGGGCTAGAGAAAAAATCCCAACTGTGCCGAAGTCAATGAAGCAGCACCTAATGAAGGATACCAAGAACAGGAGTAGGCGGAGATGTGAAAGGTCCTCTTTAAATATAACAATATTGACTCCCGCTACCACCTGTCGCATTCTCAGTAAACCCCCTTCACATGATAGTCAAAGCTTGTAACTTTATAGTAAGAATTCAATTCCTATTTTGGATATGTCATTTTTATTAAAGTTATTACTAGAGATGAGCGAACAGCGTTGGATCGAGTACATGTTTCATGTTTGAGTTCAGGCTGTTCGAGATGTTCGATTCGAGTCGAACACCAGATGGCATACTCACTGAAAATTCGATTCCCCTCCCACCTTCCCTGGCGCTTTTTTTGCACCAATAACTGCGCAGGGGAGGTGAGACAGGAACTACGACAACGGAGGCATCGAAAAAATTTTTGCCAATGGCATGGCATTCGGCCAATCAATGCTGGTCAATGCATTCCTATGCAGAGATGTAGCAGTACTGGCCGTGCGCTCAGCTCAGCTACTCCGGAGATGCAGCCAAGTTGAGCGCACGGCCAGCACTGCTACACCAGAGAACCACTGAACCCTGCTGCACACTGAGCTCTGCTGCATCAGAGATGCGATGAACCCTGCTACACATTCAGCTCTGCTGCATCTCAGAGTACAGCATTTGGCCGATCAATGCTGGTTCTGCCGGAGGAAGAGAAGTCTAAGATCGGCCCACAGCAGTCTCCATTCTGGTCCGATCTTAGAGTCTGCCTCCTCACAGACGAGCCTCTGGCAGAACCAGCATTGTTTAGCCGAATGCTGTACTCTGTATGGCATTAGGCCAAGCAATGCTGGTCAATGCATTCCTATGGGAAAAAGTCAGCTCCTGCATATCACAAGCTGACAGGGATCCCAACATAATACAGTGACTTGGGCTTGTTAGATGCCCCCAGACATGCTTCCCCTGCTGTCCCAGTTGCATTCCAGGGTGTTGGCATCATTTCCTGGGTTGTCATAGTGGACTTGGTGATCATCCTTAGTTGAATATTGGTTTCTCTCTAAACGAGTATTTATTCCCCATAGACTATAATGGGGTTCGATGTTCGATCGAACAGTCAAGTATTGAGTGGCTACCCGAATCAAACTTCAAACATTTCACTGTTCGCTCATCTCTAGTTATTATTATTAGTTGCTGAATTTCCATTTAATTACAAAAAGATCACACATGTCACAGGCAGTTGGTTTGATCCTATTGTGACTTTGGGCCACTCCCAAGGGTGGTATCTTTAGAGTCTTCTAGGTGTTCACCTTTTAAGACCCATGTCCATGTCTCAGAATTTGCTAAGGAGACACTTCTAAGTTGCTTCCTCTTGCAGTGGCCCCAATGTAGGTGACAGTTGGTCAGCGACTACAGAGACCCCTATGCAAGTTAAGGAGTCAGTAACAGGTATCAGGCAAATCAAGAGGAGCCGACGGGTGTAGAATAATGTCAAGCCAAAACTAGTAACTGGTATGAGGCAGATGTGGATGAGCAGACAGGTGAAGAGTCAAGACAAGCCAAAGTCGGAAACCAAAATCAAGCAGATCTGTATAAGCAGATTGGTTTGGAGTCAGGACAAGGCAAAGTCAATATCCAACATCAGTCAGATCAGGATTAACAGTCACATACAGGTCAGAAGACAAGGCAAGTACAATACTTTCAAGAACCATTGGAATGCAGGACGAACCAGCAGGTAACCTCACGGGAACTAGCTAAGCTGTGAACCTGTGTGTCTCAGGAAAGGTGTGGCTGGTGAAGCAGATCTTTATAGATACAGGCTGACAGGGATTGGCCGGGAAAGGTCACATGTCTGCATGTTAGCCCAAGTTGTAGGGAGGTAATGTTTGCCCACCCTATAGCCTGTCCCTGCTGCAACCACAGTACGAGGAAGTGCAGAGCTTCATGGAGAGGTAGAAACCACCCAGTGTGTAGCAGAGGTAATGCCGCCGCAACAAAACATGTTTAAAAAACACTAAAAACTATGATAGAATCCAAATTAAAAATAGAATCCTTTATTTTTGGGAACAAAATTTATATACATTTTTTTATAAAATATAAAACCTGCAATAGTTGTGGCAATGAGAAGGATGAGAACCTCGTGTGTCAGCGAAAGGATTTCACTTTGGGATATTTCTAAGTCCATGACCTCAGTAGCCTCTCTGGTCTTAAGTCTTCAACCCCTAGATGGGGACTTGTATATTACTGCAGAGATAGCACCAGGCTGCCTCCTCCTGGTAGGGTCTTGTCATAGGACCTGAAGGTCTAGAGACATTAGTGCAGAGCACCAAAGGGTCAGGCTGGAAAATAGTCAGGAATCGGGTCAGGACAGGCAGCACAGGATTGCAGGTAAGAGACAAGCCAAGGTTGTATACAGGAAAACAAGAGGAAAGAATCAACAACTAGAAGGAATCCAAAAAAATGTTCCAAGGTCACCATTGTCATAAACTGACAAAAAGTATCAGTAGAATGTAGTGGCAGAACCACCGCAGGAGCTCGCAATGCTGTGGACCTACATTGATCAGGCCGAGAGCAGAGGACTGAGCAGAGTTATATAAGAGAGTGACAGCTATGTTTGGATGTACTGGTACATGGACCATATAGAAAGTCATCACACCCTATAGAAGTCACAAGCAGAAAAGGAGGAAGAAGAGAGGCCATGACGGGAGCCACAAGGAGCAGAGAAGGGGGAAGCAGTGCAAAGCTGGTGGCTATGAATGCTGAATGTAGAATGGTGGTGGCCACAAGACCCCAGCGCTATAGTAGTCTTATACATAGGAGATAGACTAGGACATAGGCACACCCTGTTCTGTATATACATGTGCCATTGGTGATATACCTCTATTATACCCTGATACAAGTATCCATCAAATTGCAATGACCTCACAATACAATATATTTAATAAGTAATGTTTTTTCTGAACAACTGTAACTAGAAACCTGACTCGACATGTCTGGGGGTTACAGCCCTGTCACTCACTGCTAAGACTCCTGTATTAGTGAGGTGCGTGCACTGATTTGTAGCATCTCCCACATCCCGGGCAAGCCCAAACCTTTGCATTCATTACTCTGATGATGGTTTATTACGGATCAGTTTTATAATGGCTCTCCTGATCTCTGAGCTCCTTAAACTATAGATGATAGGGTTAAACATCGGGGTGACCACGGTGTTGAGGAATGACAATGCCTTGTTAAGATACAAAGAGTAGCCTTTCGGAGAAATATAGATGATGAAGAGTGTCCCGTAATATATTGACACTACAGTCAGATGGGCACTACAGGTGGAAAAGGCTTTCTGCTTTCCGGAGGAGGAGGAAATTCGGAGAATAGACCTTAAAATGTAGATATAACTCACAATGATGAAGAAAAACTGAAGAACCCCAAATAGAATGGTCACAATGGAAACTTCAATCCTTGCAATTGTAGGGTCTGAGCAGGAGAGCTCAAGGAGAGGAGCAACGTCACAGAAAAAATGGTCAACATTGTTCCTATAACAGAAGTTCAGCTGTAGAACACTGATATGGACCAATAAAGAGCAGAAGCAGCCAATAGCCCAAGACCAGAGAGACAAATAGTAAGGGAGGCCTAAACTCATGATGGAGGTGTAATGAAGTGGCCTACAGATGGCCAAGTATCGATCATAGGACATGACGGTGAGAAGACTACATTCAGCCACAACAGAGACCCCAAAGAAAAATAACTGTGTGACACAACCTCGGAAAGAGATATGGCCTCCATCCTCTGATATTACATAGATAGAATTAGGGGCAACATTTGTGCTGATCAACAGGTCACATAAGGAGAGCTGGCCAAGAAAGAAGTTCATGGGAGATCGTAGAGAGCGATGGAAAGAAACCAGAAGAAAGATCAACACATTGCCAATAACCGTACCAAGGTAAACCACCAAGACCAGCAAGAGAATGACAATACGGTAATGGTGAAGGTTTTGGAAGCCAACAAGGAAGAATTCAGTCACCCGGGTTTTATTGCTCATCCTCATCTGTGAAATAATCAAATTCTGGAAAAAAAAACACAATTTATTTGTAAGAAAATATTCTCTCAATATCCTGGAGGAGACTATCTGTCGGCATTGGACTGTCACTGTGCATTAGACTGTCACTCACCTTCCACTGCTTGGTCCAATATAATTCTTCGTAGTTCTTGTTGCAGGTTTCCTATGGAGGGGTCGGGTTCATCTTCTGGTGCTTCATGTAGCCGTGGTCTGGAGAGACAATGAGCTGGCAATAACATGGAGATTAAATACAATCAGGGATCCGCAGAGATCTGTAGATGGTGCCCTCGATACCGGATCATACGGGACTTTCATCTATTCCCTTAATCAACAATCGGGAAAAAAAATGGAAACAAATAGAATAATTTTCTCAGACATATTCAATGAGATATTAATAACGACGTCGACTCAATTAACTTATTTTTGGACAGAATATCTATGAAGGGTGACCCAAAAGTAATGATAATCAATAATAAACGCAATGAATGTAGTAAAGATAATAATTTATTTTTCTACATAGTCTCCTAACAAGTCGATACATTCAGTCCATCTCTTTTCTAAACTTAGAATTCCCTTAGAAAAAAATTCTTGATCTTGACCCTCAAAAAAATCCCCAACAGCGGTTATCACGTCGCTATCGTCGTCAAATTTCTTGCCCCGGAGGTGTTCCTTGAGCCGAGGAAAGAGAAAGAAGTGACTGGGGGCTAGATATGGAGAATAGGGGGGTGTTCCACCAGTCCAAAGCCCGCTTCTTGGACGGCAGCAACGGCAGCTGAAGCTTTGTGAGCTTTGTGAACCCCCGCCATTGTAACAAAGACTTTGGTTCAACATTCATGACATCAGCCCACCCCACATTATTTCTGAGGACCAATCTCAAGCCTCAGTAGTCTCCTGGGGGTCGTGATGTCACAGTAGACATCAGAAGAGGGCCAAAGGCCCAAATACAAATCTGAAGGTTTGTGTGTCTCCTACTTGCTAAAATGAAAGACTTCCATTGATAAGATTTCCCCTTTTCATCCGTACAGGCTCCATCAGTCAAGCACAAACACAGCCTTACTGGTCTCAATGGATCAATGTGATCCCAATCTAGAATGGTGTAGCTATACCTCTCAAGCATGCCCCAATGTATTTCTCATTCCCATTCTCACTTGAAGAAGATATTCACCCCCTTTACCAACTTCAGCTCTTTGTATCCATCAATAGCCCTTGCTCCCCTTATTCTGGCAAAGTTTGTATTTTTTTTCTCTAGCCCCCACCATTTCTGAGCAATCAGTGTTATTAGTGTCAGCATCCAATATTCCAGTTAGACTCTGTACAGTCATGTGGGTGGTCCTGAACTGAGTCAGGTAGTCTGGAACCACCCACCTGACAGTAGAGAACCCAATTAGCAGTTTAGGTGCTGAAAGTATCAAACTAGATGGCTCAAGAATGGTGGGGGCTAGAGAAAACATTCCAACTATACTAGAATTAACAAAGAGTTAAAGATGGTGGAGGTGGTGGAGGTCCTCTTTAAATTAACACCAATAATACACCTACTGTTTTTTGTGGTGATGCAGTGTCTGCTGGAGCCAACCACATCACCAACTTCTAAGGTCACCCCAATGAGGACCAATCACAGTGACCCAAGAGGTCAAAGATGGTGTGAGAGAGGAGTGGACTATGAGATAGAGCCTAGGAGAGGGGAGCAAAGCTGAGTATAAGGGAAGTTTCTCTTGGTGCCTCCCCCACGCCTCTGTATATTATACCCCACAGACCCCAGAGCATAATCATAGCAATTCAATTTGGAACAAAAGTTGCCAAACATCACAAATACTTGCAAAATCTCTCAAGGGTTCTTCCATCAGTATTAAGGAGCAGTTATCATGATGCTCTTGTGTTATTGTTTTTATTTAATTCTTCTTTTCTTTTTCTATCCTGCACATTTTTAATTTTAGAAAACCAAACCAAAGCATCAAAACAGCAATAGGGTGCACTGAGATACCATCTTCAGAAGTAGTCCCAAGCCAAACCAGTGAGATGGCACAAAGTACTGACCTACTGCTTGGTACCGAGACATTGAGCCCCGGCCTGAATGATCGAAGCAAATCTCTATGGCGGTAATAAAAGGTAAAGTACAAACAGAGTCTCACATCCCACATCCCTTCTAGACCATCATTAAAGAAATCCAGGACCGACCTAATCCAAATCTAATCCAATCCAATCCAATCTGACATCCCTGTTAGTTCATATAGGGAAATGTTTCTCAGAAAAATGACCACAGTTGCGATAGATTTTCCATAGGAGTGATCATCTATAGACGTCAGTATATACTGTATACTGGGGTAAATCACCCCCTGACACCCAATGTAGTAAAACGAAAGCTGCTGTGGTTTAAGCTTGTCCCAGTTGCCTCTTTACTTGCTGTGGTGTGAATACACCCGTATGGATACATTTAGATGTAGCAGAATTAACCGAACTTCTGCAATTGGTTACACTTCTGAAGCCTGATATTGTATCACAGGACAACAATCCCGCTGCATTCCTTTATCTCATTTCAGAAGTTCGGGATAACTCTGCTACATCTGCACATGTTTCATCAGTTTCATCTCCTTTAGACGACTTCTACACAACACCATTTGGTAGAAATCCCGGTTTTCGTCTGTATGCAAATTAGTTCTCTCACAGCACTGGGGGCGGTCCCCAAAGCTGCAAGATAAATAATAAGAGAAAAAAATAAATAAATAGGATCAGCATCACTGGATCCTCTGATGCTCCTAGGCTGGGATAGTGCTACAGTGCGTCTGGTGGTGGTAGCAGTGTTCCTCCAGGGCACTTTCTAGTAGTAATCAGTAGTAACACAGGGTTTTTTGGTCCGGAACCTGAGGCGGAGGCCACCTCAGGTTCCGGACTAAAATATGGGTAGCCGCAACTGAATGCCAGTGCACTGCACCGGCATCCAGTCGCGCACTCCACTCTGGATCAGGCCCAATGAATGGGTCTAGTTGGGAGGAGGGAGTTTCTTCAGGTCGAATCGCGAGGGGACTCGGCCTGAAGAATGAGCATCTCGCTTCTTTTTTCCGGGAGCCGGAAGAAACGGATAAGGCCTCAAAATCCTGACCAAAAAACCCTGTGTGAGCTTACCCTTAGCCTGATGGTGGTTGGAGTGTCTGGATGATAGGTGCAGGAAGGAGACTTTTGAAACAGGGGTATAAATGTAGAAACTGATGTTTTGCTTTATTTTTTTTAAAAACTGAAGAATGACATGGTATATGCAAACAACTTCCAGATATTGGAGGATTTGAGGATTAGGAGATTTCTACTGGGGCTGGAGTTGAGCGCTAAGATGGTACCTTCCTGGGGGGCAGTCTGTGTCTTCGGTAGAGACTAACTGTCTTCTTCTAGGGTCAGGGGATAATCATACACATCAGGGAGAGTGTGTGCCTACATAGGTGTACGGAGACTTACTTAAAAAAAGTGTAAATCTATTCTTCAGGATGTAATTAGGAGAACAGCGCCTCTGTATGCCACCCTCTAGGGATAGCCCCCTTAACATCATGCATGACTCAGTTAATAAGCCTACTGACATGCTGCGGAGTTGATTGCCAAATTAGTATTTCTATTCCAAAAGGAACAGATTCCCAGCTATGGACAGCACTGTTTTGGTCTTTTGGACTTCCTCAGCATAGCGCAGGGATACTAATTTGGTAATGTGAGAGACTATAGACCAGGGTCAGGGGATAATCATACACATTAGGGGGAGTGTGTGCCTACATAGGCGTACGGAGACTTACAAGTCATTCCTGCTCCGCTAGGGATTCTGGGTAAAAATATGCAAAATATGCAAATCTATTCTCCAGCCCTGTCTTCTTCTACTGAGACTCCAAGATCATGGGTCATACCATTTGCATTAAAAGAGGTACAGATGCATATTAAACCTATAGAGTGGTATCAATGCTGCGTATACAGGCAAAAGATAGTCACAGACCTTTTGTAGTTTCCCCGTTGTACACTGCAGGATGGGGATTCCAATTCTCAGACATTGCCGTATGGATTTACTATAGGAAGTACTATGAAAACATTTGGTTAGTTCACCTCTCTCAAGATGGCTCCAGCTAAAACTGGGATATAGTCTACTCTGATCGCTGAAGAAGCTCATCCTAAATTCGAATGCACAAGATCAGAGTCCTCCAGCCTTATATGCGATGCCTTTCTAATCTTAAAAAGAAAAATCTAGAACAATTGTCTTACATTACGGTTGCCCTTATAAGCATCATCAGCTTCCTGGCTGACTCTATGATGTCCTTATTTCTTAGAGAGTATATGATTGGGTTCAGCATAGGTGTCACCACCGTGTACAACAGAGACATGACCTTGTTAATGGTCCAAGAAGACCCTTTTGTTGGAATCATATAAATAGCGATCAATGTCCCGTAGAATATGCCGACGACGGTGAGATGAGAGCTACAAGTGGAGAAGGCTTTAGACCTCTGGAGATTGGAGGAGAGGCTGAGGATGGTGCTGACAATACATCCATATGACATTACAGTCATAACTGAGGGTAAAATCATGACAAAAACACTCATGTAGAAAACCCTTATCTCCACCGTCCATGTTTCTGAACAAGACAGTTGTAGTAGGGGGGCAAAATCACAAAAGAAGTGGTCAATGACATCAGGTCCACAGAAATCCAGTCCAAAAAGGGATAAGGTGGTTGTGAGGGTAACAGCAGCACCCAAAACCCAAGATACAAGGGTCATTGTCAATAGCAAGGTAAACGTCATGATTGTGGTATAGCGGAGAGGGTCACAGATCGCTAGATACCTGTCGTAGGCCATCGCTGCCAGTATGAAGCACTCCGTGGTCTCAGAACATCCAAAAATAAAGAACTGGGTGATACAACCTGTAAAGGACATGACCAAACCCTCAGAAATTATACTGGCAAGAGTATTAGGGACAATATCGGTGGTGAGTAAAATATCAGCGATGGACAACTGCGTGAGGAAGAAATACATGGGGGAGCGGAGGGGCCTGCTGTAGGACACCAGGGCGAGGATCAAGAGGTTCCCACAGATTGTCACACAGTAGACCACCAGGAGCAGAATGAAGAGAAGGATCTTGATATTGTGGATGTTTTTGAAACCAAGAAGAAATATCTCAGTGACTGTGGTCTGGTTCTTCTCATTCATTGTCTAGAAAAAAAAGAAAAACTTAATGTAGAAGTAAAATGGTATTTGTACTCATGGACACAGCTACTCTACAGAGATACCTACAGCACCAGAATTTCATTATATGATCTGATGACCAAGAGCAAGATTGGAATTTTTCTCAATTCAAGGCAGGATCAACCAGGTATGCGGAGGGACAGCGATGGGGCAGACCTGGGGTCTCTGGTCAGATCCTGGGCCGCCGAGTAGGAGCACCCTCAGAAAACATCAATCAACACCCCAATATATAATAAAGCCCCTGAGATGCCACGGTCACCTGCGATCGGAGCTCAGTCGGGGGTGTTAGAGAACAATGTCCGGTGCTACATATGGCCGACACCCGCAAAGCAGACTGCACTCACATTTTCTGTGGTGGTTTACGGGAAGTCCTTCCCGGCAGCACCGTACTATTAGGGCGGATGTTGGGAAGGATTTAACGCAATTCGCCACAAATTAATTCAGATGAAATTGTTACAGGAAATTTGCCGAATTGGCCGAATCGAATTTTTGAAAAAATTGCTCAGCTCTATTTACAATTCTAGAACTTTACCTGGCTGCTCATCGGTGCTCTTCTTCCTTCTCTTCCTTGTAATGTTCAGTGCTACTATGACCCAAAGGTTCTGGTGCCACATTGACAGCACTGATGGATGGCTACGGCAGTGAGGGTCCACATGGGCATAGGCATGATTAAGCGAAGAAAAAGGAAAATAGAACAACAATTTGATGAGTAAAAACATTTTTTATAATGTGCATTCACCTGGTGTGTGGTCGAGGAGACTATTTTACTTGTGATTATGGACTGTGGAACCGGGGACTTGGCTGATGGCTAGCTCCACCAGAAGACACATTGCTCCTTGCCACAACTCTCTGTTACATTTGTATAGAAACTTGAAAACTTCTCCAAAAGTTCAGACTCTAGACTTCTAATCATCCTGCTCTAAAAAAATCCAAAGTCCACCCTGTGCCAGATTACATGTATACTGATATTAGCTAGTAAACACTTTCTCCACGTTGCGGGTACACAGCTTTTGGGTAGTAGACTCAAAGCCAGAAGTGGATTGAGCAGAAGATAAAAGTATAAAAACTTCCTAGATATTTCCTATTCCTTTGGTAGCCATTCTTGGCTTTGCTGGCCGGCATGTACAGTCATCTCTACTAGTGTCTCACTGGCAGAACCGACTGCGCAGGAGTCAGAGCTGACCCAGATGAAGACGACAAGAAGACGACGAGAGAAGGGGAGGATGCAGCTGAAGATGGAGGTGTCACAGGAGAGAGTTCTCCGGCAGCAGTGGGGATGCCCCCATCGCCTTTTAAGCGCTGGAGCCTGCCCCATTGCTGCGAGAGAACTCATTTGCACACCGGTAAAAAACGGTATTTCTAAGGAACAGTGGCGCGGAGACCACATCTAAAGGTAAGAGACTAATAGTCCCTGGACGGAGTCTAGGGGACACTTCTTAGGGCCTTCTTCAACTCTGTGGTTGCTTCAGCCATCTTTTTCGGTGTGGCCTGCTGGGGGAGCAGTATATCAACCAGGAACAGAAATAGACTTGTCAGGCTGATCAGGAGGGTCAGCTCTGTCCTGGGGAGCCCCCTGGACCCAGTACAGGTGGTGGGTGACAGAAGGATACTGTCTGTGGTGACCTCCATGCGGGAGAACAAATCCCACCCCATGTATGAGACCTTGATGGGACTTGGCAGCAGTGTAAGTGACCGTCTGCTTCACCCCAAGTGTGAGAAGGAGCTATCGCAAGTCCTTCCTTCCAACCGTGACCAGGCTGTATAATCTACATCAGAGCAAGCGAAGACACTCCGCACAGACAACTAATGATTATGATGATGACCATGAGGTCTTCCTTCCTTCTCTTCTGTTCCTTAGCTGCTATGGACTCCTAGTATATCTTCTCTTCTCAGCATATGTGTGTCTATGTCTGTAATATATTACTGTGTATTATCATGTATCTGTATTACTAGGCTGCTGTAACATGCTGAAATTTCCCCAATGTGGGACTATTAAAGGATTATCTTATCTTATCTTATAGACTTTCTAAAGACTATTCCAACGTCTAAAGCACAAACAATACATATTTAGTGGTAGAATCCCTTTAAAATGCCAAATCTATCTGCGGTGCTGGGCTAACATGCAGGGATCTTGTGACTCCACTTAATGATAATTTTAGAAAACAAGACTTGAATAAAATTTCTTTCCACGTTTGAGAACAATTCTTAGGCATTTCTAGGTATCTCTATGGTCACAGACTACAAACAAACCCTCAAGTATCTGTGGTCTCTTGTCCTCCACCGGTCTCTTTTATCGAGACTCTACAGAAAGTAGTAGAGGGGAAATAGACAAGACGCTGATACATGTCTGTAGGATGAGAACACACAGAGGATGTAAGGCACGTGAGGACACAGAAGGGTAGAACATAAACCATCTGCAATCTGTAGAGATACCTTGTACCACCATCGTGAAGATGTCTACAGAGGAGAAGATTCCATGACCAAGTCCTTCCTATGTAACTCTATACATAATGTAGGATAATAAAGTATATTCTGTACTAATCAATCATGTTTGCTTTTAGAATCCAAAACTTATAAACCGACCTACAGAATATTGTATAGAATTAGCTGAAATGGGAGTTGGAATCTCCCCGGCAATGCGGATGCTTGTGAACACAGAAAAGGGAATATCCTTTATAGGATCCTTGGAAATGCTTTAGGGAACGCGAACAAAGCTCCAAAGTTCGAGAGTCATTACAGTAATAAGTCACAGATGAATAAAACAAACTAATACTAATCAGTTCTAATTACCACTTCTTTGGAATCTCATAATAGATATTTTTAGAAAAAAAATCAATGAAAAACAAAAATAACACAGCAAGAATACCTAGAACAAGGTGTCATTGCAATACAATGATATCTGGAAGGGAGGACAATATCACAGCCAAAAGAAGTCTACTTAGGAAGAATATGCAAATCTGTCTCCCAAGATGTAAACAGGGAGACAGTGCCTCTGTTACGCTGCCCTCTATAGCAAGCACCCTGAACAACATGCCCGACTTCCCAGAAGTCTTTACTGCATGATGATGATGATGTAGGTTAGAGCCAAATCAATCTCTCAGCTACGGACAGCACCGTTTCTGTCTCTTTGGACTTCATCAGCCCAGCCTAGAGAGAATTGATTTGGTTTAAGGCTGAGAGACCAGATTTTTTTTTTTTTTTTTTTAATGTAGATTGTGAGCCCCACATGGAGCTCACAATGTACATTTTTCCCTATCCGTATGTCTTTTTGGAATATGGGATTGAAATCCATGCAAACACGGGGAGAACATACAAACTCCTTGCAGATGTTTTTTTTTTTTTTTTTTGCCCTTGGTGGGATTTGAACACCAGGACTCCAGTGCTGCAAGGCTGCAGTGCTAACCACTGAGCCACCGTGTGGCCCCAAGGCTGAGAGACCAGATTGTGGGGATAACATCTATCCTTAGGGAGAGACCACCTTCTCAGGTGTGTGGAGACTTATACAGCCATAGTTGCTGCACTGCAAGGGAACATGGGAAGGGTGCTTGCTATAGAGGGCAGCATAACAGAGGCACTGTCTCCCTGTTTACATCTTGGGAGACAGATTTGCATGGGGTGTCATCAGCACATACCATAAGGCCCCTCAGGCTTGTGGCCTACCAAGACCTACCAAGACAAAGTCAACCATCTGCCATCTTTCCTCAGCCACTTCACCTCCTGGCAGCTGCTCCCACAGTATCTCACAGCCCTAAGGCCTCATTCACATCTGCGTTTGGGTTTCCATTCAGGGAGTCCACTTGGAGACTGAATGGTAAGCTATTGGCATAACAAAGCGGCTATCTAAGGAAACCTGTGGACCCCATAGACTAAAATGGGGTCTGTGTGGTTTTGCTTGGTTTCTGTACAAAAATGCGGAGAAAAAGTGCTACTTGCAGGAATTTTCTCTCTGCATATTTTATGTGTATAGGGGAACAGATGTGAACCGGACCTAAGAGATACTGCACTTGGCTCCAGCTAGATTATGGACGTTCTTGCCACAGAAACCAGGGTTACCCTTCTAGCTCAGGTTCCCAGCAGAATTAGTATGTGCAGGGCACCACAATCCAGTCGCAGCTACGCGTATTTTGGTCGGGAACCTGGCGGCATCCGGCCCAGGTTCCGGACCAAAAAACCCCATGTGAACTTACCCTCAAGTAGACTTTCTAAAAGGGACATGATCTTGTCACAAAGTGATCTACTAGCCATCCTATCCCTGCCTTTGTGACCTTTGCATTGGAAGGGTGAATTGTAAAGATGACTCAACCTCACAAGATTTATTTCGACAAATATTCAAGAGGTTTTGTCCTCTCAGTTATTTTGGGCAGAACTTGTTTGGCACAATCCAGACAAGCTATTATTGCTTCTGAGACCTCACCTCTCCCGGACATACTTGAGACGTCCAGCAGTGTCCAGTGGTCTCCTGGAGATTTCTTCTGGCCTTTGGCTTAAATTGCTTGCTCCGTGGTCTGTATCATTGGGGACATGCATCTAATTTGATCTACTAATTTGGCAGAGGTAGGAGTAACTCCAACCCATGCAAATGATATCCGCAGTGTAGTTCCCAGTCTACTTCAAGGGTTTAGTTATGGAAATAAAATGGATACAATGTCTAACTTTAATTACCGTATTTTTCGGACTATAAGACGCACTAAGGTTTTAGAGGAGGAAAATAGGGAAAAAAAAATTTTAAGGAAAAAAAAATTGGTGAAATATTTAATAACCTAATAATATAATATTTCACCAATGTAAATAGAACCGGGGGCTTTCGGACACAGGGATACCAAATGTGTATGTGTTTCACAGTAATGTTTTTGTTTTACATGTATTCTAGGGATATGGGGGTGATTTGAACATATCTATCTAATCTATCTATCTATCTATCTATCTATCTATCTATCTATCTATCTATCTATCTATCTCTGTCTGTCTGTCTATTCAATCTATTAACTGATTAAAAGCTACAGGAAGCGACTAGAGGCTGTTATCTTTGCAAAAGGAGGATCTACTAAATATTAATGTCACTTTTCTGTTGAGGTGCCCATACTTTTGCACCGGTCAAATTTTGGTTTAATGCATATTGCACATTTTCTGTTAGTACAATAAACCTCATTTCAATCCTGAAATATTACTGTGTCCATCAGTTATTAGATATATCAAACTGAAATGGCTGTAGCAAACACCAAAATATTTAGAACTAAAAATGATTAAGATTAATAGGGGTGCCCAAACTTTTTCATAGGACTGTATATAGTCCTAGGAGCCCTGACAGTGTCATACACTATGTAATATATATATATATATATATATATATATATATATATATATATATATATAGCTGTTTATGTGAAAAGGGCCCACATTGTCGATATGGAGCTCTTGGTATCATTGTAACGGTTATGGTGTAACATTGTCCGAAACAGCAAAAAATTTTTTATTGAAAGCACAATTGACATATTTTTAAATAAAATTTTTGCATAAAACAAAATTGTGATTTTTTTACCCAAATATGTTTTGGACTATTTTCTCTATAATTAGTATCGACGATCTGGGCCCTTTTCACGTAAACAGCCACATATAGTCCTAGGAGCCCTGACAGTGCCATATACTATGTATTATAGATGGTGTGGCATGGTGTCATTGCCGATCCCAACCGTGTGAGCTGAACCCCTTACAATTGGTGGAGGACGCGGGCACAACGGCATAACAGAAGTCTGGACAGTTGTGTGTGGCAGACATTAAAGGAGCCAGAGGTATATGTCCTGGGTGCAAGCTGCTGCGACTTTGCAAGGCCAGTCCAATACCATGGAAGAGGTATTAAAGCAGCTGGTACAAGTCCAGATGCAGCAACAACAGGTCCAGGTGCAACAACAACAGGCCCTGGCGCAGCAACAGGAAACAAACCGCCTGTTAATGGAGCAGATGGCTGCGCTCCGAGAGTCTGGCACGACTCAAGCCCGACGAATGGAGGTAAGCCCGCCTGAGACTGCCAAGATAAAGAGGGCTGTACAGCAGGTGTTGCAGAAAATGACATCCGATGATGACGCCGAGGCCTACCTCACGGTGTTTGAGAGAGTGGCAGAGAGAGAGGCTGGGGAGTGCCAGGTACATCACAACACTTGACCTTACAAAGGGTTATTGGCAGATCCCATTATCTGATGAGGTAAAAGAAAAGACGGCATTCTCCACTCCTGAAGGCCTGTTCCAATATGTAGTGATGCCATTTGGGTTACATGGGGCCCCTGCGACATTTCAGAGGCTGATGGATCTGATCTTGAGACCACACCGTGATTATGGCGCTGCCTACCTGGACGATGTGGTCATTTTTTCGCCTGATTGGAAAAGTCACCTCTGTAAGGTACAGGCCGTCCTAGACTCCATCAGTGATGCAGGCCTGACCATAAACCCTGAGAAGTGTGCAGTGGGTCTGGAGGAAGCAAAATACCTGGGCTACATTATTGGTAAGGGATTGGTTAAGCCCCAGATAAATAAGATTGAGGCAATACAGAATAGCCTAGACCGCTAACGAAAAAACAGGTCAAGGCCTTCCTGGGCATTACCGGAAACTACCACTGGTTTGTGCCCAATTTTGCTTCCATCGCGTCACCATTGACGGACTTAACAAAGGGCGGTAAGTCAGTCATGGTAAAGTGGACCCCAGAGGCAGAGAAGGCTTTTCAGAGTCTAAAGTCCGCTCTGTGTGAACAGCCAGTGCTAATCTCCCCAGATTTCAGAAAACAGTTTCTGGTTCAGACTGATGCATCGGATACAGGGTTGGGAGCCGTCCTGTCACAGGTAGTAAATGGGGAAGAACACCCAGTGATGTACCTGAGTAGGAAACTGACCCCAGCAGAGAAGAATTATGCCATAGTGGAGAGAGAGTGTCTGGCCATCAAGTGGCCCCTGGAGTCCCTGAAATATTATCTGCTGGGTAGAAAGTTTGTGTTGGTGACAGATCACGCTCCACTGGCCTGGATGAGGCAAAATAAGGAGAGAAATGCCAGGGTGACCAGATGGTTTCTCTCCTTACAAAACTTCTGTTTCAACCTTGAACATAGACCAGGGAAATTGCAAGGAAATGCGGATGCATTGTCCAGGGTCTGCTGTCTGTTCAGTAGAAATGCCCAGACCTCTGGTCTGGAGAAGGGGGGGGGGGGGGAGATATGTGGTAAAGTGTACGGTAAGGTGGTGGACGGAGTGTATACCTCTCCTGTTTTCCTCAGCCAGGCGAGATGAAGGAAAGCCAGAGCAATAATGTTCTAGCAGAGCATAGTCTGCTAGAGCTCTTGTTCCTTATTATGGGCTGGCTTTTCTGGACTGGAGGGCAGGTTGGTAGTGGGAGCCTTCCAGTCCACACCCTTACTCCACCACGGGTTTTGCCCTGAGTCCGGGGCATTCACAGGTGAAGCTTCCTTAGGACTATTTACTGGGGAAGGAAGCTCAGTTATGGGCCTGATACACACATGGAGTGGGTGAGCAAAAGACTCCTGAGGAAAACAGGTATTGTGTGGACTTTGACCTGCTAATATGGTGACTCAATCTGCTCTAGGTCAGAGAGGTAACCTGCTGTATAGGTAGAGCCGGACAAGGCTTAGGTTTTTTTTGTTGTTTTGTTACTTTGCTGGCACAGTGTTTTATGCCGAAAGCCCAAATAAAACACTCTGGACTTGTTTATTCTACTACCTGTCTGCATGGTGTCATTGCCGGTCCCAACCGTGTGAGCCGAACCCCTTACAATATATATATATAGTCCTGGAGTCCTGACAGTGTCATACACTATGTATTATAGATATATATAGTCCTAGGAGCCCTGACAGTGTCATACACTATGTGTTATAGATATATAGTCCTAGGAGCCCTGACAGTGTCATACACTATGTATTATAGATATATATAGTCATAGGAGCCCTGACAGTGTCATACACTATGTGTTATAGATATATAGTCCTAGGAGCCCTGACAGTGTCATACACTATGTATTATATATATATATATATATATATATATATATATATATATATATATATATATATATATATATAGTCCTAGGAGTCCTGACAGTGTTGTGGGGGGCTAATAATATCTTATGAAAAATTTATGTATAGAGGTAGAGGCAGCGATTATTCTATCTGTCCATCTCTCTCCCAGAGAGATGCAGTTTGGATCTTGCCAGACTAGTTATGCAAGACACTATGCACTGTGCTATCTTACAAAGAAACTAATTAAAATGGAGACAGTTCGGCAGGGACTACGGGCATTGTTAGGAAAGGATCAAAGACCAAAGACCCTTCCAAAGATAAAGGGACAAGAGAAGGGTAATTAAGCTAATTGTCTCCAACAAGGATGTCTATTGTCTTTAGAATACCATGAGATAGACATCTAGGATGTGTATTTGAGACATGTGCTGATGGCTGCCATTTTGATTGATACATGCAGCTACCATGAGGTCACTGACTCCATTTTAGAGTAAAACTAGCCTTCAAGGGGGTGTGACCTCTCTCCAGTTTCTTATCCAATAGATATGCATCAGGGCTATTGTTACAAACTTCTCCACCAATGGATGTATGCTAATTATACTAGCCAATCCTGTTCTGTCTATGCCATGTGATATATACTTTGTTCTAGCCACCATTAAAGCAGAATCCATTTTGATACACGACCACCATGTGTCTTGTGGTTCTCCAGGTCAAAGATGGCGGAGGCCGATCTTGGCCTGTTAATTAATTTTCCTTTACAGACAGCATATCTCTGGGGTATTATGATTCCCCGACAGTGTCATACACTATGTATTATAGATATATATATAGTCCTAGGAGCCCTGACAGTGTCATACACTATGTATTATAGATATATATAGTCCTAGGAGCCCTGACAGTGTCATACACTATGTATTATAGATATATAGTCCTAGGAGCCCTGACAGTGTCATACACTATGTATTATAGATATATATAGTCCTAGGAGCCCTGACAGTGTCATACACTATGTATTATAGATATATATAGTCCTAGGAGCCCTGACAGTGTCATACACTATGTATTATAGATATATATAGTCCTAGGAGCCCTGACAGTGTCATACACTATGTATTATAGATATATAGTCCTAGGAGCCCTGACAGTGTCATACACTATGTATTATAGATATATAGTCCTAGGAGCCCTGACAGTGTCATACACTATGTATTATAGATATATATAGTCCTAGGAGCCCTGACAGTGTCATACACTATGTATTATAGATATATATAGTCCTAGGAGCCCTGACAGTGTCATACACTATGTATTATAGATATATATCCAGTCCTAGGAGCCCTGACAGTGTCATACACTATGTATTATAGGTATATATTTAGTCCTAGGAGTACTAAGAGTATTCTATACTTTGCTTGACACCAATTTAAAGTGTGGCTCACACCGAGGTCTCTGGATCTAAACACAAATCAAATATTGTGTGGTTCACTCATATTTAATCATGTTTATCACAACTCATTTTCAGCCTGATGAGTTTATAGTAAAACAAGTGCTGAATATTAATCTTTCTTTTATGCAGAATGTGATCTGTGATTGATGATTTATAACAGTGAATTATTTAAAAGGGTTCTTTGTCCCCAGATTGACTTTTTAAACTTATAACCTGCCCAGAAGATGTGATCAGTGCTGGAGCCTTGTACTACTCAGAGCTTAGCTGTTCCATCTTCCTCCAGGCATAGGAAGCTGCTGTAGTGGATGGGGCATGTGGGCAGGTTATTCCTAATCATGTAATATACCTACTACATGTCTCCCCATCCACTGCAGCCTGGGCCCAACCAGAAAAGTAGATCTGTGAAGGTCCAGGTGGTAGATCCTATATTGATGCACAGGAGTCATTAGTATGAAATATCCATTTGGGGCCAGAAACCATCTTTAATTGTGCTGTATATTGAGAAGTACTTTCCTCTCTGCATGTCCCCTGCAGGGATCTCACTGCAAGCACATGGACCATATTATATTCTATGGAGTCTGAGTGTTATAACTGCACACCGGTTCGTTTGGTATTGGTATTCCGTTCCGAATGGAATACAAATGCATGTGTGAACGAAGGGTAACTTTGTCTAATTAGAAAGCTTTGAATTAAATACTATTTACTTAATGTATCATATGTTATGGTAATTCTAATTGGAAGCAACACCCTAAAGGCATTGCTCCTATTGGACAAAATCTAGTTTAAAATTGTAAAGCCTGATACTATAAGAAAATCTGGAAGGTCATTTAGAAGATGTCACTCACCGTCTGGTGTGTATTGTTATTCTTCCAAGAATTTTTCATTCTCTCAGAAGGGTTTTTAATAGAGATGAGCGAACACTGTTCGAATCAGCCGTTCCAAACAGCACGCTCCCATAGAAATGAATGGAAGCACCTGGCACGGCGACCGGCCGCCGGCAAAGTGTACGTGCCAGGTGCTTCCATTCATTTCTATGGGAGTGGGCTGTCCGGAACAGCTGAGCTTACGGAAATTAAGGAGAGATTCCTGGCATTGGATCAAAACTAAATTCTACCACAAAACCACTGAAACAGTAACTGAGCTGTTCATAAATAGTACTCTTCATATTGAATGGTAGAAAACTAAAAACATATAAACTTAAAAAATTCAAAAAGTGTAACATCTAGCAAGTTCAACAGGGGAAGCCAAAGCATCTATACAACAGATATTTTATGTAAAAGGTTTTTAAAAGCTTGAGTGATATCTCTACTATTCAGGCTGTATATTAGGGGATTGAGGAGCGGGGACACAATGGTGTAGAACAAGGAGAGGATTTTCTTTGCTGAGGCCTTATTTGGGAATACATAAATAGTAATTGAGGTCCCATAATATAAGGAGACCACAGTCAGGTGAGAGCTGCAGGTGGAGAAGGTCTTCTGTCTCCCAGTTACAGATGGGATCTTCAGTATAGTGAGGATTATATACACATAGGAGACTATTATCACAATGAATGGGCAGACCGCTAGGGGTATCATGAAAAATATACTTTCTGCCTTGACTGCAGAAATGTCTGAGCAGGAAAGTTCTAGTATGGGGCCTATATCACAGAAGAAATGGTCGATGATGTTTGGTCCACAGAACCTCAAATAGCTCATGGTTACTGACATCACCAGTATCACAACAAAAACGATGACCCAAATAAGCGCAAGGACCCTTAGACAAAATGTAGGGCTCATGACCATGGAGTAATGTAGAGGGTGACAGATGGCCTGGTACCTGTCGTAGGACATCACCGTCAGGAGAAGGGTTCCTAATATTTCCGAGACTGCAAAAAAGTAATACTGACATAAACAACTTATAAAAAACATGGAACTTCCTTCATGTAACATAAGGTGGAGCATGTTGGGTACAATGGTGGTGGAGAGCAAGATATCTGAGAAGGAGAGCTGTGTGAGGAAGAAGTACATGGGAGAGTGGAGGGATCTGCTGTCGGACACCACCAGGATGATCAGGAGGTTTCCACATAGAGTCACACAGTAGACGAGAAGCAGAAGAAGAAACACAAAGATACTTAAACTCTGGAAATCCTGGAATCCGAAAAGGAGAATCACCATGACCAAGCTGGAGTTACTCTTCATTATATTTGATATTCCATATGGTTTGAGAGCAAATATTAAATGCAATCAATTTGAGGATCTGAAATGGATCATACCAATCCTAAAATGTAGTAGAGTAGAAATAATGTATATACGAAAAAGATATTGGAAAACATTTATTCACATTACACCTGACGGAATTTTCTGGTAGCAAACACAATTTATTAAATGATTTATCTTCTAAATGTATACGGTTACAAATCCAATTTTTTTTTGTACTTTGCAATAATAAAGTGTACAATTTGGTCATCAAAAGTAACCATCTTGTTTCAACTGGATAATCCAAAATTCAACTACCTGGACTCAAATCCAACCATCCCCTTCATTCCCTTGGTTGTGTACCTGCTGTAATTCAGCTTTTCTATATGGAATACCCAGAATACTGCGCTATATAACCTGTGTAGGGGGACGGAGCCTGACCGTGCACTTAGATGGCAGCTTGAGCCTGCAGCTCTGTCTAACTTTGGGCTAAAAATACCTCTCCAGGACTCCAGAATAGACTACTAAGAGAGAACGTGGTCCAGATACCCCTGGAACCTCCGGGGCTTGTCCTATGCAAGCAGACTTACAAAAATACTTGAGGAAGAAATCCAATGCTTCGCCTATCCCTCCTCACAAGATGGCCCCTGATGAACTTAGCACTGGAGAGTGTGCCAAGGACTCAGATATGGATAGCCTCCCGAGCCCTGATAGAATGGACATACCTTCCCACTTCATTACTAAGTCCTTTCTCCATAAAGCCCTTTCACAAGCAGTAGCTCCTCTGCTTTCTGAATTTGCTGACTTCAGATCCGAGCTACAATCTATGGGGATGCAAGTCCGCAACCTGGAATCCTGCTCAGCAGACATTGTTTCACACTCCACTGCTTTGGAACAACAGCTCAGAGAACAAACCTTACACCGTAACAAGTCGTTCTCTATTATTGAAGACCTTGAGAACAGAAATATTCCATGTGTAGTCCAACTAATGGTTTACATCAAATAAAAGACTGATTACAATTAGAATACACACCTAATCTAATATTTGCACAGTACCTGTATGTTATTGGAGAGATTGCAAGTGGTCCAGGTTATAGAAAACTCCTGATCTCAGATACATATATAATACGGGGATATCTATTTTATGTGATCAAACTAAATGGAAGCTGAGAAAATTCTGAAATCTGCATGGACAATCTCTATGTCACTATATATGTGTGTGAGTATATGCAGATGTTAGATTCTTCTTCTTTATTATTTGGATGCCTAGGACATTCAATGCAGCATTAGAGTAACAATGCAAAAATATACACAAATATAATGTGACTTGTCTAATGAACCAGCAATAAGAAAGCCTTCGAACAATAAATATAATGAAATAAACAAACACACAAAAAAAAAAAAAAAAAACAGATAAGATTTCTTCTAGGTATCTTGAGATATACATTTAAGAATCATATAAATATAGCTTAGCCATTGAGTGCATGCTTAATATATAAATTAAAGGCAAGGGTCCCAGGAGGTAAAGCTGGCCCCAATATCCCAATATCCAACAAGTGAGATTCTTCTGAGGTCACCATACCCTGATATATGTGGCAGGGGATCATCAGCTTTTCAGGACTATACTGCTTTGTGCTATTCTTTATGTGTCTAGTGGAGATCCATTGTTTGCTATGGTAATTGTAGCTGGTCAAGACTATAAAGTCATGATGTTGCATTGGTTTTATGAGAAATTGTAACCCATAACCAAATTAGGATACAGTAAAGTTGGACACATCTGTAGATAGTGAACTCTGAGAGATAATTGTAACAATAAAAAGTGAAAGGTTATTTAATAAAATGCTACAACATTAAGCTCATGTGATGACCACAGAAACCTGCTTTATCTTGTATCAGTAACATCTACTTCAGCCCCATGTAATGTTTACTGGCCTTTTTATAGATTAATGTACAACAATGACATTCAATATTGGCATCATGAGAAATCCAAGGGGGAAATCATGTGGGAAATGTAACAGTGTAAATACATTTCTATAATAATTGGACTTCATGGAATTGTTACTGCCATTCTAATTGTGTAGTAATTGTCTCCAGGATTATTTCTTACTTATGAAGCATTTCCATTACCTAAGTACAGTAATACAATAATAATAATATTATGGCTACAGATAACTCCACTACAGTTACATAGGAACTCGGTAGATAGGTGGAATGAAGACAAAGGTCCATCAAGTCCAATATACAGAGTGTAGAGTAGGGTAGGATGTAGAGTACGTCCCCTTGTCACTGTCATTGGTCTAGGTGTAGAGGACGTCCCCTGGTCACTGTCACCGGTTAGGTGTAGAGGACGTCCCCTTGTCATTGTCACTGGTCTAGGTGTAGAGGATGTCCCCTTGTCACTGTCACTGGTCTAGGTGTAGAGGATGTCTCCTTGTCACTGTCACCGGTCTAGGTGTAGAGGACGTCCCCTTGTCACTGTCATTGGTCTAGGTGTAGAGGACGTCCCCTGGTCACTGTCACCGGTTAGGTGTAGAGGACGTCCCCTTGTCATTGTCACTGGTCTAGGTGTAGAGGATGTCCCCTTGTCACTGTCACTGGTCTAGGTGTAGAGGATGTCTCCTTGTCACTGTCACCGGTCTAGGTGTAGAGGACGTCCCCTTGTCACTGTCACTGGTTTAGGTGTAGAGGACGTCTCCTTGTCACTGTCACTGGTTTAGGTATAGAGGACGTCCCCTTGTCACTAAAAACTTCAACGCACCAAGCTGATCTATACTGTTGTTCTGGTGTTATCCCAAGTGCAGAATAAAAAAAACAGGTTTATCTAGCAGCAGCCTTAGACCATCCTAAGAGGGAAGAAAACAAACGTACAATATGACCAATAGGTATCCCTTATAAATAAGGTAAACCCAATACAGGCTTAGCGCTTAGCTCTGGTTTTTTAGGTTTACGTTACTTATAAGAGATACCTATTGGTCATATTGTACGTCCCCTTGTCACTGTCACTGGTCTTGGTGTAGAGGACATCCCCTTGTCACTGTATCTGGTCTAGGTGTAGAGGACGTCCCCTTGTCACTGTCACTGATCTAGGTGTAGAGGACGTCCCCTTGTCACTGTCACTGGTCTAGGTGTAGAGGACGTCCCCTTGTCACTGGTCTAGGTGTAGAGGACGTCCCCTTGTCACTGTCACTGGTCTAGGTGTAGAGGACGTCCCCTTGTCACTGTCACCGGTCTAGGTGTAGAGGACGTCCCCTTGTCACTGTCACCGGTCTAGGTGTAGAGGACGTCCCCTTGTCACTGTCACTGGTCTAGGTGTAGAGGACGTCCCCTTGTCACTGTCACCGGTCTAGGTGTAGAGGACGTCCCCTTGTCACTGTCACCGGTCTAGGTGTAGAGGACGTTCCCTTGTCACTGTCACTGGTCTAGGTGTAGAGGACGTCCCCTTGTCACTGTCACTGGTCTAGGTGTAGAGGACGTCCCCTTGTCACTGTCACTGGTCTAGGTGTAGAGGATGTCTCCTTGTCACTGTCACTGGTTTAGGTGTAGGGATGTCCCCTTTTCACTGTCACTGGTCTAGGTGTAGAGGACGTCACCTTGTCACTGGTCTAGGTGTAGAGGATGTCCCCTTGTCACTGTCACTGGTCTAGGTGTAGAGGACGTCCCCTTGTCACTCTCACTGGTCTTGGTGTAGAGAATGTCCCCTTGTCACTGTCACTGGTCTAGGTGTAGAGGACGTCCCCTTGTCCCTCTCACTGATCTAGGTGTAGAGGACGTCCCCTTGTCACTGTCACTGGTCTAGGTGTAGAGGACGTCCCCTTTTCACTGTCACTGGTCTTGGTGTAGAGGACGTCCCCTTGTCACTGTATCTGGTCTAGGTGTAGAGGACGTCCCCTTGTCACTGTCACTGGTCTAGGTGTAGAGGACGTCCCCTTGTCACTGTCACTGGTCTTGGTGTAGAGGATGTCCCCTTGTCACTGTCACTGGTTTAGGTGTAGGGATGTCCCCTTTTCACTGTCACTGGTCTAGGTGTAGAAGACGTCACCTTGTCACTGGCCTATGTATAGAGGATGTCCCCTTGTCAGTGGTCTAAGTGTAGAGGATGTCTCCTTGTCACTGTCACTTGCAAACTGTACAAAACATTGACCGACCAGTTGAGCAGCAATCACACAATATGGAGTGAATCCATTCATAAAGAGTGAACCCATTGCACCAAACCCAAGATTTTTTGGGGATTTCACATCCATGAATCATTAATATACTCTGGAGTAACTTCAATCATACCTTCAATCACCTTACCCCATCTCTTCCAGACTCCTTGTGTTCCTGGTTGTGCTCCTGGTCTCTTCTGGCCTCCTAGATGATGGTCATCAGGTCACTTTTGAGGTTTGTCATTGGTCCTCAGAAGTCAAAGCTTCGAAGTAAGTGTCATGATGTGGATTCACCGCATATGACCACTGAGGCCCAATGCACTGAAATAACCTAGGAGTCCCTAAAAGGATTGTGAACAAACACCAGCAGCCCAAGAGAGGTGAGGAAAGGTGGGTATCAATGTTTTCTACACCCCTGGGCCTCCAATTATAATACTCTAGGATCTCAAGAGATCCAGAGTAAAACATAAGCACTTTTGGTTCAGTGTTAGGATTGGGTCCCGCAGGTTGCTATCATAGCGCACAGCGCTACCTGCGGGTCAGTCTAACTATCCAGCTATCACCATACTGAGCATGCTCAGACCTATTGGAGCGCTCATAAGCTAAGTGCCATTTCTCCCTCACTGAGCATGAGCAGTGAGGTCATCACCACCGCCCCTATTGGGCGAGGACTTCCCTTTAAATAGTGTGAGCCGACGCCCACCGAGTGCTTACACTTCCGCTAAAATTTATTCTAAGTCCACGGAGTAAATTACAGTAGTTTGCAGGTATAGGCTCCAGTACTCAGGCAGGTTTCAGACTAGGCCTCTGTGTGGGGTTCCTCTGCTTCTCCTGGGTGCTGTTAGGTAGGGCCTGTAAACCGTGAACCGTTAGAGCTACACCAGGACTAGGAGTGGTAGACGCCGTTCCATCTTGTAGATCTGCAGCAGGTATGGTCTGTGAGATAGCCTATGTGTACTGTCTGACTTCATGTATGGCTCCTAGCTGTGTGCGGGAGCATGGGTGTGTGATGGCTCCAAGCTGTGTGCAGGACCATGCAACCCCCCTGGTAACTCCAAGCTGTGTGCAGGAGAATGTTCTAAACTTCTGTGGTGGCCCCTAGCTGTCGCAGGGGTAAGTGTGTGTGTTTGCTGGCCTTGGGTGTGTGTTAACCCTTGGCAGCCGTGTGTGTTTCACTTGTACTGGTGCACCTGGCCAGTGAGCTAAACTGGCAGCTTTTTTGTTGCACCTTGTTCACATGGAGTGTCGCACAGTACACACTGTTCACATTGAGTTCAGGCTGCAGAGTCTTTGCAGTAGTTCACATTGAGTTCAGACATACAGCCACCCACCATTGGGCCTGTGGACCTCGCTGTAGTGTTCTACAGCTAAGAGGTTTTGTAGTTTAAAATATATATATATATATATATATATATATATATATATATATATATATATATATATATATACAGAACCATAACATTCAGAAAGTAAATTGGCAGATGGTCTGTACTACTAGAAAAATACCATAGCTGTGAGATAGGAACAGTACGGTGACTCAGTGGTTAGTATATTGGCTCAGTGGTTAGCACTGTAGCCTTGCAGCGTTGGAGTCCAGCGTTCAAATTCAGCCAAGGACAACATCTGTATGGAGTTTATATGTTCTCTCCAAACAGATACTGAAGGGTTAATTAGTAGCGATGAGCGAACACTATCAGACCGTTCGAGGTATTCAGTTCCAATCGAATACCATGAGGCAAACACACTAAAAATTTGATTCCCCTCCCACCTTCCCTGGCACTTTTTTTGCACCAGTAACTGCGCAGGGGAGGTGGGACAGAAACTACAACAACGGAGGCAGGGAAAATCCACTTTATACGAATGGTGGATTTAACATTCTGTTAGTTTGAGACTGTGACTATGTGACTGTGAGACAGGGACAGATGTACAGGCAGGGTTAGCTAGGGATTACCTTTATTTAGGGGGAATGTTACTCACCCAGCTCTTTGGGGCTCTATCTGCATCTCCGGAGTAGCCGAGCTGAGCACATGGCCAGCTCTGTTACATCTCGGCATAGGAATGCATTGACCAGTGTTGATTGGCGGAATGCCATACAGAGTACTACAGCATTCGGCCAATCAACACAGGTTCTGCCGGAGGAGGCGGAGTCTAAGATCGGTCCACAGCAGTCTCCATTCCAGTCCGATCTTAGACTCCGCCTCCTCACAGACGAGCCTCTGGCAGAACCAGTGTTGATTGGCTGAATGCTGTACTCTGTATGGCATTCGGCCAATCAACGCTGGTCAATGCATTCCTATGGGAAAAAGTCAGCTCGAGCATATCGCAAGCTGACAGGGATCCTGACGTAATACTGTGACTTGGGCTTGTTAGATGCCTCCAGACATGCTTCCCCTGCTGTCCCAGTTACATTCCAGAGTGTTGGCATCATTTCCTGGGGTGTGATAGTGGACTTGGTTGACCCTACTAAGTCAAATGGTGGGATCCCTTGAAACAAGCATTTTTTCCCCATAGACTATAATGGGGTTCGATATTCGTTCGAATAGTCCAATATTGAGGGGCTATTCAAAACAAATATTGAATATTATTAATTAGGATGTGATCCCTAATTGCAACAATAAGCGATGACAATACCTGTAAAGTAGAATGAACATGGAGACTAGGGGTGCAATTGTTAGATGTAGACAGAACCCCCTCATTGTCGCTATAGTAGATACTCAAAACCTAAGTTACATTTAATCTGATTTAGATGACATTTTAATGAACTTCTTAATGAACTTGACACGGTGATACTTCCTTTGTGTATTTCAGGATTTCCAGAGTTGAAGTATCTTTGTGTTTCTTGGGGGGCGTGGCCTAACTGTCGAGGCGAACGGACGTGTCTTCCTGGAGCTCCAGCGCTACCGACACTGAAATCCCCTTCCATCTGCCTCCTCAGTGCCACCATCCACTGGACCTTCTCTAAGGGACTTTGCCCCCAGCCCATAGCACCGTTATCTGCAGATATTGCGGCCCCTGAGGGTGTTAATCGGAGTCGGGGACCTGCGGCCTACAGCACCAGCATTGCCGCCCGCCATCTTGCAGCCGGAACTGCCCGCCGCCAGTGGGTACTTCAGCCTCTGCAATTGAAGTGACTCTCTCGCCTACCTGCTTCCTGAGGCACCGGTTTCTCCGCGATCCTTGGTCCTGGACCCGCACAGCCTGCAGCCACATCGCTCTCCCGGCTTCCTCGCTTCCCGAAGCGGAGCTAAGGCCTACTTCCGGTCCCGCCGCCTCGTAGTGTCTCTCACACGCTTGCCGGCTCTTCGGCAGTGACGGAGGAGAAAAGCCATCCGCAGCCTCTCGCACCTACGTCAGGACCAGCTGCGGATCTTTCACTCCCTCTTCCTGGAGGACATCAGCGGGGAGAGCATTCCGGCTCCATCATACAGATAAGTGTGCCGGTTCTCTCCCTCATATCTCCCCTGCGACCCACTCTCCTGCTTGCTCCCCTCCCTCCCTCCCCCCTGCTGCTGATATCAGACTGTACCACCAACTGCCATCACTACTGGACTGCAGCCCCCGGGAGGTAGAGTGCTGAGCCTCTACACAAAGATCAGGGAGGCTCCTCATACCTCCCGGGTACCTCTCCCCTTCCACCCCTCACCACAGGTCCCCCTCCATTATTACCAGTGTTGTTATACTGTACCTGCCTCTTCTCCTCTCCTGTGACCTCTATATTGCTGACTACCTTGGCTGGACATTACACGCTCTAAAACCCAATTCCATACGAACTTATATATATATTTTCTTTTGTACTCTACTATACCGCCTCTAATGCGCCCGTGAGGTCCACCTTCGGACGCTGTTCCACACTTATTTCGCTTGCTACACTCAGTTATGGTAAAAATCGGTAGAGATAGAACCCCAGACTCTAAGCTACAGCAGAAATCTCCTGTCTCTACAGCTAACATGCAGAAATTTCTGAAAAAACAGAACCCCAACCGGCCTGCCCAATCTCACAAACAGCAGCAGGGGGAGAGCTCTTCCATAGGGGCTCAAGCCCTAGACTCTGAGGAGGAACTGTTCAATATGGACACAGAATCCACAGTCATAACCCAGGGCTTCCTGAAAGAAGCCCTCTCTCACGCACTTGTCCCTGTCCTTTCTGAAATAGCCGAACTACGGGCAGATATGAAAGCACTAAGAAAGAGGGTGGATTCCCTGGAAACCAAACAAGCTAAAACCCAGAAGGTCACCGCTACTATGGCAAATACACTAGACTCCCACTCGGAGCACTTTAACAAGACCTATCTCCTGTTAGAAGATTTAGAAAACCGTAACCGGCGCAAAAATGTGCGCATACGAGGCCTTCCGGAAACATACCCTCCGGAGTCGCTAGCCGACATAGCGGGCATGGTCTTCAAGTCTTTACTTGGGGAGGAGAAAGCACAGAAAATCGAAATAGAGAGAATCTATAGGGCAATCCGCCCTCGCCCTGATAGCACTGACCCGCCTAGGGATGTTATTTGCGGTTTTCTTTCATCTGCCCACGCTTCTGACATCCTTCGGGCGGCCAGGGATAAAAAGGAACTAGTCCATGAAGGTGCCCATCTTCAACTCTTCCAGGATTTAGCCCCTGCCACGCTGCAAAAACGACGCCTGATGCGCCCGCTATTGGATGTTCTAAAAGCTCACAATATCTCTTATGCCTGGCTCTTTCCTTTTGGATTGTCCATCACCAGAAATGGGCGGTAGTACAACATATTCACTCCTAGAGACCTAGGACCAATTTGGGAACTGTTAAATATACCCCCGGTTCCAGTGCCGTCCTGGTTACCGATACCAAGAGAGCCAGACCCGTCTTCAGCCCAATACCTCATGGACCCTCCACGCACTCCGGGTCGTTTCCGATCACCTAGATCTAAGAAACAACTTTTGCGTGGTCTAGATTCCAACTAACTGCATACAGGCTGGCTTGTCCTCAATCTTGGAACTGTTAGCAAATACTAGAGTATTATCTTATATGCATCTAGTCAGGAGACATACCCTTTGCCCTGACCCTTCTCCTCCTCCCCCCCCCCCCTACTCCACCCCGTGCCCCACCTCTAAGTAGATGTCTCTGACTCATGATTAATATGTTTTTCGCTCCGTTATGGTATAGTTCTATCTCAGTTTGATATTGAAAGATACATGTTATAACTCTCGATTTCACAGTAGTGTTTAGCATATTGTTTTGCTTTTTGCTCTTAGTGTGGCTGCACCAGCGTCCCTTCAGTTCTACTCCTTTTGCGATACTCCTAGACTCTGAAAGTACTACTACCTCTCAGTTGGTCGCAATTCCTAGAGAACGTAATTCTAGATTTTCACATACTGCATTGATTGAATTGTCTTATTGTTTTTGCGTTCTTGACCCTGTACTGTTTTTCCAATTTTCCCTCCTCCATCCTTCTCTCCCCTCCCCCCCCCCCCCCCCTTGATTAGGTGCCTTACAGTTTTTCGCACCGAGACATGACTTCCTCAAATCCTCCAGCTTCTGCCAGGCTCCAGTGTGTGACGCTGAATGTGAATGGCCTTAACTCTCCGAATAAGCGACACCACGTTCTATACTTGCTCCGGCGCTGGAAAGCGAACATTGCATTCCTACAGGAGACGCACTTTAAAGGCCTGAAATTGCCGAAATTTCCTGGGAAACATTTCAATCAATGCTTCCATAGTACTCACCCTAGTTCTGCATCGAAAGGGGTCTCCATCTTGATTGACACCAACACTCCATTTGTTCTTAAAGCAAAGTATACTGACCCAGATGGCCGCGCATTATTTATCAAAGGACACATAGCGTCAGTACCGTATACCTTTGCATCTCTATATGCGCCGAACAAAAAACAAACCTCCTGGATTGTACGAACCCTGGAATCTCTCCATCTTTTCGCTGAAGGACAGTTGATCGTGGGTGGAGACCTCAATGTTGCGCTGAATCACCTAATGGACTCTTCCACTTCTAAGGCTCTCCTGTCTCAGAGATCTCTCAGTGCGATACACAGGGCTCTCCAAGATTTGAACCTGGTTGACTCCTGGCGGATGCTGCATCCGAATGTTCGAGATTATACTTTTTACTCGTCTACCGCTGGCTCGTACCATAGAATAGACTATCTCCTCATCACAAAAGACCTTCTTCCTCTCTCATCGGACGCTAAAATTGGCCCCATTACGGTATCTGACCATTCAGCAGTCCTCCTCTCGCTCCAGCTCCGACATGTCCCGAAAGGCCAGTGGACATGGCGCCTAAATGAGTCCCTTCTAGACTCCCAGGAAACTGTGGACTTCCTGGAGGGACATCTGAAAGACTACTTCACCCGCAACACCACTCCTGATGTCTCCTCCCCAATGGTATGGGAGGCCCACAAAGCCTATATTAGGGATGTCCTTATATCTTTTGCTGCGAAAAAGAAGAGGGAGCAGCAAGCGGAAGTTGACGCTCTCCTCGCTAACATAGCAAGACTGGAACGCGTCCACAAAAGGACCAAGGCAAAGGCGACTCTCTCAGAACTGTTGGGCTATAGAGAAGCGCTCTTAGACACACTGAACATGAAAGCAGCCAAGCATCACCTGCATTTTCGCAAACTACTCTATTCCCATGGGAACAAAGGCAGTCGTCTTATGACATCCCTTCTCCATAAAGCCAAACAGAAGGCCTACATTTCTAGCATCAATACGGAGCAGGGACACTCTACCACTGAAACCTCAGAGATAACGAACGAATTTCTTAAGTTTTACTCACACTTGTATAACCTGGAGAGCCGAGCCACCCTGGACTCTGAATCGAGTCGTCGAACCCTGATCACAAACTTTCTAGACACCCTCACCCTACCTGAACTACCTGCTGAAAGTGGACCAGCACTGCTAGATCCGATCTCACATGAAGAGATATCAGATGTCCTTAACAGCTTCCCTGCGGGGAAAAGTCCGGGACCTGACGGACTGCCTCTTCTCTACTACAAAAAATTCAAATCCACCTTAATCCCCCACTTGGCGAAGATGTGCAACACACTCCTCTCAGGAGAGGCCCTTCCGACCCAAACGCTAGAGGCCCACATCACTCTTATACCCAAGGAAGGAAGGGATCTTGCTGCTTGCGGTAACTACAGACCGATTTCTCTCTTGAACCTGGATTTAAAAATTTGGGCCAAGATTTTAGCCCTACGAATGAAGCCACTCGTACCATCTCTTGTGAATCCAGAACAGTCGGGCTTTGTTGCTGGCAGGGAAGGCAGGGACAACACGATGCGCCTACTGCCACTGATATACAAGGCGAGGAAAGATAACCTCCCCCTGGTCCTCCTAGGGATCGATGCGGAAAAGGCCTTTGATAGGGTCTCCTGGGCCTTCATGAGAGAGACACTGTTACGCTTTAAGTTCCCACCGCCTTTCGTGGACGCCATCTTCACTCTCTATGCATCCCCCTACGCCAAACTGAGGGTCAACGGGACGCTGTCGGACTCCTTCCAGATCAGAAACGGAACCAGACAAGGTTGCCCATTGTCCCCGACCTTGTTCGTTCTAGCTCTTGAAACACTCCTCCAGAAAGTCCGCCAGGACCCGATAGTCCAAGGTATGAGAACTGGTGACGTAGTCACATCAGCTACAGCCTTTGCAGACGACGTGTTATTTGTTGTCACCAACCCAGAAGTGGCACTGCCTCGCATCACTGAGATTCTACTGGAATACGGAAGTTTGTCTGGCTACAAGGCGAACCTGGAGAAGTCAGAAGTCCTTAACATTTCGCTTCCACGATCCCGTGTGACTCCTCTGAAGGCAGTCGCGCCGTTCCAGTGGGCCAATAGCTCCCTCAAATACCTGGGCATACGCCTTACCCCAAAAATCGAAGACCTTTATTCATCTAATTTTCAGCCTCTTCTCAATGCACTGAAATCTGATCTAAGCTCTTACCAACACTTACCACTTTCCTGGTTTGTACGGAAAGCGCTCATACAGACCTACCTGTTGCCGAAAATTGTCTACAAGCTATCCATGCTTCCTATCCACGTCCCGAAAGATTTCTTCACAGCAATTCGTTCATTGTTCTCGAGGTTCATCTGGAGACATAAAGCGCCTAGGATTGCATGGTCTCTCTTAGTGAAGCCCAAAACTCAAGGAGGGATTGGTCTCCCGGACTTGATCCTCTACTATCAGGCGATCCAGCTTGGTTGGTGGTCTCACCTGCTTTTTCCGATCTCGACATGTACGGCCTCCCTGCCTCCAGCACTGATCAGGGACATGTGGTTACCCCATAAGAAGAAACCGCATCCGGATGCTTTAAACCCTCTCTTCAGGGGCGCAATTGAGACCTGGAGATCCTTCGGACCGAACCTAGCCCCCGGCCCATCGCCATTGTTGCCGGTGTCCCTACTCCCAGCCTTTTATGGAGACTTTCTCAGGCAATATCCCTCAGCATGATCTGCTCTGCAATCTCTGCGCCTGAGGGATCTATGGGATGAGGAGAAGAACGAACTAATATCAGACCCGACATGTCTTCCACAATTATCGAATCTGTCTTTTCTTCATAAAGAAGACGTCCGTTTCTTTCTCGCTAAGCTGAGAGACACTCCAGACCTGCAAATTCATCTGTCCCCTTTTGAAAAGCTGTTGGTCTCCCGAACTAGGATGCTTCGCAAAATCTCCTCTCTATTACAGATTTGTGGCACCACCGACCAGTTACAAGCCTGCATACATTACTTCCTGGGAAATGGACCTCGAGGTAAAGTTCTCTCCCGAAGAGGTCACACATATTCTAAAATCCTCACATGGCTTCTCTACTTGCATCCGCACCCAAGAGAACCATTTTAAGATATTGTCCAGGTGGTACAAGACTCCAGAATGGAAGGCCAGACATGGACTAAGTGACGACTCGAAATGCTGGCGGTGCTCTCAACAAGTTGGTTCGTTTTTACACATATGGTGGACTTGTCCCATCATTGCCAGTTTTTGGGAAGATGTGACAGAAAAGATTAGAACTATCACTGACTCACCTATAGATTTGACGCCTGCAGCTCTGTTCCTTGCCCACCCAAACCCAACGTATAAACCTGAGAAAGACAGACTTGTCACGCACTTGTTATCTGCCGCCAAGCTCCTGGTCCCGAAGTACTGGCTGCAACCCGTAGCACCCCCCCTTTCGCAATGGGAGAATACAATTCATGAGATTTCGAGACTAGAGGAACTGCTCAGCTGGTCTCGGAGGACACACGATAGGTACATCAAGCTCTGGAAGCCCTGGCATGAATAATGGAGGTCAACACACCCTACTTGAACGCTACTTAGCGCAATTGAATAATTGGAGCCGGCTCGCCAAATACCCTGACATTCTGCCCCTGATCTTGCACCTACTCACTCCTCTCCCCTTACTACTTCACCCCCCCCTCTTGTCATCTCCTCATCGTCTTTTCCTTCCTCCTCCCACCCCGTTCTACCCCCCCCCCCATACCCTTTTGGTTGGACTTGAATATAGGTTATGTACACATTGAGTATACTCTGTTCTTTTATGCCTAGATTATGCTTGTGCATCTTATACAATGGCTATGTTTATCTGTTTGCCATCATTTATGCTTTCTTGTCCCTTTACCCCCATCCCTTCACCTTTCCATCCTTGGTTTGTGAAAAAATTCTTGAAAAACTCAATAAAAACTTCTTGAATCAAAAAAAAAAAAGTATCTTTGTGTTTCTTCTTGTAATCCTGATACATCCCCGGGGACAATGATACACAATTACAATGTCAGTAACGAGAATTCCATGAAGACCAATTATAATGGAGATATATTTACACTGTTCCATTCCCACTTGGTTTCCCCTCTTGGATTTCCCACGACACCAATATTGTAGGTCATTAATCTATAAAAAGGGCCGTCAGGTACAAACATTACATCAGCCGGAGGAATATTATAGTGACAGAAGAGACAAAGCGACTGGTTTTATCATCGTCGACTTTATTTCTTGAATATTTTTGGCCACTTTTTTTTTAAATTAATCTTTCATTATTTTTTTTAAGTTTATATTTCCAGTTGGATTTCCATGTCTACAGATGAGTCCACCTTAGCTCAAATTTCATAAGGATTCCAATTTATCATGAAATCAATTTGATACCTCACAACATAGTAACAAAACTTGTGAGAACAAAAAATTCACAAAACAGGTAAGAAAATACCCAAACGGGAGTATTATTTTTAGACAATATTACACGGCCTCATCCTTTAATATTATCCTAATTTTCTTTTGGCTTGATCACATATAATAGAGAAAAATATCTTGTTAGTAGCACAATATTTGCAAAGAGGAGAATTATCATATTGGATTCATCTGGCGTCCATGAGATTTCTTTAGCCTGGGCCCTTTAAGAGAATGGGGAGGTTACACGACCAAGACTGAATATCAAATTTGGATTTCTTAAGTTTGGGGGGAAAAAAGGGATAAGGGTCAATCCAAGAAAAAAAACCTGTTCATAAATCACAGCTGGGGACTCTTTACGGTAAGAACAGAGGGACGGGGGGACTCTCTCCTCTTGATTTTGTAATGGTGGATTCATTGAAGATCAACAAGGTCCTGGATGTCTTCTGAGGTTAGTTATGGGATTTAGGTGACTACGATGGGTTGTAGGTTGATATTTATTCTGATCACCATATTTTAAATTGGGAAGGAATTTTTAACCCTATTATGGGACATTAGACACCTGGTTTTGGGCTTTGGGTTACATTTAGGATTATAGACTGGACTGGATGGACTTGTATTGTACAGAACTATGACTATTGGTTACTGAATATCCATTCTATCTCATCTGATTTCAACTTAATTTTATGAGTTATGTTAAATAAATTTACATTTTTTAATTTTTTTAGGTTTGGTAGAATCCTGTAAGTTGATTCAGTTCAAACCATATGGAATATCAAATATCATGCAGAGTAACTCCAGCTTGGTCACAGTGATATTACTTTACGGACTCCAGGATTTCGAGAGTTTAAGTATCTTTGTGTTTCTTCTCCTGCTGCTCATCTACTGTGTGACTCTATGTGGAAACCTCCTCATCATCCTGGTGGTGTCCTACAGCAGATCCCTCCACTCTCCCATGTACTTCTTCCTCACACAGCTCTCCTTCTCAGATATCCTGCTCTCCTCCACCATTGTACCCAACATGCTCCACCTTGTGCTACATGGAGGACAATCTATGTCCTTTATCGGCTGTTTAACTCAGTTTTACATTTTTTCCGCCTCTGGACTATTAGAAACCCTTCTCTTGACGGTGATGTCCTATGACAGGTACCAGGCCATCTGTCACCCTCTACATTACTCCATGATCATGAACCCTACATTTTGTCTAAGGGTCCTTGCACTTATTTGGTTCATCATTTTTGTTGTGATACTGGTGATGTCAGTAACCATGAGCTATTTGTGGTTCTGTGGACCAAACACCATTGACCATTTCTTCTGTGATATAGGCCCCATACTAGAACTTTCCTGCTCAGACACCTCCACAGTCAAGGCAGAAAGTATGTTTTTCATGATACCCCTAGCGGTCTGCCCATTCATTGTGATAATAGTCTCCTATGTGTATATAATCCTCACTATACTGAAGATCCCATCTGTAACTGGGAGACAGAAGACCTTCTCCACCTGCAGCTCTCACCTGACTGTGGTCTCCTTATATTTCGGATCCGCAATTACTATTTATCTATTCCCAAATATTTATCTGGTTCCAAATAAGGTCTCGGCAAAGAAAATCCTCTCCTTGTTCTACACCATTGTAACCCCGCTCCTCAATCCCCTAATATACAGCCTGAATAGTAGAGATATCACTCGTGCACTTATACACCTCCTGAGCAAAGTGTCTCCTGTGTTACAGGTGGTCTGGCCTCCTTCTATGGGTATGAAACCAAAATAAATTTGTTTAACTTTTTGGATTTTAAAATTTTCCGGGCAATGCTTGTTTTTTCATTTTTAGTTTTTAGTCTTCTGTTTTGAAATTCCAATTTCTATTTTCTATTTGCATAAGGGCTTGTATTTTCCCCTCCCCTCTTCGGTATAAAGTAAAATATAATTCTTTGTTAGATTATAAACTTTTTGGAATTTAGCTCCTTTTCCACATTTTTTATTTCTACAGTTTTGTTTTTTACTCTCTCTCTTTTTTGTTTTCTAATTACGGACCCCCTATGGGGGCTTATTCTTTGTGGGACAAATTGTACTTTATAATGGAACCTTTCAACATTTCATATTAGAAAGTTGGACAATTCAGAATGGGTGGGGAATAGGAAAAAAACAGTTGGGACACAATTTTTCTTTTCAGTTTTGTTTCTATGGTGTTGACTGTCCAGTAGAGTGACACTTTATCAATAATGTCAGAAGTCTTATGAAGATGTTAAACGTATACTGTACAGATGAGCGAACATCGTTCAATCGAATATCAGGCTGTTCGAGATATTTTATTCCTATCGAATACCACGAGGCAAACGCAGTAAAAATTCATATCCCATCCCACCTTTCCTGGCACTTTTTTTGCACCAATAACTGAGCAGAGGAGGTGGGACAGGAACTACGATAATGGAGGCATCGAAAAAAATCGGAAAAAGTAATTGGCTGGCTAAATCAGGTGACCTCCACTTTATATGAATGGTGGATGTCAGATTCGGTTCATATTAGACTGTGAACTAGACAGGCAGGGGCGGATACAGGGCCGGGCGAGCCAGGCAACCGTCACCCGGACCTAACAAAACGCAGGTCGGGTCAGTCGGTTAGAAGCACGAGGCCCTTAAGCTCAACCAGCCCATAAGCAAGCAAAGAGTAAAAGAGACATAGAAATTTGTTATATTGAAATTTCTCCAAAATTATTGCGTCCGTGTGAAATACTTAAAGAAGCCAACAAAAAATGGGCCAGGTGAGCCAGTGGGGCCCTGCGGTCCGGACCTAACCGAAAAATGCAGGTCGGTTAGAAGCACCACCCCTTAACCAGCCCAATAAGCAAGCAAAGAGTGAATCAATGTGAAATACTTAAAGGGATTCTACCATTAAAGCAACTTTTTTTCTAATTACCACGTCGGAATAGACTTAAGAAAGGCTATTCGTCTCCTACCTTTAGATGTGGTCTCTGTTGCGCCGTTCCTTAGAAATACCGGTACTTACCGGTATGCTAATGAGGTCTCAGCAGCAATGGGGGCGTCCTTCTTCATATGCCTCCTTCCCTTGTCTGTCGTCTTCTTTCTTCGTCATGTCTGACGCCTGCGCAGTCGGCTCTGACAGCGAGACCCTGTTAGAGCCGACTACACATGCTCAGTAAGGTCCATACAGACCTCGAACGCCTGGATGAGTTCACTCCCCAGACCCCCCGGTAAGTAGGGCCCAGCCAAAGTCAATTGCCCAGGGCCCCGCAAAGCCTGGATCCACCACTGTAGACAGGGATAGATGTACAGGCAGGGTTAGCTAGGAATTAGCTTTAGTTAGGTAGGAATCTTACTCAAACAGCTCTTTGGGGCTCTATACACCTTCCTTGCCAGCCCGAGATACATGCAAGAGTACGGTCAATGCATTCTTATGGGTAAAAGTCAGCTCCCACATACCGCAAGCTGCCAGCGATCCCGACTAGCATATGGTGCCCTGCCACAATGTGTTTGCATTGAACTTACTTAGCTCGGGCTGGAGAGGTCTCATCACTTTCAAACTTCACCTGCAAGCACATCTCATGGCAGCCCATTATATGCTAGTCGGGATCCCTGGCAGCTTGCATTTATGTGGGAGCTGACTTTTTCTCATAGGAATGCATTGACCAGCGTTGATTGGCTGAATGCCATACAGTGTACACCATTCTGCCAATCAACGCTGGTTCTGCTGGAGGAGGCAGAGTCTAAGATTGGTCTACAGCAGTCTCCATTGTGGTCCGATCTCAGGTGTAGCAGAGATCAGTGCACAGCTCCGCTAAATCTCAGGTATAGCAGAGTTCAACGCTCAGCTCTGCTACATCTCAGATAGAACTACAATGGAGACTGCTGTTGACTGATCTTAGACTCTACTTCCTCCAGCAGAACCTGCGTTGATTGGCTGAATGCTGTACACGGTATGGCATTCGGCCAATCAACACTGGTCAAGGCATTCCTATGGGAAAAAGTTAGCTCTCTCTGTGCGCTCAACTCTGCTATACCTGAGATGTAGTCCTATAAAGCAATTGAACAAGTATGGCAGTAGTAGTACAGGTAGTACATGCTGATATAGCTTCAGTAAGAGATCTGATGAAGGGGTGACACTCATAGAGTACCAAGAATACCCCGAAACGCATCATATTTTACAATAAATCTACTTTTGTCTACATATCCGTGAATCAATATTTGTCTACACCGAGGGAGCGCATGACTGGTTTATACATTGAGGAACCCTTTCCCCAATATATTTTGCATTATATATCTGAGATGTAGCAGAGCTGTGCGCTGAACTCTGCAACATCTGAGATGTAAAAGTCAAGATCGGCTCAACCCTAGTGATGATGCCACTGGCTGCGCTGAAGACACTTTCAGATAGGACGCTGGCAGCAGGGCAGGAAAGGACCTCCAAGGCGTATAGCGCAAGTTCCAGCCAACAATTCCACAAATCCAACTTGTAGACTCACTAAGTGTAGGGCGCAGAGGGATCGGAGAGGACACAGCTGTGATCGGCCAGGTACTCCCGCAACATGCGCCTATACTTGTCCCTCTGGGTGACACTAGGCCCCTCAGTGGTGGTATTTTGGCCAGGGGGTGCCACTAGCCTCCTGTGTGACAATGAGATCATCTGCCACTTCGTCATCCTCTTCCTCCTCTTCCTCCATCAATATACGCTGTGAAGCAGCTAGGAGTGTGCACTGACTATCCTGCTGGGATGATTCTGTTCCTATGCCCGACTCTTCAGCGTACAATGCGTTATCCCTGATGGTGATGAGGGATTCTTGCATCACACACAGGAGCAGTATTGTTACACTCACTAATGCGTCGTCACAGCTGACCCTATTGGTGGACTTCTCAAAGACACACAAGTCTGCCAACATGGGCGAATTTTGCGCAAGTGGCTAGTATATGGAAAATCTTTGGCCTTGCTGCCTCTGAACATGCCTCTGCCTCTAGCCACCTTTTTTTCCTCCTTAGCTTGCATCCACATCTACACTGCTTTCCCCGCTAGACATAACCCTGTCCATGTCGGGTTGGTGGCCTCGTCGTCCACCAACTCCTCTTGCAATTGCTCACTCTCCTCTTACTGCAAACCGCACATAACCACAGATTGACCTGATGGCAACAGTGTCTTGTCATCATCACTGAGACCCTGAAAAGCCAGTTGCGTGTCCACAACCACAAAATTGGCAGCAAATGGTGGATGCTCCGGTATTTGGGCATCAGGACACAGTCATGTGGTAGCTCCTCGGATTTGCGAAGTGGTTCAACAGAGGGAGAGACAGTAAAAGGACCCGAAAATAGATCCTGAGGGAGCTGACTTGGATGAACCTTTGTGTTTTGGAGATAGAACTCCATCAAAGGTCTCTGCTGCTCAGACACCCTGCTCAATATACGGTATCTAGGGTTTCAGCGTGTGGTGACCTCGCACAACAGCTAGTGCTTCAGGCAGATGTAGGCGTTGCTGGAGTGTATTGAGGCTAGCAGCGGCTACTGTAAACTTGCCAAAGTGGGAGCACAAGCACCGCACTTTAACCAGTAGCTTGTGAAAATTGTAGTACGTTTTTAAAAACCGTTGCAACCAATAAGTTAAAAACGGCGGCAGAGGAGGAGGAGGAGGAGGAGGGTGGTGTTTCAGCACTCCTGCCAGGAATATTGGGCGGAGAGACAAGGCAGGCCGCCACAGTTTGCGACCCGGTTCCAGCCTCAACTACATTCAGCCAGTGTGCCGTGATTGAGATGTAGCGTCCCTGGCCGCATGCACTTGTCCTCGCGTCGGTGGTCAAGTGGAACTTTGTGCAACTTAGCGCAGAACTTAGGGCCCGCCTGATGTTACGGGACACACGCTGGTGCAAGGCTCAACTCACCCTAAGGGCCAAAAACACTGCTGGTCAATTTTGTTCAGTTCCAAAGGACTCTGTGTTTACATTTGGCTCAGTTGCAGCTCCAGGACATGACTATGAAGGCAAGGTTTCCTTTAGTGGCTCCATCTCAGCAGGATGATGATGGTGAAGCTTGGTTAAATCTGGTGTTGGAAGGGAAAGTGGTTTCTGATCTACATCTAAAGTACTGGAGCATGTTGTTTGGACTATTAACACCTGATCAGAACCCTGTAGAGGTAATGTAGAGTCCAATATTAGAGGACTATTACAGGTAGTAGTGGTTGCAGCCAATTCTCCCCCTTTGCGGTCCTCTAAATCAAAGTTACCCCCAGGACTTGATGCCAAAATGTTATCAATTTGACATTCAAAATGAAGGTCAATGTCTGGGTCCTCAGTCCAATCCACTGCATCAATCCAACACAATGAGAGTGATGCTTCTGGAACCACTGTTTTAGGGGCAACGAGTTTTAAAGGGGCTAACACTCTGCTGGTGCAAGGCTCTACTCACTCCAAGGGCCAAAAACACTGCTGGTGCAAGGCTTTACTCACCCAAAGGGCCTAAAACTCTGCAGGTAGAGGCTGAAGTCACCTGAAGGGCCTCAATCTCTGCTGGTAGCTCAGCTTAAGGGCCTTTAACTTAATTTGGAAGGGCTCATGTTAAAGGCTAGAAAAGTGAATTTTGGAAGGTCTTACCACATCACAAACATACACACACAATGACAGGTCAGGGGGGGTACTGTTGGATTTCCCATTGCCTATTTCATCTGTGGTTATCATGGGCAATGTGATTTAAAGGCGTGCTTGGTAATGTTTCTTTAGCTTGAAATTTGTGTTTCTGTCCATCCAATTGGGGAGGAAAGAAGGTTTCCAGGTATTTTCCCACTTTCATAGTGTTTTTTTTTTTGAGTGTCGAAAGTGTGTAGTTGATAGGCTGTGATGGTGGGGTAAAACAGTGACTTGGGCTTGTTAGATGTCCCCCAGACATGCTTCCCCTGCTTTCCCAGTTGCATTTCAGAGGTGTTGGCATAATTTCCTGGGCTCAGATGTGGCACGTAGTGTTCCCTCCTGGTCTCTTCCGGCCTCCTAGATGATGTCAGTGTTCACCAGATCACCATTGAGGTTTGTCATTGGGCCTCAGGAGTCACAGCTATGAAGGAAGTGTCATGATGTGGATTCACCCCATGTGACCACTGAGGCCCAATGCACTGACATAACCTAGGAGCCCCTAAGAGTAGAGATGAGCGAACAGTGTTCTATCGAACACATGTTCGATCGGATATTAGGCTGTTCGGCATGTTTGAATCGAATCGAACACCGCGTGGTAAAATGTGCCATTACTAAATTCCCCTCCCACCTTCCCTGGCGCCTTTTTTGCTCCAATAACAGCGCAGGGGAGGACAGGAACTACGACACCGGTGACGTTGAAAAAAGTAGGAAAAACTCATTGGCTGCCGAAAACATGTGACCTCTGATTTAAAAGAACAGCGACGCCCAGCTTCGCGTCATTCTGAGCTTGCAATTCACCGGAGACGGAGGTTTCCGTCCAGTTAGCTAGGGCTTAGATTCTGGGTAGGCAGGGACAGGCTAAGATAGGAAGGAGAAGACAACCACAACAGCTCTTATAAGAGCTAAATTCCATGGAGAAGCTTGTCAGTGTAACGTGGCACTGACGGGCTCAATCGCCGCAACCCAGCTTTCCCAGGATCCTGAATGGAATACACTGACAGTGTATTCCCGTATACCCTATATATACCCCCGATCCATGTTCCAACGGTGTGCCCCCCCCACCTTCACCCCAGAAACTAACTTCAATACACTGGAAGTCCCCTGACAAAAGAATTGGGCTATATACACCCACAATTGTTGCTACTGGTATATAGTGCCATTTTCTGACTGGGAATTCAAAGAATATATTGGGGTTACAAATACCCTCATTTCTTGCTACTGGTATATAGTGCCATTGTCTGACTGGGAATTCAAAGAATATATTGGGGTTACGTGCACCCACAATTGTTGCTACTGGTATATAGTGCCAGTTTCTGACTGGGAATTCAAAATGTGCAAGGCTCTGGGAAAGGGACGTGGACGAGGCCGTGGGCGAGGTCGGGGGAATGGTTCTAGGGAGCAAGTTAGCGGTGAAGCCACAGGGCATCCCGTGCCTACTCCTGTGGGGCAGCAAGCATTGCGCCGCTCCACAGTGCCAGGGTTGCTTGCCACATTAACTAAACTGCAGGGTACAAACCTTAGTAGGCCCGAGAACCAGGAACAGGTCTTGCAATAGCTGTCGGATAACGCTTACAGCACATTGTCCAGCAGCCAGTCAGACTCTGCCTCCTCTCCTCCTCTTACCCAACAGTCTAGTCCTCCTTCCTCCCAAAATTCCCAATATTCCCAGAACAATAACCCCAACTGTTCCTGCTCCCCAGAGCTGTTCTCCGCTCCTTTCATTGTCCCTCAACCTGCCCATCCATTTTGCGATTCCACGGACCTAACAGACGAGCATCTGTGTCCAGATGCTCAAACACTGGAGTCTCCTCCATCTCCGTTCGATTTGGTGGCAGATGACCAGCAACCCACCCTCATCGACGACGATGAGACGCAGTTGCCGTCAGGGCAGCCAGTTGACATGCGCATTGTGCGGGAGGAGGAGATGAGACAGGAGTTGGAAGAGGAGGTGGTGGATGATGAGGACACTGACCCGACCTGGAAAGGGGGGATGTCAAGCGGGGAAAGTAGTGTGGATGTTGAGGCAGGAGCCGCACCAAAAAGGGTAGCTAGAGGCAGAGGCAGAGGTCAGCAGCTTAGGCGAAGCCAGGCCACACCCGGAATCTCCCAAGATGTTCCAGTTCGTACCCAGCCCCGAAAAACTCCCACCTCGAGGGCACGTTTCTCGAAGGTGTGGAGTTTTTTCAAGGAATGCGCCGAGGACAGATATAGTGTTGTCTGCACAATTTGCCTCTCGAAATTGAGTAGGGGCTCTGAGAAGAGCAACCTGTCCACCACTTCAATGCGCCGTCATTTGGAATCCAAGCACTGAAATCAGTGGCAGGCAGCAACGGCAGGACAAAGGCCTCCCGCCGTTCACGCCACTGCCTCTGCCTCTGCTCACAGTGCTGGCGATGCACTCCAGAGGACGATCCAGGACACCACTTCATCTGCCTCTGCCACTTTGTTGACTTCTTCCTCATCCTCCCCTGTTCCTGTCTTATCTTCTTCTCCTGCACCATCAAAGGCACCATCAGGCGCTTCTTTACAACAACCCACCATCTCTCAGACATTGGAGCACCGGCAGAAATACACCGCTAACCACCCACACGCGCAAGCCTTGAACGCCAACATCGCTAAACTGCTGGCCCAGGAGATGTTGGCGTTCCGGCTTGTTGAAACTCCCGCCTTCCTGGACCTGATGGCAACTGCGGCACCTCGCTATGCCGTCCCTAGCCGTCACTACTTCTCCCGGTGTGCCGTCCCCGCATTGCACCAGCACGTGTCACTCAACATCAGGCGGGCCCTTAGTTCCACGCTTTGCACAAAGGTCCACTTGACCACCGACGCGTGGACAAGTGCATGCGGACAGGGACGCTACATTTCACTGATGGCACACTGGGTGAATGTAGTTGAGGCTGGGACAGCTTCCCAAACTGGCCCGGTGTACCTCGTCTCCCCGCCTAACATTCCTGGCAGGGACACGAGAAGAACACCCCCCTCCTCCTCCACCGCCTCCTTCTCCGCCACCGCCTCCTCCTCCGCCACCGCCTCCTCCTCCGCCACCGCCTCCTCCTCTGCTGTTAGATTGACCCCAGCTACGAGTTGGAAACGTTGCAGCACTGGCGTTGGTAGACGTCAGCAGGCCGTGCTGAAGCTGATCAGCTTGGGGGACAGACAGCACACTGCCTCCGAGGTGAGGGATGCCCTCCTCGATGAAACGGCAATATGGTTTGAGCCGCTGCACCTGGGCCCAGGCATGGTCGTTTGTGATAACGGCCGGAACCTGGTAGCAGCTCTGGAGCTTGCCGGACTCCAACATGTTCCATGCCTGGCCCACATCTTCAACCTAGTGGTGCAACGTTTCCTAAAGAGCTACCCCAATGTTCCGGAGCTACTGGTGAAAGTGTAGCGCATGTGCGCCCACTTTTGCAAGTCGACAGTAGCCGCTGCTAGCTTAAAATCTCTCCAGCAACGCCTGCATGTGCCACAACACCGGCTTTTGTGCAACGTCCCCACACGCTGGAACTCAACGTTTCAGATGTTGAATAGAGTGGTTGAGCAGCAGAGACCTTTGATGGAATACCAGCTACAAAACCCTAGGGTGCCACAAAGTCAGCTGCCTCAGTTTCTCATCCATGAGTGGCCATGGATGAGAGACCTTTGTGACATCCTACGGGTCTTTGAGGAGTCCACAAGGAGGGTGAGCTCTGAGGATGCGATGGTGAGCCTTACAATCCCGCTCTTGTGTGTTCTGAGAGAATCCCTGATTGACATCAGGGATAATTCAGATCACACAGAGGAGTCAGGGAAAGCATCCGATCCGTCACAGCTGGAGAGTAGGTCCACACATCTGTCCGCTTCATCGCGTTTAATGGAGGAAGAGGAGGAGGAAGAAGAGTTGACCGATGATGTGATGGTGATACAGGAGGCTTCCGGGCAACTTCGAATCGTCCCATTGTTGCAGCGCGGATGGGTAGAAAGGGAGGATGAGGAGGAAATGGAGATTGAACTTTCCGGTGGGGCCAGAGGAGTCATGCCAACTAACACTGTGGCAGACATGGCTGAGTTCATGTTGGGGTGCTTTACAACTGACAAGCGTATTGTGAAAATCATGGAGGACAACCAGTACTGGATCTTTGCTATCCTTGACCCCTGGGAGGGCAGTTCCTCCAGTAGGCGACCAAGTGCTCACCGGTCCACACAAACAAGGGGCACACTGTCTAAGGTCTGGGACACCTTGATGGCACCCCCTCGCCAAAGTGCCGCCACTGAGGGTCCTAGTGTCACCAGGCGTGAAAAGAATAGGCGCATGTTGCGGGAATACCTTTCCGACCACAGCCCTGTCCTCTCCGATCCCTCTGCGCCCTACACGTATTGGGTGTCGAAGTTGGACCTGTAGCTTGAACTTGCCCTATATGCCTTGGAGGTGCTGTCCTGTCCTGCCGCCAGCATCCTATCTGAGAGGGTGTCCAGTGCAGCCGGTGGCATCATCACTGACAAGTGCACCCGTCTGTCAGCTGAGAGTGCCAACCGGCTCACTTTGATAAAAATGAACCTTCATTTTCGTGCCCACCTGTGTAAAGCACCCCAACATGAAACTCCATGTCTGTGCTCAACCTCTCCAATTCCTCCACATCCTCATACTCATCCACCATAAGCGTTGCACAATTCTGCTACTACTAGGCTCCCTCCACCCTGATTTCCCACAACTCTGCTGGTTAGAGGCTCCCTCCACCCTGATTTCCCACAACTCTGCTGGTTAGAGGCTCCCTCCACCATGAATTTCCCCAAACTGTGCTGGTTAGAGGCTCCCTCCACCATGGATTTCCCCAAACTTGGCTGGTTAGAGGCTCCCTCCACCATGAATTTCCCCAAACGGTGCTGGTTAGATGCTCCCTCCACCATGAATTTCCCCAAACTTGGCTGGTTAGATGCTCCCTCCACCATGAATTTCCCCAAACTGTGCTGGTTAGAGGCTCCCTCCACCCTTATTTCCCACAACTTTGCTGGTTAGAGGCTGCCTCTACCATTAATTTCCCCAAACTTGGCTGGTTAGAGGTTCCCTCCACCATGAATTTCCCCAAACTTGGCTGGTTAGAGGCTCCCTCCACCATGAATTTCCCCAAACTTGGCTGGTTAGGGGCTCCCTCCACCCTGATTTCCCACAACTCTGCTGGTTAGAGGCTTCCTCCACCATTAATTTCCCCAAACTGTGCTAGTTAGAGGCTCCCTCCACCATGAATTTCCCCAAACTTGGCTGGTTAGAGGCTCCCTCCACCATGAATTTCCCCAAACTGTGCTGGTTAGAGGCTCCCTCCACCATGAATCTCCCTGTCTGTGCTCAACCTCTCCAATTCCACCGCATCCTCATACTCATCCACCATAAGCTTTGCACAATTCTGCTACTACTAGGCTCCCTCCACCCTGATTTCCCACAACTCTGCTGGTTAAAGGTTCCCTCCACCATGAATTTCCCCAAACTGGGCTGGTTAGAGGCTCCCTCCACCATGAATTTCCCCAAACTGTGCTGGTTAGAGGCTCCCTCCACCATGAATTTCCCCAAACTTGGCTGGTTAGAGGCTCCATCCACCATGAATTTCCCCAAACTGTGTTGGTTAGAGGCTCCCTCCACCATGAATTTCCCCAAACTGTGCTGGTTAGAGGCTCCCTCCACCATGAATTTCCCCAAACTGTGCTGGTTAGAGGCTCCCTCCACCATGAATTTCCCCAAACTTGGCTGGTTAGAGGCTCCTTCCACCATGAATTTTCCCAAACTCTGCTGGTTAGAGGCTCAATCCACCCTGATTTTCAAAAGCAATGTTGGTGCCAACCTCAACTCACTACAAGGGCCAAATTCACTGCTGGTGAAAAGCTCTCCTCACTCCAAGTGCCAAATACACATGCTTCAAGGTATTTTCCCACTTTGACAGAGGTTTTTTGGAATGTGTAAAGTGTGTAGTTGTTAGGCTGTGATGTTGGGGTAATAGAGGGTCTTTGGTGTGTTAGATGCCCCCAGACATGCTTCCCCTGCTGTCCCAGTGTCATTCCAGAGGTGTTGGCATCATTTCCTGGGGTGTCATAGTGGACTTGGTGACCCTCCTGAGACAGATTTGGGTTTCCCCCTTAACGAGTATCTGTTCCCCATAGACTATAATGGGGTTCGAAACCCGTTCGAACACACGAACAGTGAGCGGCTGTTCGAATCGGAATTCGAACCTCGAACATTTTAGTGTTCGCTCATCTCTACCTAAGAGCATTGTGAAAAAACACCAGAGGCTGCAAGACAGCCTGAGAGAGGTGAGGGACGGTGAGTATCAATTTTTTTCTACACCCCCTGGGACTCCAATTATTATTGTGATCCCGAGTAACACATTACCACTTTTGGTTCATAAAGTAAACTGGCAGATGGTTTGTAGTACTAGAAAAATATTTAATCTTTACCATAGCCCTGAGATAGGAACAGCATGGTGGCTCAGTGGTTAGTATATTGGCTCAGTGGTTAGCACTGTAGCCTTGCAGCTTTGGAGTCCAGTATTCAAATCCAGCCAAGGACAACATCTGTATGGAGCTTGTGTATTCTCTCCAAACAGATACTGAAGGGTTAATTAGGATGTGATCCCTACCCGGGACAATAAGCGATGACAATACCTGTAAAGTAGAATGAATATGGTGACCAGGGGGGCAGTTGTTAGCTGTAGACAGAACCCCCCTCACTGTCGCTATAGTAGATACTCAAAACCTAACTTACATTTAATCTGATTTAGATTACATTTTAATGAACTTCTTAATGAACTTGACACGGTGATACTTCCTTTGTGTATTACTGGATTTCCAGAGTTGAAGTATCTTTGTGTTTCTTCTTGTAATCCTGATACATCCCCGGGGACAATGATACACAATTACAATGTCAGTAACGAGAATTCCATGAAGACCAATTATAATGGAGATATATTTACACTGTTCCATTCCCACATGGTTTCCCCTCTTGGATTTCCCACGACACCAATATTGTAGGTCATTAATCTATAAAAAGGGCCGTCAGGTACAAACATTACATCAGCCAGAGGAATATTATAGTGACCTCATCCTGTAACATTCTCCTAATATATATCAATATCTTTATATTCACACAATATTTGCAAAGAGGAGAACTATCATATTGGATTCATCTGGCGTCCATGAGATTTCTTTAGCCTGGGCCCTTTAAGAGAATGGGGAGGTTACACGACCAAGACTGAATATCAAATTTGGATTTGTTAAGTTTGGGGGGAAAAATGGATAAGGGTCAATCCAAGAAAAAAAACTGTCCATAAATCACAGCTGGGGACTCTTTACTGTAAGAACAGAGGGATGGGGGGAACTTTCTCCTCTTGATTTTGTAATGGTGGATTCATTGAAGATCAAGAAGGTCCTGGATGTCTTCTGAGGTTAGTGATGGGATTTAGGTGACTACGATGGGTTGTAGGTTAATATTTATTCTGATCACCATATTTTAAATTAGGGAGGAATTGTTAACCCTATTATGGGACATTGGGCACCTACTTTCTGGGCTTTGGCTTACATTTAGGATTATAGACTGGACTGGATGGACTTGTATTGTACAGAACTATGACTATTGGTTACTGAATATCCATTCTATCTCATCAGATTTCAACTTAATTTTATGAGTTATGTTAAATAAATTTGCATTTTAAATTTTTTTAGGTTTGCTAGAATCCAGCAAGTTGATTCAGTTCAAACCATATGGAATATCAAATATCATGCAGAGTAACTCCAGCTTGGTCACGGTGATATTACTTTTCGGATTCCAGGATTTCCAGAGTTTAAGTATCTTTGTGTTTCTTCTCCTGCTGCTCATCTACTGTGTGACAATATGTGGAAACCTCCTGATCATCCTGGTGGTGTCCTACAGCAGATCCCTCCACTCTCCCATGTACTTCTTCCTCACACAGCTCTCCTTCTCAGATATTCTTCTCTCCACCACCATTGTACCCAACATGCTCCACCTTGTGCTACATGAAGGAAGTTCCATGTTTTTTATAAGTTGTTTATGTCAGTATTACTTTTTTGCAGTCTCGGAAATATTAGGAACCCTTCTCCTGACGGTGATGTCCTACGACAGGTACCAGGCCATCTGTCACCCACTACATTACTCCATGGTCATGAACCCTACATTTTGTCTAAGGGTCCTTGTGCTTTTTGGGGTCATCGTTTTTGTTGTGATACTGGTGATGTCAGTAACCATGAGCTATTTGTGGTTCTGTGGACCAAACATCATCGACCATTTCTTCTGTGATTTAGGTCCCATACTAGAACTTTCCTGCTCAGACATTTCAGCAGTCAAGGCAGAAAGTATATTTTTCATGATACCCCTAGCGGTCTGCCCATTCATTGTGATAATAGTCTCCTATGTGTATATAATCCTCACTATACTGAAGATCCCATCTGTAACTGGGAGACAGAAGACCTTCTCCACCTGCAGCTCTCACCTGACTGTGGTCTCCTTATATTTTGGATCCGCAATTACTATTTATCTATTCCCAAATATTTATCTGGTTCCAAATAAGGTCTCAGCAAAGAAAATCCTCTCCTTGTTCTACACCATTGTAACCCCGCTCCTCAATCCCCTAATATACAGCCTGAATAGTAGAGATATCACTCGTGCACTTATACACCTCCTGAGCAAAGTTTCTACTGTGTTACAGGTGGTCTGGCCTCCTTCTATGGGTACAAAGCAAAAATAAAGATTTGTTACATTATAAACTTTTTGGATTTTAATGTTTTCCCGACAATGATTGGTTTTACATTGTTAGTTTTTAGTCTTCGCTTTCGAAATTCTAATGGAACCTTTGAACATTCCATATTAGAAAGTTGGACAATTCCAAATGGGTGGGAAATAGGAGAAAACTGTCAGGACACAATTTTCCTTTAAGCTTTGTTTCTATGGTGTCGACTGTCCAGTAAGAGGGACACTTTATCGATAATGTCAGAAGACTCATGTTAAGCTTATAGAGACATGGTTATGTTAATAAAAATATTGAAAAATTCAAAAATGTATTCAATTCGCCATCTTGTTACACCCTTAACTTTTTTATTGATATATTTCCATGTATGAAGCTGTTTAAGGAGGTTTTTTGTTGCTCAGCACATACAGTATTACAGAAAATTATCCCATAGACCTCAATGACTATTGTGTTGATGGTCCATGTGGCTCCTACATAGTATCACAGACCTTGGTGGTGCTCTATGGTGGGGAGGGAAGCGGGAGCACTGAGGTGATTCAGGAAGCTGGAAGAGGACCAAAGAAATTGACCTAGACCAGTGACAGTGACAAGGGGACATCCTCTACACTAGACCAGTGACAAGGGAATGTCCTCTACACCTAGACCGGTGACAGTGACAAGGGGATGTCCTCTACACCTAGACCGGTGACAGTGACAAGGGGACGTCCTCTACACCTAGACCAGTGACAAGGGAATGTCCTCTACACCTAGACCGGTGACAGTGACAAGGGGTCGTCCTCTACACCTAGACCAGTGACAGTAACAAGGGGACGTCCTCTACACCTAGGCCAGTGACAGCAAGAAGGTTACGTCCTCTACACCTAGGCCAGTGACAGTGACAAGGGAACATCTTCTACACCTAGACCAGTGACAAGGGGACATCCTCTACACCTAGACCAGTGACAGTAACAAGGGGACGTCCTCTACACCTAGACCAGTGACAGTAACAAGGGGACATCCTCTACACCTAGAGCAGTGACAGTGACAAGGGGACGTCCTCTACACCTAGGCCAGTGACAGCAAGAAGGTTACGTCCTCTACACCTAGGCCAGTGACAAGGGGACATCTTCTACACCTAGACCAGTGACAAGGGGACATCCTCTACACCTAGACCAGTGACAGTGACAAGGGGACGTCCTCTACACCTAGGCCAGTGACAGTGACAAGGGGACATCTTCTACACCTAGACCAGTGACAAGGGGACATCCTCTACACCTAGGCCAGTGACAGTGACAAGGGAACGTCCTCTACACCTAGACCAGTGACAAGGGGACATCCTCTACACCTAGACCAGTGACAGTAACAAGGGGACTAGAAAAAAACACAAAGAGCACCGCGCAATACCTAGCACATTATCCCTAGATAGTTGAAATCTTAATCACTGATTAGGGCAATAAATAATCACCTTGTGATATGTATTTAAAGTGTAAAACAACAATATCACTCAAGAGGGTTGTTCAGCAGCAAGGATCCCCATAGTAAACAAAATGCAATCAGGACCAGTCATCCAAATGTAAATACACAGGAAAGACGAAATAAAATCAATGGATCCGCGCTTACCCTTCCAACGATTTTTATTCAGCATACAATAGACAACACACAACGCGTTTCGGGACGCAGCCCGTCCCTTTCTCAAGTGTCCATTTTTTGACAAAAACGGACACTTGAGAAAGGGACGGGCTGCGTCCCGAAACGCGTTGTGTGTTGTCTATTGTATGCTGAATAAAAATCGTTGGAAGGGTAAGCGCGGATCCATTGATTTTATTTCGTCTTTCCTGTGTATTTACATTTGGATGACTGGTCCTGATTGCATTTAGTAACAAGGGGACATCCTCTACATCTAGTCCAGTGATAGTGACAAGGGGCCGTCCTCTACACCTAGACAAGTGACAGTGACAAGAGGACATCCTCTACGTTTGGAGGAGAGAAAGTTTCAGCAGAAATATAGAAGGGGATTCTTCACAGTAAGAACAGCGAGGCTCTGGAACTCTCTGCCCCAGGAAGTGGTGATGGCGGATTCATTAAACAAGTTCAAAGAGGGCCTAGATGCCTTTCTTGAAAAGAAAAATATTACAGGTTATGGATTCTAGATTTTAAGGACACGTTGATCCAGGATTTTTATACTGACTGCCAGATTGGAGTCAGGAAGGAATTTTTTCCCCTGAAATGGGGCAATTGGCATGAGCCTCATGGTGTTTTTTGCCTACACCTGGATCAACACTGTAGGGATTGTAGGGTTATAGGTTGGACTTGATGGACTGATGTCTTCATCCAACCTCATCTACTATGTAACTATGTAACTATTTGGCATAAACTACTATTATTATACTTTGTGTCATGTCTGACCACCCCATGTGACCGCTGAGGTGCATGACATCAGGTCAAATAATGATGCCCGGGGATTGTTGGTGAAATAAGGATGCCCATAATAGGTTAGACAAAAGGAAAATGTTTATTTTTTACTTATCTTCTCAGGCCTCCGTGTTTTATACTCTGGGGTCTGAGGAGACCTTGGAGTATAAGGGTAGGTTCACATGGGGGTTTTTTGGTCAGGATTTTGAGGTCGAATCCATCTCAAAATCCACATCTATGGATACGCCGGTGCCTTTCCTGTAGCTATAAGGTTAAGTTCACGCACAGATTTTTTGGGACAAAAAGACGGTTCTCATTGAGCCGTTCTTGCTCAATGTTGGCTCGCAATTCGGCCTGAAGACGCACCCAGCTCCGGACTAGGCCCATTCATTGGGCCTAATCCAGAGCGGAGTGCACGACTGGATTCTGGTACAGTCCATTGGCTTTCAGTTGCAGCTACCCAGTTTTTGGATCGGAGCCTGAGGTGGCCCCCCCCTCAGCTTCTGGTCCAGAAAACCCCGTCTGAACTTACCCTTATGGTAACAGAAACTCAACAGAGGAAAACTCTATGAACTTTCTGCTCAAAGCACTGCAGGAAGAACCACAATGCGTTCCCGCCGTGGTTGTTCCTGCAGCGCTTTAGCGCGGCATTTATGGCCCATTGGACTTAGCCTAAAGTAGGTTTTTGGAGGACACAGCAGCCAATCAAAGCTTCTCCATCCACATGTGCCTATCCAGGTATAACCTGAGTAGGTGATCAATCTCTATATTTTTACCTATATAGGACTTACAACTAGGTTTGAGTGACCGGGATCGGAAAAGATCGGATCCCATTTGGCGATCGAGTAAATTACACGATCGGGATCGGGTTCCGATCCCGCCTAAAAAAGATCGGGAACGGAATTCCAATCCCGATCACTCAACTTACCTGCACAGATCCGCTGCTGCTCCCAGTTCTTCTCGCTCCTCTTCTCTATCATTGACATGCCTTCAGAGCACCCTGCGCGCCCCCGCCTCCCTAGACTAGTGTTAAAGATGCTGAGAGAAGGAGGGGCTTATGGCTTAGGAGAGTGTGGGCAGGTACTGGGAGGGGAGACGTGAGTGATGCACTCACATCTCCACGCCCACACTCTGCTAAGCCACAACAAGCCCCGCCTACTCCCATCATCTCTAACACTAGCCTAGGGAGGTGGGGGCCCGCACAGCGCTCTGAAGGCATGTCAATGATAGAGAAGAGGAGTGAGAAGAACTGGGAGCGGCAGCGGATCTGTGCAGGTAAGCGGACACCAGGGGGTAAGTAGCCGAGGGATTTTTTTTTAATCACTACACATCGTGGAGTCCAAAAATTTAAACAAGTTTTGGACTCCATGCTGTGTAGTGAATAGGATAGTTTTTAAAATCTGATCTTCGATAATTAAAAAAAAAATCCCATTGACTTGCATTAGCATCGGAATTGGGATCGGGTTCAGATGGAAAATGATCAGAATTCGGATTTTAAAAATGATCCTGAAATTTCAAGATTGGCTCAACCCTACTTACAACTCTTTTTTTGCACCTTGTGCTGACAGCATGTCACCGGCCTCCAAGCATGTTGTTCGGTATCTAAATGCAGCACAGTTTTTTTGTTTTTTTTTTAAACCACCCTAAGGAAATTGGAAATCCTTCAAAATATCTCCCAGTTCTTGCTTCTATGTAAAGGATCCATAAGAGTGGCTTTATAATAGTAATTCATATCTCAGATGATTTTGATTTGTATGTCACAACTTGAAAGACTGCAATTCCACCTGCCCCAATGGGTGGTCACAAATACTGACCCATAGTGGACCCTGAAGTAGTTTTACTAAACAAGATCCTCCATTCCAAGCTTTCCTTCTCACTCACAGCCGGTTGAAATAAAAATGATTCAACTCAAATTTACAGTATTATTTCTGCTTCCAGACATATTCAGATGACTAAAATGTAACTTCAGTAATTCCAAACAGCGGAACTCTGTAAAAAAAAAAAAATGCCAAAAGAATTGGTCTTTCTGGTGACCCTGCCATTTTGGATTAGTTTTGAGCGATGCTTCATAACAGATATATGACTAGAGATTGTCTCTCCTATTTAATGCTAATTACTATAATTCCATAAAGACCAATTATGATAGAAATATTACAATTATTATTACTATGTTTACGAGGATGAATTCCCCAGGACACGGCCAATGTATCATCATTGTATGTTCATCTATAAAAGGGCCACTAAGTAATAACATCACAGCAGAGCGTATGAGACTTCACTGGCCCAAGAAATAACAAGACAAGTGTTGGTTACGAGACCCTCCGTGTGCTCTGCGGAAGGTTGGGATGTATTCAGCTGGACTAATGTTATACATCTGAAGAGATTCAGTCATGGCCAATCAATTGTAAATCCTGTAAGAGGAAAATATTCCAAAATCCAAAAAAATACTTGGAACAAGGAAGAAATCCAATATTATGTCCGTCTGACATCTGGAGCCGCTGGCATTTCTTTAGCCTGGAATATTGAACATTTTTTCCAGTGACGTAGAAAACATTATATTAGAAGAGAATCCTTATATTCTGTACAAACTTAGCATCTGTGTATAAGAAGCCATAGATGACTTAGGATGGATGCAGAGGAAGAAGCAAGGTAACTAAGGGAATGGGTAGAAGGAATGGGAGGAAGGAATGGGTGAAAGGAATAGAGAGAAGGGATAGGAAGAAGGGATGGGATAAGAGGAAGGAATAAGGAGAAGGGATAGGGAGAAGGGATGGGAGGAAGGGATAGGGAGAAGGGATGGGAGGAAGGGATAGGGAGAAGGGATGGGAGGAAGGGATAGGGAGAAAGGATGGGAGGAAGGAATAGGAGGAAGGAATAGGAAGAAGGGATAGGAGGAAGGAATAGGAAGAAGGGATGGGAGAAGGGATAGGAGGAAGTAATAGGAAGAATGGATAGGAGGAAGGAATAGGAAGAAGGGATAGGAGGAAGGGATAGGAGGAAGGAATAGGAAGAAGGAATAAGAAGAAGGGATAGGAAGAAGGAATAAGAAGAAGGGATAGGAGGAAGGAATAGGAAGAAGGAATAGGAGGAAGGAATAGGAAGAAGGAATAAGAAGAAGGGATAGGAGGAAGGAATAGGACGAAGGGATAGGAGGAAGGAATAGGAAGAAGGGATAGGAGGAAGGGATAGGAGGAAGGAATAGGAAGAAGGGATAGGAGGAAGTAATAGGAAGAATGGATAGAAGGAAGGAATAGGAAGAAGGGATAGGAGGAAGGGATAGGAGGAAGGAATAGGAAGAAGGGATAGGAGGAAGGAATAGGAAGAAGGGATGGGAGGAATGGATAGGAGAGGAATTTATCAAAATAGGTTATCAAACGTATTGCTATCTAGACTAGACAAAAAAACTTTAAGGAGCAGTCTAATGCATTAATGGGGATATATTACTGTCTGGATGCCACTAATGTGACTCTGCTGCTGTTTAGGGCACAAAGGCGGTAATATTCATTTTTATTTGACTTTAGTTTAATGTCACTCATACCATTTATATATTTCCCAATAACACTTACAGATAAAATCCATCACAGTCCGCAAATTTACTACATTATAAATATCTAATCAAATCATGGACTATGGGAATGATATGAAAAATAAATCCATCTCGGTGACCTCGATACATCTTTACGGATTCCAGGATTTCCAGAGATTAAAGCTCTTCGTGTTTCTTCCTCCTGCTGCTGCTCATCTACTGTGTGACTATATGTGGAAACCTCCTGATCATCCTGGTGGTGTCCTCCAGCAGATCCCTCCACTCTCCCATGTACTTCTTCCTCACACAGCTCTCCTTCTCAGATATCCTGCTCTCCTCCACCATTGTACCCAACATGCTCCACGTTGTGTTGTATGAAGGAGGCCCGGTGACTCTGATCGGGTGCTTGATTCAATTTCACTTTTTTTTAGCATCTGAGATATTAGAAACCCTTCTCCTGACGGTGATGTCCTATGACCGGTATCAGGCCATCTGTCACCCTCTACATTACACCTCCGTCATGGACCTCACTTTCTGTTTAAAGGCCATCGAGTTGTTCTGGTCAATCATTTTTGTTGTAATCGTGATGATTTCAATGACAATAAGCCGCTACCGATTCTGTGGACCAAACATCGTTGACTATTTCTTCTGTGATAGAGACCCAATACTTGAACTGTCATGCTCAGACACATCCTTACTGAAAGCAGAGAGTATATTTTTGATTGTCCCACTCGCAGTCTGTCCATTTATTGTCATTGTGGTCTCCTATGTGTACATCATCATCACCATACTAAAGATACCATCAGAAACTGGTAGACAGAAGACCTTCTCCACCTGCAGCTCTCACCTGGCCGTCGTGTCCATGTATTATGGGTCCATAATTAGTATCTATTTATTCCCTAATAAGACCACAGCAAAGAAAATCCTCTCCTTGTTCTACACTGTACTAACTCCACTGTTTAACCCTATAATATATAGCTTGAGCAATAGAGACATTACTCGGGCTCTTAAGAACCTCTTGAGTAAAATGTGTTCTCTCTTCTAGGGCGACTTCTTAATATTTGCAGAAGGCCTTATGCACATGATATGAAAAATGACCGTGTGATGGCTGCTTTTGTACCGGCCATCACAGGGACATTTTCAGAACAATGATAGCCTAAGGGTAACTTCACACTGGGTTTTTTGGACCAGAACCTGAGGTGGAGGCCGCCTCAGGTTCTGAGCCAAAAGCCGGGTAGCCACAACTGAAAGCCGGTGCACTGCATCAGTATCCAGACACGCGCTCCACTCTGGATTAGGCCCAATGAATGGACCTAGTTGGGAGGAGGGAGTGTCTTCATGCTGAATCACAAAGCGAAATGGCCTGAAAAATGAGCATCTTGCTTCTTGTTCCAGGAGCCATTGATTTCATTGGGAGACGTATTTTTGGTCAGGATTTTGAGACGACTACGGCCTCAAAATCCTGACTAAAAAAAAACCCATGTCAACTTACACATGCCTGTGAATTCCATCCTCAAAAAATAGCACATGTCCTTTTTTGGGCCTTTCTGCAATACAAGTAAGTTGGTCCATTTTTTAAGTCCATGAAGATAGATTTGCAAGAAAGTGATGGCCATTAAAAAAAAAAAATCAGTGGCTTGACCACCAAGAACTTAACATAAATGGATATAATAGTACGTTCCTACACTGAGGGGTCAATGTGATCGGGGTTATAGTGATCATGAGAAGATTTTCTGCTTTCATGGACAGCAGCAATCTTCTCCGCTGGGAGGGTGGATGTCCCGTCTCAGTGCCAATGTTGGCAATTGGCTGGAGAAATCTGATTGGCCAATAACAGTTTGCCAGCAGAGATTCAATGATCTATAGGGGAGCCAGCATCTGGCAGTGATTGGTGCTATAAATATCAGGGGGACGTGTAGTGATACCACCCCTCTCTACCACTGCAACTGGTTGGTTGTACAGATCGTGTTGGGTGGATCAAATGACCATGATCTGTTCTGCTCGTGTCCCTTCACTTGGATTGCGAGCACAGCAGTCACTGTCTTATCCATCTACTTCTTAACCAAACCCCTGAAAATGAGGAGCCTCAGCTTTCTGACTTTGGAGACTACAGGCTTCACAGAAACTTACTTTTTCAAAGTCTATAGATGAGTCTCTAATCCATATCCAACATAGTCTACTTCTGGACCAGGAGTATCACCTCTATGTGGAGAACGTCTACACTAGCATCCCACTATTTAGGTGCCAGGATCCAGAGGAACCGCAGAGTCTAGGACACAGATTGTGCGGCCCTTTAGAAAGGGTGAGAGTAGGGACATCTGTAATGAAAACATGCTGTTGGCCAAGTATAAGGACTAGAGATGAGCGAACACTAAAATGTTCGAGGTTCGAAATTCGAATCGAACAGCCGCTCACTGTTTGTGTGTTCGAACGGGTTTCGAACCCCATTATAGTCTATGGGGAACATATACTCGTTAAGGGGGAAACCCAAATCCGTGTCTGGAGGGTCACCAAGTCCACTATGACACCCCAGGAAATGATACCAACACCTCTGGAATGACACTGGGACAGCAGGGGAAGCATGTCTGGGGGCATCTAACACACCAAAGACCCTCTATTACCCCAACATCACAGCCTAACAACTACACACTTTCCACATTCAAAAAAACCTCTATCAAAGTGGGAAAATACCTGGAAACCTTCTTTACTCCCCAAATGGATGGACACAAACCCCAATTTAAGCTCAACAAACAGTAACAACCACCCCTTTAAATCACGTTCCCCATGACAACCACGGATGGAATAGACAATGGGAAATCAAAAAGCCCTCACCCTTAACTGTCATTTTGAGTGTGTGTGTGTGTGTGTGTGTGAGATGTGGTAAGACCTTCCAAAATTCACTTTTCTAGCCCTTAACATGAGCCCTTCCAAACAAAGTTACAGGACCTTAAGCTGAGCTCCCAGCAGAGATTGAGGCCCTTGGCATGAGTAGAGCCTTGCACCAGCAGTGTTTTTGGCACTTAGGGTGAGTTGAGCCTTGTACCAGCGTGTGTCCCTTAACATCAGGCGGGCCCTAAGTTCTGCGCTTTGCACAAAAGTTCCACATTAACTAGGCTGAATGGTACAAACCTTAGTACGCCCGAGAACCAGGAACAGGTCTTGCAATGGCTGTCGGATAACGCTTAAAGCACATTGTCCACCAGCCAGTCAGCCTCTACCTCCTCTTACCCAACAGTCTTGTCCTCCTTCCACCCAAAATTCCCAATCTTCCCAGAACAATAACCCCAACTGTCCCTGCTCCCCAGAGCTGTTCTCCCTTCCTTTGACTGTACCGCAACCTGCCCCTCCATTTCGCGATTCCACGGACCTAACAGACAAGTATCTGTGTCCAGATGCTCAAACACTAGAGTCTCCTCCATCTCCGGTCGATTTGGTGGCGGATGACCAGCAACCCACCCTCATCGACGACGATGAGATGCAGTTGCTGTCATGGCAGCCAGTTGACATGCGCATTGTGGAGGAGGAGGAGGCGAGACAGGAGTTGGAAGAGGAGGTGGTGGACGACGAGGACACCGACCCCACCTGGACAAGGCGGATGTCAAGCTGGGAAAGTAGTGTGGATGTTGAGGCAGGTGCAGCACCAAAAATGGTAGCTAGAGGCAGAGGTCAACAGCTTCGCCGAAGCCAGGCCAGACCCGGAATGTCCGAAGATGTTCCCTTTTGTACCCAGCCCAGAAAAACTCCCCCATCGAGGGCACGTTTCTCGAAGGTGTAGAGTTTTTTCAAGGAATGCGCCGAGGACAGATATAGTGTCGTCTACACAATTTGCCTCTCGAAATCGAGTAGGGGCCCTGAGAAGAGCAACCTGTCCACCACTTCAATGCACCGTCATTTGGAATCCAAGCACTGGAATCAGTGGCAGGCATCAACGGCAGGACAAATGTCGCCCGCCGTTCATGCCACTGCCTCTGCTCACAGTGCTGGCGATGCACTCCAGAGGACGAGCCAGGACATCACTTCATCTGCCTCCGCCACTTTGTTGACTTCTCCCTCATCCTCCCCTGTTTCTGTCTTATCTCCTTCTCCTGCACCATCAAAGGCACCATCAGGCGCTTCTTTACAACAACCCACCATCTCTCAGACATTGGAGCGCCGGCAGAAATACACCGCTAACCACCCACCCACGCAAGCCTAGAACACCAACATCGCTAAACTGCTGGCCCAGGAGATGTTGGCGTTCCGGCTTGTTGAAACTCCCGCCTTCCCGGACCTGATGGCAACTGTGGCACCTCACTATGCCGTCCCTAGCCGTCACAACTTCTCCCGGTGTGGCGTCCCCGCCTTGCACCAGCACGTGTCACTCAACATCAGGTGGGCCCTTAGTTCCGCGCTCTGCTGCAAGGTCCACTTGACCACCGACACTTGGACAAGCGCATGTGGTCAGGGATGCTGCTTATCTTTAAGGACAGGCAGGGTGAATGTGGTAGAGTCTGGTCCCGGGGTTCAAACTGAGGTACCCTATCTCCTCTCCCATGCCAAAATTCATGGCAGGAGTAGACTGAAACCCTACGATGCTGCAACCTCCACCCCAGCTACTAGCGGCAAACACTAAAACACTGGTGTGGGGAGACGTCAGCAGGCCGTGCTGAAGCTCATAAGCTTGGGGGACAGACAGCACAGTGCCTCCGAGGTCAGGGATGCCATCCTGGCTGAGATGGCTTTTTTTTTTCCCTGCTACACCTGGGGCCTGGCATTTTTGCGCCTGTGATAATGGCTGGAACCTGGTAGCGGCTCTGGAGCTTGCCAGCCTCCAACACGTTCCATGTTTGGCCCACGTCTAACCTAGTGGTGCAACGTTTTTTTGAAAACATACCCAAATGTACCGAAGCTACTGTTGAAAATGCGGCGCTTGTGCGCCCACTTTTGCAAGTGTACAGGAGTCGCTGCTAGCCTAAAAACACTCTAGCAAGGCCTACATCTGTCCAAACACAGGCTGTTGTCTGTCATTCACACACACTGAAACCCTACAATACCATATCTTGAGCAGGGTGTGTGAGCTGCACAGACCTTTGATGGAGTTCCATCTACAAAACCCAAGGGTTCCTCAAAGTCAGCTCCCAAAGTTTCTGCACCATAAGTTTCCAGGGGTGGCAGAGTTATGGCTAGGGGAAGAGGCATGGATAGGGATGATGTCTAGGGGCAAAAGCAGTGTGGATGTGGAGGCAAGCTAAGCAGCAAAAACTGGGGGTACAAGCTAAGGCATGGACTGGGGTGATGTCTAGGGGCAAAAGCAGTGTGGATGTGGAGGCAAGCTAAGCAGCAAAAACTGGGGGTACAAGCTAAGGCATGGACTGGGGTGATGTCTAGGGGCAAAAGCAGTGTGGATGTGGAGGCAAGCTAAGCAGGGAAAAAGGTGGCTAGAGGCAAAGGGATGTCCAGAGGCAGAAGACAGCTGCATGACAGAAGCTAGACCTGAGCCAGCAAGGCCCAAGATGCCCTCTTTTCTAGCTTCCTTAGAAAAATTCCCCCATCGAGGCCACGTTCCTATATTTTCTAAATGTATAGGTCGAGGACAAACTGAGTGTGGTTTACACACTTTGCAATGCGACTCCCCATCTCCCAGGCCTTTCATTCCAGGCTAAAGTACAGCACAACCCACCCACATGCCCAAGGCTTCAACGGCCTCATCTCAAAAATTCTGGCCCAGGAGATGTTGGGGTCCCAGCTTGTGGACACTCTGCCCTTTTTGGGCCTGCTGGCTACTGCGCCACCTCACTGTGCCGTCCACACCAGCACTTTTCCCCAAACATGAGGCGGTCCCTAAGTTCAGCGCTTTGCCCAAAAGTTCCACGTGACCAGCTATGAATGGACAAGTGCATGCGGACAGGGACGCTAACTTTTAATCTTGGCACAGTGGTTGAATGTACTTGAGGCATGGACCGGGTCGCAAAATGTGGTAGACTGACTTGTCTCCCCACACAACATTCCTGGGAGGAGGGCTGAAACACCACCCTCCTCCTCCACTGTTAGATTGACCCCAGCTACAAGCTGGAAACGCTGCAACACTGGTGTGGGGAGACGTCAGCAGGCCGGGCTGAAGCTCATCAGCTTGGGGGACGGACAGCACACTGCTTCTGAGGTCAGGGATGCCATCCTGGATGAGATGGCAATTTGTTTATCCCCGCTGCCCCTGGGGCCAGGCTTTTTTGTCTTGTTGGAGGGCTCTGGAGCTTGCCAGCCTCCAACACGTTCCATGCCTGGCCCACGTGTTCAATCTAGTGGTGCAACGATTTTTAAAAACATACCCCAAATTAGCAGAGATAAGGGTGAAAGTGGGGCACTTGGACACCCACTTTCCCAATTCTACAGTACCTGGAGCTAGCCGCAATACACTCCAGCAAGGCCTACATCTGCCTGAAGCACCTACTGTTGTGCGAGGTCACCACACGCTCAAACCCTAGATACCGTATGTTGAGCAGGGTGTGTGAGCAGCAGAGACCTTTGATGGAGTACCAGCTACAAAACCCAAGGGTTCCTCAGAGTCAGCTCCCTCACTTTCTGCACCATGAGTTTCCATGGGTGGCAGAGTTATGGCTAGAGGTACAGGCATGGATAGGGGTAATGTGTAGGGGCAAAAGCAGTGTGGATGTGGAGGCAAGCTAAGCATAAAAAACTGGGGGTAAAAGCAGAGGCATAAACTGGGGTGATGTTTAGGGGCTAAAGCAGTGTAGATGTGGAGGGAAGCTAATTCAACAAAAAAACAGGGTAGAAGCAAAGGCATAAACTGGGGTGATGTTTAGGGGCTAAAGCAGTGTAGATGTGGAGGGAAGCTAATTCAACAAAAAAACAGGGTAGAAGCAAAGGCATAAACTGGGGTGATGTTTAGGGGCTAAAGCAGTGTAGATGTGGAGGGAAGCTAATTCAACAAAAACAGTGGGTAGAAGCAAAGGCATGCAAAACTCTACCCTGTTGGAAGACTTATTCCTAGGTCTGGAACACGTTAATGGCCCCCCCTGGACAAATTACTGCCACTCAGGGGCCTAGTGTCACCAGGAGGGACAAGTATAGGTGCATGTTGTGGGAATACCTGGCCGACACCAGCTCTGTCCTCTCCAATCCCTCTGTGCTCTACTGCCTACACTTATTTTCTCATTTTTTCTGCACTGCACATCTCTTGCCTACTTCCTTTGGGATCTTAGAAGTGGTGGTCCACTTCCAAAGGTGGTAATTTCAATGCTGGAGTTGTCAACAGACAGTGTAACAGGAGTAGCTGAGGTATCACTGTCTTAACCACTTTTTGGCACAAAATTAACTTCCAAAGCCAAATATGGTGCAAGTATATGATGCAAGGACACCTACACACCTATCTCTGACACATTGGGGAGTTCACCCTCATGCGCCCTTTTGGCCTGCACCATCATGCGCCTCTTCCCAGCCACTCCACATCTCCCAAGCTTTTCATTGCAGGCAGAAGTACAACACAACCCACCCCCATGCCCAAGCCTGTAACAGCCTCATCGATAAACTGCTGGCCCTGGAGATGTTGGTGTTTATGCTTCTGGATACCCAGGCCTTCCGTCAGCAGATGGCAGCTGGGGCACCTCCCTATGCTGGGCCTAGCCGTTACTACTTCTCTTGGTGTGCTGTCCCTGCCTTGCGCCTGCATGTGTCCCATAACATCAGTCGGGCCCAGAGCTCTGCGCTTTGCTGCAAGTTCCACTTGACCACCGACACATGGACAAGCGCCTGTGGTCAGGGATGCTGCAGTGCTTATCTTTAATGACAGGCAGGGTGAATGTGGTGGAGTCTGGTCCCCGGGTGCAAACTGGGGTGGCCTATCTCCTCTCCCAGCACAAAATTCATGGCAGGAGTAGACTGAAACCCTACGATGCTGCAACCTCCACCCCAGCTACTAGCGGAAAACACTGTAACACTGGCATGGGGAGATGTCAGCAGGCCGTGCTGAAACTGATCAGCTTGGGGGACAGACAACACAGTGCCTCCGAGGTCAGGGATGCCATCCTGGCTGAGATGGCATTTTTTTTTCCCTGCTACACCTGGGGCCTGGCATTTTTGCGCCTGTGATAACGGCTGGAACCTGGTAGCAGATCTGGAGCTTGCCAGACTCAAACACGGTCCACGCATGGCCCACGTTTTTCAACTTGTTGGTGCCATGTTTCTTTGAAACCTACACCATTGTGCATGATATACAGGTCAAAGTGGGGCCATTTTCGTAAGTGAGAACTAGCCTCTGCTAGGCAGAAAACATTCAGAGCACACTCCTCTCATCTTCGCACCGTTGGCTGGCGGAGGAAGACGAGGGGGTTGGAGTGACATCTGATGTCCCTGTCCCACACGAGGCTAGAGGGTGCACTTCAGTGCATCCCATTGCTTCACCACAAATGGTGTGAAGGGGAGTGGAAAATGGAGGAAATGGAGAGTGACCCTTACAGTTGGGGCCAGCAAAGGCATGCCAAGTAACACACGGGCACACATGGCTGACTTCATCTTGGGTTGCTTTTCAACACATATTTCACATCATGAAGAACAAATAATACTGGATTTTTACAAGCCTCGAACCCCGGTCTAGGTCTAATGTCTGTTCCTTTCTTATATTAGGGGAGAGGGAAAAAAAATTACTTCAGTGATACGTTTAGCGTACATAGACTGACTATTAATGTGTATCCCACTTAGTGTTGTTAGGGTTACACACCGTCACAACCTGGCTAAAGCTTCTATAGCTGTTAATAAAGTCAACATAACTTTACGGTATCCAAAAAGACAGCTGGTACCGACAGAGAGCAAGACAAATGTCACCCAAAGCTGTGAGCTCTGAACACCCACAGTGACTTTGGCGTCATCATCATTATAAGGAAGCGGGTGGTAATAAATAACTTGGCAGTGCCTAAAACTCAAAAAGCTTATACAACTATATTTACATTAAGATACACAAATGACACTTTTTAGTAGCATGTCATGAGACAAGCTGATAAGCTCTTCCTTTGTGCAGTGCTATTTGAAAGTTAAACGCTGCCTTTATTTTAATTCTGGAGAAGGTGCAGACATTAGATTTAGAACATGTTGTCTTCATTGTCCAAATCCTCTATATAGGTAATGTGTTTTTCGGGCCGAGCTGTCTGGGAACGAGCTGGTGCAGCACTGACAACCTGGGTGAATATGGCAAGAGCCTGAGATGTAGGGTGAATGAATCCCCAAATTATTTGTGGAATTCCCAGTGAGACAATGGCACTATCTACCAGTAGCAAAAATTGTGGGTGCACGTAACCCCAATATATTCTTTGAATTCCCAGTGAGACAATGGCACTATATACCAGTAGCAAAAATTGTGGGTGCACGTAACCCCAATATATTCTTTGAATTCCCAGTCAGACAATGGCACTAGAGATGAGCGAACAGTGTTCTATGGAACTCATGTTCGATCGGATATTAGGCTGTTCGGCATGTTCGAATCGAATCGAACACCGCGTGGTAAAGTGCGCCATTACTCGATTCCCCTCCCACCTTCCCTGGCGCCTTTTTTGCTCCAATAACAGCGCAGGGGAGGTGGAACAGGAACTACGACACCGGTGACGTTGAAAAAAGTAGGCAAAACCCATTGGCTGCCGAAAACATGTGACCTCTAATTTAAAAGAACAGCGACGCCCAGGTTCGCGTCATTCTGAGCTTGCAATTCACCGGGGACGGAGGTTTCCGTCCAGTTAGCTAGGGCTTAGATTCTGGGTAGGCAGGGACAGGCTAGGATAGGAAGGAGAAGACAACCAACAGCTCTTATAAGAGCTAAATTCCAGGGAGAAGCTTGTCAGTGTAACGTGGCACTGACGGGCTCAATCGCCGCAACCCAGCTTTCCCAGGATCCTGAATGGAATACACTGTCAGTGTATTCCCGTATACCCGATATATACCCCCGATTCCCGTTCCAACGGTGTGCCCCCCCACCTTCACCCCAAAAATACCCTGCAAGTCCCCTAGCAATAGAATTGGGGCTATATATACTCACTGTTTTTGCTACTGCCATATAGTGCCATTGTCTGACTGGGAATTCAAAGAATATATTGGGGTTACGTGCACCCACAATTTTTGCTACTGGTATATAGTGCCATTGTCTGACTGGGAATTCAAAGAATATATTGGGGTTATAAATACCCTCATTTCTTGCTACTGCTATATAGTGCCATTGTCTGACTGGGAATTCAAAGAATATATTGGGGTTACGTGCACCCACAATTTTTGCTACTGGTATATAGTGCCAATTTCTAACTGGGAATTAAAAATGCGCAAGGCTCCCGGAAAGGGACGTGGACGAGGCCGTGGGCGAGGTCGGGGGAATGGTTCTGGGGAGCAAGGTAGCAGTGAAGCCACAGGGCGTCCCGTGCCTACTCCTGTGGGGCAGCAAGCATTGCGCCACTCCACAGTGCCAGGGTTGCTTGCCACATTAACTAAACTGCAGGGTACAAACCTTAGTAGGCCCGAGAACCAGGAACAGGTCTTGCAATGGCTGTCAGAGAACGCTTACAGCACATTGTCCAGCAGCCAGTCAGACTCTGCCTCCTCTCCTCCTATTACCCAACAGTCTTGTCCTCCTTCCTCCCAAAATTCCCAAGCTTCACAGAACAATAACCCCAACTGTCCCTGCTCCCCAGAGCTGTTCTCCGCTCCTTTCATTGTCCCTCAACCTGCCTCTCCACGTCACGATTCCACGAACCTAACAGAGGAGCATCTGTGTCCAGATGCTCAAACACTAGAGTCTCCTCCATCTCCGTTCGATTTGGTGGTGGATGACCAGCAACCCACCCTCATCGACGATGATGTGACGCAGTTGCCGTCAGGGCATCCAGTTGACCGGCGCATTGTGCGGGAGGAGGAGATGAGACAGGAGTTGGAAGAGGAAGTGGTGGATGATGAGGACACTGACCCGACCTGGACAGGGGGGATGTCAAGCTGGGAAAGTAGTGTGGATGTTGAGGCAGGTGCAGCACCAAAAAGGGTATCTAGAGGCAGAGGCAGAGGTCAGCAGCTTAGGCGAAGCCAGGCCACACCCGGAATCTCCCAAGTTGTTCCAGTTCGTACCCAGCCCCGAAAAACTCCCACCTCGAGGGCACGTTTCTCGAAGGTGTGGAGTTTTTTCAATGAATGCGCCGAGGACAGATATAGTGTTGTCTGCACAATTTGCCTCTCGGAATTGATTAGGGGCTCTGAGAAGAGCAACCTGTCCACGACTTCAATGCGCCGTCATTTGGAATCCAAGCACTGGAATCAGTGGCAGGCAGCAACGGCAGGACAAAGGCCGCCTGCCGTTCACGCCACTGCCACTGCCTCTGCCACTGCCTCTGCCTCTGCCACTGCCACTGCTGACTGTGCTGGCGATGCACTCCAGAGGACGAGCCAGGACACCACTTCATCTGCCTCCACCACTTTGTTGACTTCTCCCTCATCCTCCCCTGTTCCTGTCTTATCTCCTTCTCCTGCACCATCAAAGGCACCATCAGGCGCTTCTTTACAACAACCCACCATCTCTCAGACATTGGAGCGGCGGCAGAAATACACTGCTAATAACCCACACGCGCAAGCCTTGAATGCCAACATCGCTAAACTGCTGGCCCAGGAGATGTTGGCGTTCCGGCTTGTTGAAACTCCCGCCTTCCTGGACCTGATGGCAACTGCGGCACCTCGCTATGCCGTCCCTAGCCATCACTACTTCTCCCGGTGTGCCGTCCCCGCCTTGCACCAGCACGTGTCACTCAACATCAGGCGGGCCCTTAGTTCCGCGCTTTGCACAAAGGTCCACTTGACCACCGACGCGTGGACAAGTGCATGCGGACAGGGACGCTACATTTCACTGACGGCACACTGGGTGAATGTAGTTGAGGCTGGGACTGCTTCCCAAACTGGCCCGGTGTACCTCGTCTCCCCGCCTAACATTCCTGGCAGGGACATGAGAAGAACACCCCCCTCCTCCTCCTCCTCTACTGCCTCCTCCTCCGCCACCGCCTCCTCCTCCGCCACCGCCTCCTCCTCCGCTGTTAGATTGACCCCAGCTACGAGTTGGAAACGTTGCAGCACTGGCGTTGGTAGACGTCAGCAGGCTGTGCTGAAGCTGATCAGCTTGGGGGACAGACAGCACACTGCCTCCGAGGTGAGGGATGCCCTCCTCGATGAGACGGCAATATGGTTTGAGCCGCTGCACCTGGGCCCAGGCATGGTCGTTTGTGATAACGGCCGGAACCTGGTAGCAGCTCTGGAGCTTGCCGGACTCCAACATGTTCCATGCCTGGCCCACGTCTTCAACCTAGTGGTGCAACGTTTCCTAAAGAGCTACCCCAATGTTCCAGAGCTACTGGTGAAAGTGCGGCACATGTGCGCCCACTTTCGCAAGTCGACAGTAGCCGCTGCTAGCTTAAAATCTCTCCAGCAATGCCTGCATGTGCCACAACACCGGCTTTTGTGCGACGTCCCCACACGCTGGAACTCAACGTTTCAGATGTTGAATAGAGTGGTTGAGCAGCAGAGACCTTTGATGGAATACCAGCTACAAAACCCTAGGGTGCCACAAAGTCAGCTGCCTCAGTTTCACATCCATGAGTGGCCATGGATGAGAGACCTTTGTGACATCCTACGGGTCTTTGAGGAGTCCACAAGGAGGGTGAGCTCTGAGGATGCGATGGTGAGCCTTACAATCCCGCTCTTGTGTGTTCTGAGAGAATCCCTGATTGACATCAGGGATAACTCAGATCACACAGAGGAGTTAGGGATAGCATCCGATCCGTCACAGCTGGAGAGTAGGTCCACACATCTGTCCGCTTCACTGCGTTTAATGGAGGAGGAGGAGGAGGAGGAAGAAGAGTTGTCCGATGATGTGATGGTGATACAGGAGGCTTCCGGGCAACTTCGAATCGTCCCATTGTTGCAGCGCGGATGGGTAGACATGGAGGATGAGGAGGAAATGGAGATTGAACTTTCCGGTGGGGCCAGAGGAGTCATGCCAACTAACACTGTGGCAGACATGGCTGAGTTCATGTTGGGGTGCTTTACAACCGACAAGCGTATTGTCAAAATCATGGAGGACAACCAGTACTGGATCTTTGCTATCCTTGACCCCCGGTATAAAAACAACATCTCGTCTTTTATTCCGGTAGAGGGGAGGGCCAATCGCATCAATGCTTGCCACAGGCAATTGGTGCAGAATATGATGGAGATGTTTCCAGCATGTGATGTTGGCGGCAGGGAGGGCAGTTCCTCCAGTAGGCAACCAAGTTCTCACCGGTCCACACAAACGAGGGGCACACTGTCTAAGGTCTGGGACACCTTGATGGCACCCCCTCGCCAAAGTGCCGCCACGGAGGGTCCTAGTGTCACCAGGCGTGAGAAGTATAGGCGCATGTTGCGGGAATACCTTTCCGACCACAGCCCTGTCCTCTCCGACCCCTCTGCGCCCTACACGTATTGGGTGTCGAAGTTGGACCTGTGGCTTGAACTTGCCCTATATGCCTTGGAGGTGCTGTCCTGCCGCCAGCGTCCTATCTGAGAGGGTGTTCAGTGCAGCCGGTGGCATCATCACTGACAAGCGCACCCGTCTGTCAGCTGAGAGTGCCGACCGGCTCACTTTGATAAAAATGAACCACCACTGGATAGAGCCTTCATTTTTGGGCCCACCTGTGTAAAGCACCCCAACATGAAACTCCATGTCTGTACTCAACCTCTCCAATACCTCCGCATCCTCATACTCATCCACCATAAGCGTTGCACAATTCTGCTAATACTAGGCTCCCTCCAACATGATTTCCCCCAACTCTGCTGGTTAGAGGTTCCCTCCACCCTGATTTCCCACAACTCTGCTGGTTAGAGGCTCCCTCCACCCTGATTTCCCACAACTCTACTAGTTAGAGGCTCCCTCCACCCTGATTTCCACCAACTCTGCTGGTTAGAGGCTCTCTCCACCATGAATTGGTCCAAACTGGGGTTTTTAGAGGCTCCCTCCACCATGAATTGGTCCAAACTGGGGTTTTTAGAGGCTCCCTCCACCATGAATTTGCCCAAACTGGGCTGTTTAGAGGCTCCCTCCACCATGGATTGGTCCAAACTGGGGTTTTTAGAGGCTCCCTCCACCATGAATTGGTCCAAACTGGGGTTTTTAGAGGCTCCCTCCACCATGAATTGGTCCAAACTGGGGTTTTTAGAGGCTCCCTCCACCATGAATTGGTCCAAACTGGGGTGTTTAGAGGCTCCCTCCACCATGAATTTGCCCAAACTCTGCTGGTTAGAGGCTCAATCCACCCTGATTTTCAAAACAAATGTTGGTGCCAACCTCAACTTACTACAAGGGCCAAATTCACTGCTGGTGACAAGCTTTCCTCACTGCAAGTGCCAAATACACATGTTTCAAGGTGTTTTCCTACTGTCAGAGAGGTGGTATTGAGTGTGTAAAGTGTGTAGTTGTTAGGCTGTGATGTTGGGGTAATAGAGGGTCTTTGGTGTGTTAGATGCCCCCAGACATGCTTCCCCTGCTGTCCCAGTGTCATTCCAGAGGTGTTGGCATCATTTCCTGGGGTGTCATAGTGGACTTGGTGACCCTCCAGACACGGATTTGGGTTTCCTCCTTAACGAGTATCTGTTCCCCATAGACTATAATGGGGTTCGAAACCCGTTCGAACACACGAACATTGAGCGGCTGTTCGAATCGAATTTCGAACCTCGAACATTTTAGTGTTCGCTCATCTCTACATGGCACTATATGGCAGTAGCAAGAAATGAGGGTATTTATAACCCCAATATATTCTTTGAATTCCCAGTCAGACAATGGCACTATATACCAGTAGTAAAAATTGTGGGTGCACGTAACCCCAGTATATTCTTTGAATTCCCAGTCAGACAATGGCACTATATGGCAGTAGCAAAAATAGTGGGTGTATATAGCCCCAATTCTATTGCTAGGGGACTTGCAGGGTATTTCTGGGGTGAAGGTGGGGAGGCACACCGTTGGAACGGGTATCGGGGGTATATATCGGGTATACGGGAATACACTGACAGTGTATTCCATTCAGGATCCTGGGAAAGCTGGGTTGCGGCGATTGAGCCCGTCAGTGCCACGTTACACTGACAAGCTTCTCCCTGGAATTTAGCTCTTATAAGAGCTGTTGGTTGTCTTCTCCTTCCTATCCTAGCCTGTCCCTGCCTACCCAGAATCTAAGCCCTAGCTAGCTGGACGGAAACCTCCGTCCCCGGTGAATTGCAAGCTCAGAATGACGCGAAGCTGGGCGGCGCTGTTCTTTTAAATTAGAGGTCACATGTTTTCGGCAGCCAATGGGTTTTGCCTACTTTTTTCAACGTCACCGGTGTCGTAGTTCCTGTCCCACCTACCCTGCGCTGTTATTGGAGCAAAAAAGGCGCCAGGGAAGGTGGGAGGGGAATCGAGTAATGGCGCACTTTACCACGCGGTGTTCGATTCGATTCGAACATGCCGAACAGCCTAATATCCGATCGAACATGAGTTTGATAGAACACTGTTCGCTCATCTCTAATAAGGACAAGAGGGATGTTCTTTTAATGACCACAACTCCTGACAGCGGCTGCACTCCTGTCCTCTACGTGGTACCAGTACCCCTACTCCAAACCAGACTGCATCCTGGCATACAATAAGTACATGGGAGGGTTTTATCTATCTGACCCAGTCTTGACGTCATCTATAGTGCCAGGAGGAACACAAGAGGATGGTACTAAAAGCTGGCCGTGTAGAGATGGCCGTGTATAACGCTTACATGATATCGCAAAGTGCAGTCAGGACAAGAACTTTCCTTCAATTTCAGGAGAAAGTAATCAAGGCCCTGCTATTCATGGATCAGAGAGGGCCAGGCCCCGAGATTTTTGGAACTGAAAGTGCCCGTATTGTACCAGAGCAAAACTTTCCAACTGAACTCAACCAAATTCCCCCCAAATCCATGAATTAGTAATGTTACAATGCATATTCCCCGGTATGTCGCCTCCTTATACCGTCATGTACTCCGCACAGATTTACCTTTCATCCGTTGTTATGCAGTAAATTCTGGAAAATAAATTAACAATACCTGTGGGGTCCAAATGTTTGCTATACCCCTTGATGGATTTTTAAGGGGTGTAATTTCCAATTCGAGGTCATTCGTTGGCGGTTTCTTGTTTTGGCACTTCAGGGGCTCAGTACGACATGAAGACTAGTACAGCAACATCTGTCCCTCCAAATATTACTCTCCCCCCTTGTGTGACCGTAAAGCCTTTACAACCCCATTTGGGGCATTTCTTTAGTCAGGGGACATTACTTTTTGTCCTTTAACCCCTTGTAATAAAGAAAAATTTTGGGCTAAAGTGAAAAAAAAAAATAATAATTTTCACTTTTCAATGGTAAAACATATATATATATATATATATATATATATATATATACAGTCCTATGAAAAAGTTTGGGCACCCCTATTAATCTTAATCATTTTTAGTTCTAAATATTTTGGTGTTTGCAGCAGCCATTTCAGTTTGATATATCTAATAACTGATGGACACAGTAATATTTCAGGATTGAAATGAGGTTTATTGTACTAACAGAAAATGTGCAATATGCATTAAACCAAAATTTGACCGGTGCAAAAGTATGGGCACCTCAACAGAAAAGTGACATTAATATTTAGTACATCCTCCTTTTGCAAAGATAACAGCCTCTAGTCGCTTCCTGTAGCTTTTAATCAGTTCCTGGATCCTGGATGAAGGGATTTTGGACCATTTCTTTCTACAAAACAATTCAAGTTCAGTTAAGTTTGATGGTCGCCGAGCATGGACAGCCCGCTCTCAAATGATCTGAAAACAAAGATTGTTCAACATAGTTGTTCAGGGGAAGGAGACAAAACGTTGTCTCAGAGATTTAACCTGTCAGTTTCCACTGTGAGGAACATAGTAAGGAAATGGAAGACCACAGGGACAGTTCTTGTTAAGCCCAGAAGTGGCAGGCCAAGAAAAATATCAGAAAGGCAGAGAAGAAGAATGGTGAGAACAGTCAAGGACAATCCACAGACACCTCCAAAGAGCTGCAGCATCATCTTGCTGCAGATGGTGTCACTGTGCATCGGTCAACTATACAGCACACTTTGCATAAGGAGAAGCTGTATGGGAGAGTGATGAGAAAGAAGCCGTTTCTGCACGTACGCCACAAATAGAGTTGCCTGAGGTATGAAAAAGCACATTTGGAGAAGGCAGCTTCATTTTGGAAACAAAGATTGAGTTGTTTGGTTATAAAAAAAGGCGTTATGCATGGCGTCCAAAAAGAAACAGCATTCCAAGAAAAACACATGCTACCCACTGTAAAATTTGGTGGAGGTTCCATCATGCTTTGGGGCTGTGTGGCCAATGCCGGCACCGGGAATCTTGGTAAAGTTGAGAGTCGCATGGATTCCACTCAGTATCAGCAGATTCTTGAGAATAATGTTCAAGAATCAGTGACAAAGTTGAAGTTACGCCGGGGATGGATATTTCAGCAAGACAATGATCCAAAACACCGCTCCAAATCCTCAGGCATTCATGCAGAGGAACAATTACAATGTTCTGGAATGGCCATCCCAGTCCCCAGACCTGAATATCATTGAACATCTGTGGGATGATTTGAAGCGGGCTGTCCATGCTCGGCGACCATCTAACTTAACTGAACTTGAATTGTTTGTCCAAAATACCTTTATCCAGGATCCAGGAACTGATTAAAAGCTACAGGAAGCGACTAGAGGCTGTTATCTGTGCAAAAGGAGGATCTACTAAATATTAATGTCACTTTTCTGTTGAGGTGCCCATACTTTTGCACCAGTCAAATTTTGGTTTATTGCATATTGCACATTTTCTGTTAGTACAATAAACCTCATTTCAATCCTGAAATATTACTGTGTCCATCAGTTATTAGATATATCAAACTGAAATGGCTGTTGCAAATACCAAAATATTTAGAACTAAAAATGATTAAGATTAATAGGGGTGCCCAAACTTTTTCATAGGACTGTATATATATATATATATATATATATATATATATATATATATATATATATATATATATATATAAAACGTAGGGTCAAATTGCTCACTATATTCCTTGAGAAAATCATTGAGGGACATAGTTTCCAAAATAGGGTCATTTTTGGGTGGAAGAGGGGTTCCACTGTACTGAGACTTCAGGGGCTCTGTGTTAGGATCCTGACGCAACAATAATCACTGTATATTTGGAAATCTTGGAAATCTAGAATCCCCAGGCACCGAGATAAAAACAGTCCTGAGTGTTCTACATTCTCCTAACCAGAGCAGAACCAAGCCCTGGAGTTCTTCACCAGAGCTGCTGATGGTGGAGTTGGACTTGGAAAAATCTGAGCCCTGCCCACTCAGTGAACCCCAAAGTAAAGAGGACCCAGAAATATTGAGACACTAACCTCAGTGGATGAAGTTCAGGAGAGCAGGTCCGCACGGAGAAACAAGACGTACAGGGCAAGCAGGTGCCAGAGAAAGCCAAAGCATAGTCAATCAAGCCAAGTCGGTTCACAGGAGGTCATGTGGTAGCAGAAGAAAGAGGCAGAAGCATAGTCAGGAGCGCCGGGTCATCCACAAGAGGTTTGTGGAGTAGTCAAAACAGGATCCAGGTAGGGAAAGTCATCAGAAAGCCAAAGGTCATTCACAGGAGGTCATCAAGATGCCAAATCAGGCCGCAAAATCACGGGCGCAAAATAACGCGGCGTATACGCTCCTAACTCCCATTGAAATCAATGGGAGCATTTTGAGCGCGTCATCTGCCGGCACGTGTATACGTGCCAGATTGCTCTCCACTTTACATCGTGTGAACGCACCCTTAAAGTGAAATCATAAATCAATGTATAGGTGGGAAACAATGGTCAGTATAGTCGGCTTCATGTATATGAATATACAGTGGGGCAAAAAAAGTATTTAGTCAGTCACCAATAGTGCAAGTTCCACCACTTAAAAAGATGAGAGGCGCCTGTAATTTACATCATAGGTGACCTCAACTATGAGAGACAAAATGAGAAAACAAATCCAGGAAATCCCATTGTCTGATTTTGTAAGAATTTATTTGCAAATTATGGTGGAAAATAAGTATTTGGTCAGTAACAAAATTTCATCTCAATACTTTGTTATATATCCTTTGTTGGCAATGACAGAGGTGAAACGTTTTCTGTAAGTCTTCACAAGGTTGGCACACACTGTTGTTGGTATGTTGGCCCATTCCTCCATGCAGATCTCCTCTAGAGCAGTGATGTTTTGGGGCTGTCGCTTGGCAACACGGACTTTCAACTCCCTCCAAAGGTTTTCTATAGGGTTGAGATCTGAAGACTGGCTAGGCCACTCCAGGACCTTGAAATGCTTCTTACAAAGCCACTCCTTTGTTGCCCTGGCGGTGTGCTTTGGATCATTGTCATGTTGAAAGACCCAGCCACGTTTCATCTTCAATGCCCTTGCTGATGGAAGGAGGTTTGCACTCAAAATCTCCCGATACATGGCCCCATTCATTCTTTCATGTACCCGGATCAGTCGTCCTGGTCCCTTTGCAGAGAAACAGCCCCAAAGCATGATGTTTCCACCCCCATGCTTTACAGTAGGTATGGTGTTTGATGGATGCAACTCAGTATTCTTTTTCCTCCAAACACGAAAAGTTGTGTTTCTACCAAACAGTTCCAGTTTGGTTTCATCAGACCATAGGACATTCTCCCAATACTCTTCTGGATCATCCAAATGCTCTCTAGCAAACTTCAGAAGGGCCCGGACATGTACTGGCTTAAGCAGTGGGACACGTCTGGCACTGCAGGATCTGAGTCCCTGGCGGTGTAGTGTGTTACTGATGGTAGGCTTTGTTACATTGGTCCCAGCTCTCTGCAGTTCATTCACTAGGTCCCCCGCGTTGTTCTGGGATTTTTGCTCACCATTCTTGTGATCATTTTGACCCCACGGGGTGAGATTTTGCGTGGAGCCCCAGATCGAGGGAGATTATCAGTGGTTTGTATGTCTTCCATTTTCTAATTATTGCTCCCACGGTTGATTTCTTCAATCCAAGCTGGTTGCCTATTGCAGATTCAGTCTTCCCAGCCTGGTGCAGGGCTACAATTTTGTTTCTGGTGTCCTTTGACAGCTCTTTGGTCTTCACCATAGTGGAGTTTGGAGTCTGACTGTTTGAGGGTGTGCACAGGTGTCTTTTTATACTGATAAGTTTAAACAGGTGCCATTACTACAGGTAATGAGTGGAGGAAAGAGGAGACTCTTAAAGAAGAAGTTACAGGTCTGTGAGAGCCAGAAATCTTGATTGTTTGTAGGTGACCAAATACTTATTTTCCACCATAATTTGAAAATAAATTCTTACAAAAACTGACAATGTGATTTTCTGGATTTGTTTTCTAATTTTGTCTCTCATAGTTGAGGTCTACCTATGATGTAAATTACAGACGCCTCATCTTTTTAAGTGGTTTAACTTGCACTATTGGTGACTGACTAAATACTTTTTTGCCCCACTGTACATACAGTAAAACAATGGAAATATTGTATAGTAAGATGTTTGCCATGATATTATTAGATATTACTCAGGGCTCGTTCACATCTGCGTTCATGGGTCCTTATTGCAGGTTTCCGTTTCCTGCATAAAACAGATGCAGGAGACGGAAGCCTGCAGGAGACTTTCTCACCCATTCATTTGAATGGGTGAGAAAGCTGTCCGGCCGTGCGCGGAAGGAGCGTTTTGCGCTCTCCGCCGCGAAACCGGGTTTTATAATCCGGACACAGAGTCGGACATGCACTACTCTGTGTCCGGATAAAAAAATCCGGTTTCGCGGCGGAGAGCCTAAAACGCTCACCGCCGGGCACGGCCGGACCCGGTCTATGGTTTCCGTCTTCTGCATGGCAGAAGACGGAAACCATAGTACGGACACATGAACGCAGGTGTGAACCCAGCATCAGATGTTTCTCTGGAGCTTTGTCCCTTGGCTAGAGATCTGAAGTCTCCCTGACGTCTCCCTGACGTCTCCCTGATGTCTCCCTGATGTCTCTGTAATTCCCATCTTTGGTATATAAGGAGGCCTAGTAATAATATTGTATCTGATTGTCAGTGATGTGATCAAAGTGTCGGCTCCTTTATGCACATAATGAATTGATACAGAATCCTCTATAAGAACTATGATGGATACAGATTATCTGCTCCAGTGTGATCACAACACCAGACCCGAGGACCTAAAGGGCGTCATAGAGAGACCAGGACTCTTGTTAGTAGTAAAGGTTTCTTTAGTGTCTTCTTCCCATTATGTGTCTATGTGAATATCAGTTCTGTGTATTTTTATGGATTTGATACTTTGTACTCCTGATTGGCGCAGATGTTTGTTCTATAGAGCAATTCTGTCCCTCGTGTACAGACCATAACTGGATGGTTTTCATCCTATGGAGATGGGTTACTTTTATTCCTATTATCTATACTGTCTAGGACATCTCCAGATTATATTCCCAATGTTCGGACCAGCAATGATTTATTGTTGCTTTATCTATTCTTATGATAGAATTTTGAGTTAAATACAAATTTGTGAAATTTTATTTCAAATGATCTGTTGTCAATTGATGCAACGAAACGTTTCTTGGATCTCCTCCAATGCAGTAACAGATTATGATCTAATCCCATACATTTACGGTGCAGCAGGGATTATACTATGTAGTTATTTGTGGATTAAGACATTTTCTTTCTTTTATGACACTTTGCATTAAAATAGAAGCAATAAAATATACAAAGAAAGTCAAACAACGTAACAGAGAACGTAAAAGGCATTAATTCATTTATTGGCCCCAAATCCAGTTTTCTTACTCATGTTCTGGCCCTAGATCCAGACCCCGCACAGACCAGCTGCTGGATAGTCTCAGGGTGCCGGAACCTGTGAATGGATGGAGCGCTGCTCCGCTCCTAGTACTTGACTGCACATATTGCACGGCCACTTGGAAGCTGCTGCAACTGTTGACAGATCATATAACAAGTGATAGATGGGATCTTTGAAAACATATTTTGGGGCCAGAAAACCCCTTATAAGGCACTAGGGTAAAGACAGTATGAAGGGTGGTAAGCAAGCAGGACTCTACTGAACCATGGTCGGTGGATTTACTCTTCCCAATGGTGACAAAGGTTCCAGTGATCAGAACTTAATATAGTGATGAAGAATTTTCATTTTGCTTTTTAAGGTTCTCATGATCCAAATATTAAATACAAGTCGTGAAGAAGTTGAGGTCTGGGCTGTCATGTCCCTGGTTCTAAATAAATCAGACACTTAATGTTTCAGGATCGATGATGACCTCAATGGTAGTCTAATCTACAAATTCAGACATGGATCTACATCTCCAATATTCTGTCTCTACTAGGCTTCAATGATGGCTGGACATGGGGTAAAAGTTTTTAACTGAGTGTCCTGGGTTGAAAAATGAGGGCCAAAGGTTATAGTGTAGGAGCCTCTACCACCCCAAGCTCTTCCACCACGTTCCAGAAGCCCCATGGCAGACAGTGAGAACTCGTGATGTTACTTCCCATATCCGCACTTTGTGAGCCTCAGGATAAATACAAGATGGTTTCAGCTATTAATTTTGTATTATTTCTGTTTTTATTAGAATTCTGTATCCTCGCCCTTCAGACATTTTCTATGATGATGCAACGTAACACTTCCCAGATGGTGGCTCAGATATTGCTCTTAGGGTTTCAGAGTTTGCAAAGTTTTAAGATTTCTTTCTTTCTTCTGCTTCTGCTCATCTACTGTGTGACTCTATGTGGAAACCTCCTGATCATCCTGGTGGTGTCCTACAGCAGATCCCTCCACTCTCCCATGTACTTCTTCCTCACACAGCTCTCGCTCTCAGATATTCTCCTCTCCACCACCATCGTACCCAACTTGCTCCACAATCTGTTGCATGAAGGAAGTTCTCTGTCCTTTATTGGCTGTTTGACTCAATTTTACTTTTTTTCAGCCTCAGAATCCTTGGAATGTCTTCTCCTGGCCGTGATGTCCTATGACCGGTATCAGGCTATCTGTCACCCTCTGCATTACACCTCAGTCATGGACCTCACCTTCTGTATAAAAGCCGTCCTAGTGTGCTGGGTGATGAATTGTGCTATGATAGTGATCATTTCGGTATCTATGAGTTATTTGTCGTTCTGTGGACCAAACACCATTGACCATTTCTTCTGTGATTTCGACCCGATACTAGAACTTTCCTGCTCAGACATGTTTTTAATCAAAACTGAAAGTAGAATACTAGTGGTACCTTTAGCAATTTGCCCGTTTACTGTTATAATGACCTCCTATGTTTATATTATCATGACCATACTGAATATCCCATCTCTGAGTGGGAGGCAGAAGACCTTCTCCACCTGCAGCTCTCACCTGACCGTGGTCTCCTTATATTATGGGTCCACAATTTGTACTTATTTATTTCCGACCCAAAAAACAATTAAGAAAATCTTGTCCCTGCTCTACACTGTAGTAACTCCACTACTTAACCCTGTAATATACAGTCTGAGTAATAGAGAGATTAAGCAGGTCCTTCAAAGAAAGTTGAAGAACATGTCTAAGTCTTAGTAATGGTATGTCCTGGACCCACGGTCCTACCTGTCAGTCTGTCCGGAAGTGGACTTTGGTTCCCCTCTATTGGGATCAGTTGGGAGTTCCAGCAGTTAGACCCCAACTGATCATGAACTTATCCTCTAGGCCAGAAGTTCCTACACTTTTTTTCCTCGTAGACCACTTTCAAAATTTGACTGATTTCGGTGGACCCCCGCTGCTACATTTCTACCATATTCCCAAAACGTGTCAAAAAATGTGAAGATTAGATCTAATGATGGGAATTTGGGTCGCAGCTGAGACCCCTGGGGTCTATCTGGACCACTTTGGGAATCACTCCTCTATGCTATCGATAGGAGATAACGTTACAATTTGGTAGAACTCTTTTAAGACTATGACTAGACTAATATGATATGTAATAAATTTCTATCTTGTACAGATTGTAAGATGCTTGGGGTGACTAGAGTGTTTCCTGCTAACAGCAACATTTCTTGTAAGAAGATTTTTTTTCTGTTTTAATTTCTAAAATTTCTTAATTTTGCATTTTATTTCTAATGTTTCTTCCCCTTTTAGCTTTAAAGTCCCCATACGGATAGTGAAAACTTGTCCAAGCCCTTGGATTTTGGCATGAGTGGCTGACTATATTAGAATATTTGGACTCTTACCCCTTGACAGATCATAAATCCAATAAGAGTCCATAGATAAAGTGCCTTGCAGAAGTCTTCACACCGCTTGACCTTTGTCACATTTTGTCACCTTACAACCACAAACTTAAATGTACAGTCCTATGAAAAAGTTTGGGCACCCCTATTAATCTTAATCATTTTTAGTTCTAAATATTTTGGTGTTTGCAGCAGCCATTTCAGTTTGATATATCTAATAACTGATGGACACAGTAATATTTCAGGATTGAAATGAGGTTTATTGTACTAACAGAAAATGTGTAATATGCATTAAACCAAAATTTGACCGGTGCAAAAATATGGGCACCTCAACAGAAAAGTGACATTAATATTTAGTAGATCCTCCTTTTGCAAAGATAACAGCCTCTAGTCGCTTCCTGTAGCTTTTAATCAGTTCCTGGATCCTGGATGAAGGTATTTTGGACCATTTCTTTCTACAAAACAATTCAAGTTCAGGTAAGTTTGATGGTCGCCGAACATGGACAGCCCGCTCTCAAATGATCTGAAAACAAAGATTGTTCAACATAGTTGTTCAGGGGAAGGATACAAAACGTTGTCTCAGAGATTTAACCTGTCAGTTTCCACTGTGAGGAACATAGTAAGGAAATGGAAGACCACAGGGACAGTTCTTGTTAAGCCCAGAAGTGGCAGGCCAAGAAAAATATCAGAAAGGCAGAGAAGAAGAATGGTGAGAACAGTCAAGGACAATCCACAGACCACCTCCAAAGAGCTGCAGCATCATCTTGCTGCAGATGGTGTCACTGTGCATCGGTCAACTATACAGCGCACTTTGCACAAATAGAAGCTGTATGGGAGAGTGATGAGAAAGAAGCCGTTTCTGCACGTACGCCACAAATAGAGTTGCCTGAGGTATGAAAAAGCACATTTGTTGAAGCCAACTTCATTTTGGAAACAAAGATTGAGTTGTTTGGTTATAAAAAAAAAAGGCGTTATGCATGGCGTCCAAAAAGAAACAGCATTCCAAGAAAAACACATGCTACCCACTGTAAAATTTGGTGGAGGTTCCATCATGCTTTGGGGCTGTGTGGCCAATGCCGGCACCGGGAATCTTGTTAAAGTTGAGAGTCGCATGGATTCCACTCAGTATCAGCAGATTCTTGAGAATAATGTTCAAGAATCAGTGACGAAGTTGAAGTTACGCCGGGGATGGATATTTCAGCAAGACAATGATCCAAAACACCGCTCCAAATCCTCAGGCATTCATGCAGAGGAACAAGTACAATGTTCTGGAATGGCCATCCCAGTCCCCAGACCTGAATATCATTGAACATCTGTGGGATGATTTGAAGCGGGCTGTCCATGCTCGGCGACCATCTAACTTAACTGAACTTGAATTGTTTTGTAAAGAGGAATGGTCCAAAATACCTTCATCCAGGATCCAGGAACTGAATAAAAGCTACAGGAAGCGACTAGAGGCTGTTATCTCTGCAAAAGGAGGATCTACTAAATATTAATGTCACTTTTCTGTTGAGGTGCCCATACTTTTGCACCGGTCAAATTTTGGTTTAATGCATATTGCACATTTTCTGTTAGTACAATAAACCTCATTTCAATCCTGAAATATTACTGTGTCCATCAGTTATTAGATATATCAAACTGAAATGGCTGTTGCAAATACCAAAATATTTAGAACTAAAAATGATTAAGATTAATAGGGGTGCCCAAACTTTTTCATAGGACTGTATCTTATTGAGATTTGCAGATAACAAAACAAAGTAACAGATAATTGTACCTTTACACTTCTCCACGACTTTATCTCTGAGCTGTCTGGTGAGTTCCTTGGACTTCATGATGCTGTTTGTTCACTAGTGTTCTTTAACAGACTACTGAGGCCTTCACAGAACAGATTATGTATATATATATATATATATATATATATATATATATATATATATATATATATATGTATATATATATATGAGACTACATTACACAGCCAGACTCTATTAACTCATTGAGTGGCTTCTAAAGGCAATTTTATATTATTTAGGGGGGCCTGAATACTTTTGTACATCACACTTTTGATTAAAATTGTGAATGTATCATTTTCCTTCCACATCACAATTATCTGCTTTTTTGTATTGATTATCACTTAAAATCACAATAAAATACATTTACATTTGTGGTTGTAAGGTGGCAACATGTGAAAAAGATCAAAGGGTATGAAAACTTTTGCAAGCCACTATAGCTACTGTGAGAAGGTGACAGGCAAAGTGATCCAGTAAGTGAGGAGGTGACTGAGTCTGTCCTGTAACCCTGAGTCCAGTGAGGCCAGATCATGCTTGTTTTTTTCTTGCGGCAGGTAGTAAGCCACATGTATAGTTAGGTTATTACTTCTGTTTAGTTAGTTACTCGGACGGGCAGGAATAATGTTTTATTTTTGCCTGCAGTTAAGGCTGTAGTTTGTTTTTGCTTTTTGTGCCTGAAGTTAAGGTTTATTTATTTTCCTTTTTTTTTTTTTTTCTACATAAACCAGTTTGCTGAATATTTTGTGTCTCTGTCTTGACTCTTTGGGTCTGCACCACTGCTTTTACCGAGCTATCCTCCCCACAATACATATATACACCTGCCGCTTAGTATTATCAGATGATAGCATGTATAGCATATGTTTGCATTAAGTCACCACAATATAACTAGCTTTGGTCTTTTTGAAGATATTTTTTGTAAGTACTTCTAATTCACTTCCCCGTCAATGTTCTGTTCTTTTGTAGTTTCTGTGTTGTTCTTGCTGTCCACTATGACGTGTCTGAGATTCTTGTATCTAACCTTGATGCTGATATCAATATGCCATGTAAGGCTGGACTAGGTGACCTAGTCCAGCCTAGTTATGACCCTTGTCGTACCTTTTGTATACGGGCAGGTTTGCTATATTTTCTATGCCATTTATGTGTCCTAATGTATTTACTTTGTTATATTGTATTTTGATAGAAACTTTATCAGATCTATTGAGAAAAAAAATAAAATAAAACAAGTTATACTAGGTTCACAGCTATAAAGTTTATTCCGTTCTTCTGTTCTGTTATGATAGACCTTTTACATCATGAACACCAAGAGAGCCTGACAGATCCCACCAGCACCAAAATCTAATATGACTTTTTTTTGCAGCCACCGTAATCTATTGTCAATTTTAGCCTTGGAAGTGTTGAGTGGTCGTACAATTATACATTGCCGGTTGGGTGGTGCGTTCCTACCCTTGGCATACGGATGGTTTGCTAAGGGCGGAAAAAAACTCAAAAAACACAAGTGCATCAAATCCAACCCTATCATGTTGATCCAGAGGAAAGCAATACCAGATATGACAATGAAAATAAATCCCTGGTTCAACATCCCAAAATACTACTTTCCCTGATATTTTTGATATTGCTATTTTTAGTTTTGCTCATTATGAACCAGTTGGCATCCTTAAATAGCAGGACTTCACTCTGACATAAACCAAACCTAAAATGAGCCCAAACTAAAAATGGATAACCACGTTATCCATAACTCACGACAAAATAGCGGAGATTCTTTTCTTATAATAGATTAGGATGCACAACTAATACCACGGCCAGGACTACTACTTTATAGTCTATGGGGTCCGTGTGCTGTGACTGCACACCACTTGCTGTTGCATTCAGTATTCCCTTCAGGGGTCCCCATGCAAACTCCCCGAATGGAATACCCAGCACAGATGTGAACAAAGGGTAAGTCCTCCTATAAATTACAAAACATCCAGTTAGTATATCAAAATATATGAACGTTTTTGGCCAACACACCTTCCTCAGACTCTCCATACTCCTGGAGAAAGGAGTAGACAGAATGACGTGGTAACACTCAGTTACAAAGTATCATCCTGTATAGGATAATATATGCAGAGGAAGGCGTCATACCGTGGTGGAAGGTGTCTACCTTCCTCCAGGACTATAGATGGTCTGATGAAGGTCTGTTGGCCGAAAACGTTCACACATCTCTACTGTACATACTAAATGACTTACTCTTCGTTCACATCTTGGATTATTGGTTATTATTGAATACACACATTTACTGACACACTCTAGTGGTTTTTGGCTATATGATTCACAATTTACATATACACCGAGCTGGTACTTAATAAACTTTGATATCTTCACTTCTGAGTGTGACGTCTCTTGTACACTGCAATAAAATATCAGATTCCCCCAAGAAATGTTTCATATGTTACAGTCTTTCAATTTCAAAATATAAAAGTAACAATAAGAGATTTTCTCAACTCATCTATTTTGCTAAGCTTTTGTTACAAGACTAGTGAGATGTCATCAAGATTGTATCTTCTTGAAGGCTTCCTTGATGTCTTTGTTTCGTAAGCAGTATATTACAGGATTTACTAGCGGAGTCAGCACGGTGTATACTATGGAAAGAATTTTGCGTAATACAATGGAATTTCCTTTTTCTGGAATCAAATAAATAGAAAATAAGGTCCCAAAAAATAAAGACACCACAGCCAGGTGGGAACCGCAGGTGGAGAAGACTTTGTGTCCTCTGGTGATGGACTGGCTCCTCACGATTGTGTGGACAATATAACCATAAGAGATGACCACCATAATAAATGGGCACACAATGATAGAAAAAGCAACAAATATAGCATATATCCTAATATTCATAATACTTGAGCAGGACAACTTTAATACAGGGTCAAAGTCACAGAAGAAGTGGTCAATGACATTTGACCGACAGAAGTGAAGTCGGGTTATGTTAAGTGTTTGGAAAAACATCACAGTAAAACCTAGGAGCCAGGATAGGAGAATATATTGTAGGCAAAGCATAGGATTCATTATAGAATGATAATGTAGGGGGTGACAGATGGCCAGATACCTGTCATAAGACATGGCCGTCAGCAGAAGACACTCTGAAGATTCAGAAGAACTGAAGAAAAACAACTGTGTGATACATTGTGAGATAGACATGAAGGATCCATTGTTCAGGACTATAGGAAACATGTTAGGGGTGATATCTGAGGACGTCATGATGTCCGCCGCAGTGAGCTGGGTCAGGAAGAAGTACATGGGTGAGTGGAGGTTCTTGCTGTAGGACACCAAGGTGATGACCATGAGATTACCACATATAGTCGTGAGGTAGATTAGGAAAATAAAGATAAAAAATGCAATTCTGAAGCTAGAGAGGCCTGGGAATCCAAGGAGAAGGATGGTAGTGACATTGTTCTTCTCCATGTCCTATAAAAAATAAGATATCGGTAAAGAAGGAAAGAAATGGATATAAGTAGAACAATACCCTTCTCTGTCCTGCGTAGTCTATGTCTCAGAGGTGACACTACATTCGAGGAAAAATAACAAATACTCCTTAAAAATTTTGAACAATTTTTATCCTACGCTTTGGTCTTATTCCTATGATCTAACTCAGATATTCCTCTCAAACAAAAATATAGGGCAATTGGGTAGTATCACTGATACAACTACATTGGCCAACAGGCCAACTACCACTTAGAAAGAAATATTTTTTCTTAAAATTGTATACATTTATTGAAAAATATTTTTTATATAAATAAATACATGAATACAGAGATAAATGGTGCAACCACAATAAGTGCAGCGATATACACACTAATAGGCTTCCATAGTAAAATATCCACCCTAATGGGTCAATGCAAGTATAAGTGACAAAGTGTTCTCCATGAACTGAAGAGAATAGTAATAACAGATGTATATGAAACAATACATGGAGGGACTCTAAATGACTAAAAATAGCCAAAGAAAGGTTGTTTTGCATCATTACAGACACATAGGATGGCATATGAAGTATTAGGTCATTACCTTGTGTGTATGTCACGCACCAATACGTGCCCCGACGCGCGTTTCGCCACGCAAGTGGCTTCGTCAGGGGGAAAGAAACTATGTGGCTGAGTACACATTTCAGAAAATATATAGTATCCAGGTGATGAATAAAATAAATACAGCTGCTGCTATAAAAACGATCCGCCCGCTTTATATGCGCATGCACATCACATAAAAAAAGCTATGTTAATGCGCATGCGCGAGAACCACAAGTTACCGCGAGATATTCTGACCATGATGTATAGCCGCGCATGCGCAGAAAGTGGTGTCAATTGCACATGCGTCAGGACAATGAAACGTCATGAGACGTTATACGTGTCAGATGGTGAAAAAAAAACGCACCAGTATGACTGTTTATATAGGCAGACGCTGGATGATACAAAAACGATGCATTATAGCACATCTAGTGTGAATAGTGATGACAGAAATACACTTAATTCAAAAGTATGTATAAATATACTGATATATCAAAATGTGAAATTATGTTAAGAGTGACAAAATATCAATGTCTATAAATTGGAACATGCAGAAAAATATATAATAATGAATTTCCACTTAATAATATATACATATATGCACACACAGTGTTACTCAAAAAATCTTATATTAAAAATAGTGTATGAATAAAACAAATGCACTGTGAAAAAAAGTGATAAATTAAAAGTGCGCTGTGGCGAAAGTGAAAAAATAAATGTGAACAAAATTATATCACATGTCACTATCACAATTATATAACATATGTTTTAGATTAAAAATATATAATGCATCATGTATCTAAAAAAGAGTTATCATATACACTACATCACAAGGGTGACTAAAAGTCCATATAGAAGGAATCCATATAAAAAAACGGATAATATGTCGCAGCTTTCAGTACGCTGAATCTGTTTTCTTATTCTTACAATAGGATTCATACAAAATCAACACCAAAAGATATCTATATAATAGATATAATATAATGGCTCAGAGAACAAAACAGAGAGATTTTGGATCCATGGCCTGGAAACTCCCCAGATCTTAATCCCATTGAGAACTTGTGGTCAATCATCAGGAGACGGGTGGACAAACAACAACCTACAAATTCTGACAAAATGCAAGCATTGATTGTGCAAGAATGGACGGCTATCAGTCAGGATTTGGTCCAGAAGGTGATTGAGAGCTGTCAGGGAGAATTGCAGAGGTCCTGAAGAAGAAGGGGCAACACTGCAAATATTACACCGCTGCAGTAACTCCTTCTCACTGTCACTATAAGCTTTTATTACTCAGAATATGATTGCAATTCTATTTCTGTATGTGATAAAAACATCTGACAAACACACAGAAACCACAGGGAGCAGATCATGTGACAAGAGGAGATTTGTGGCATTCTCAGAACTTTTGGCCATGACTGTACAAAATAAAAGCTCAACTCCTTGGCCCTGCATAGTCATTTTTGAGAGAATGATTAATATTGCCAGTGGGTGTAATGGCTGAACAGAATAAAAGCTAAAAATCCTTGAGCCCTAAAGGTCAAAATAGGTTGTGTCTTTAAGGGGTTAAAATCCCATACATACAGTACGCAGTAGATAAAACCTGTGAAGACTTCAGAGCATAGGGCTGATATTCTTACTAGCATTGTCACATATTATCTCCATGAATCCAACATTCCTAATACACCAGAATCTGTGTCAAAATGTAAAATCTTCTCACCTGTCGTGTTTCCTGTATGAACAGAAGGTAAAACTATAAATACAAGTCTATCTGAGACTCGATCTGACACTCGTAGATCTGCATAGAAAACACTGTGTGCATCAGAGGAGCAGAGAAGAGGTCAGCGCTCCAGAGGGGAGCACATAACTCCACAACAATGTAACATTACACTACATTACAATGTAACATTACACAACATTACAATGTAACATTACACGGCATTACAATGTAACATTACACGACATTACAATGTAACATTACACGACATTACAATGTAACATTACACGACATTACAATGTAACATTACACGACATTACAATGTAACATTACACGGCATTACAATGTAACATTACACAACATTACAATGTAACATTACACAACATTACAATGTAACATTACACGGCATTACAATGTAACATTACACAACATTACAATGTAACATTACACAACATTACAATGTAACATTACACGACATCACAATGTAACATTACACGACATTACAATGTAACATTACACGACATTACAATGTAACATTACACGGCATTACAATGTAACATTACACAACATTACAATGTAACATTACACAACATTACAATGTAACATTACACGGCATTACAATGTAACATTACACGACATTACAATGTAACATTACACGACATTACAATGTAACATTACACGGCATTACAATGTAACATTACACGGCATTACAATGTAACATTACACGGCATTACAATGTAACATTACACGACATTACAATGTAACATTACACGACATTACAATGTAACATTACACGACATTACAATGTAACATTACACGACATCACAATGTAACATTACACGACATCACAATGTAACATTACACAGCATTACAATGTAACATTACACGACATTACAATGTAACATTACACGGCATTACAATGTAACATTACACGACATTACAATGTAACATTACACGACATTACAATGTAACATTACACGGCATTACAATGTAACATTACACGGCATTACAATGTAACATTACACAACATTACAATGTAACATTACACGACATTACAATGTAACATTACACGACATTACAATGTAACATTACACGACATTACAATGTAACATTACACGACATCACAATGTAACATTACACGACATCACAATGTAACATTACACGACATTACAATGTAACATTACACGACATCACAATGTAACATTACACGGCATTACAATGTAACATTACACGACATCACAATGTAACATTACACGACATTACAATGTAACATTACACGACATCACAATGTAACATTACACGACATCACAATGTAACATTACACAACATCACAATGTAACATTACACGGCATTACAATGTAACATTACACGACATTACAATGTAACATTACACGGCATTACAATGTAACATTACACGGCATTACAATGTAACATTACACGGCATTACAATGTAACATTACACGACATTACAATGTAACATTACACGACATCACAATGTAACATTACACGACATTACAATGTAACATTACACGACATTACAATGTAACATTACACGGCATCACAATGTAACATTACACGACATTACAATGTAACATTACACGGCATTACAATGTAACATTACACGGCATTACAATGTAACATTACACGGCATTACAATGTAACATTACACGGCATTACAATGTAACATTACACGACATTACAATGTAACATTACACGACATTACAATGTAACATTACACGGCATTACAATGTAACATTACACGACATTACAATGTAACATTACACGACATTACAATGTAACATTACACGGCATTACAATGTAACATTACACGGCATTACAATGTAACATTACACGACATCACAATGTAACATTACACGACATTACAATGTAACATTACACGACATCACAATGTAACATTACACAACATTACAATGTAACATTACACCACATGCAGGCTCACTTTCAAAGAGACAAAAAATACTATTTTCTTTGTCTCTCTTTCTAGCTAAATCGCACTGAATTATTGTTAATCCATAACACACATAGCTCTCTGATTCTCTCTCTCTCTTTGTTCATTGTAAATAAATTTGTCCATTGACTTACATGTTTCTTCTCTTGGAAAAAAATGACAATATATCGAGCTGTAAAGGGTGAAGAGATGTAATACGGGGCTCAGTCACTGATGGCTGACATTTTATAAGCTGCTCCATAAAGCCCTGAAGATATCCGTCCTCTGCAGAGCCTGCTGATGATCTCCCAGGTCTTGGGGCCCATGGGGTGGATGAAGATACAACAACAATTTCCATAAAAAGAATTCAAGACTGAAATGTAATGTCTTACTGACGTAGCCAAGGTTACCATGTCCTATAACATATTAAGTAAGCAGTAACTCCTTTAACTCAACTTTATTCCATTGTTTTCTATGTTTTTGTTGTGAGTTATTAGGGGTCAGGATTAGTAAATTCAAAATGAAGATGGAGACATCTACGTATATGTACAGTACAAACCAAAAGTTTGGACACACCTTTTCATTCAAAGAGTTTTCTGTATTTCCATGACTATGACAATTGTAGATCACACTGAAGGCATCAAAACTGAGAATTAACAAATGTGGAATTATCTACTTACCAAAAAGTGTGACACAGCTGATAATCTGTCTTATATTCTCGGTTCCTTTTGCTTGGATTCCTGCTTTGCACACTCTTGGCATTCTCTTGATGAGCTCCATGAGGTAGTCACCTGAAATGGTCTTTCAACAGTCTTGAAGGAGTTACTAGAGATGCTTAGCACTTGTTGGCCCTTTTGCATTCACTCTGCGGTCCAGCTCACCCTATCGATTGGGTTCAGGTCTGGTGACTGTGGAGGCCAGGTCATCTGGCGTAGTCCCCCATCACTCTCCTTCTTGGTCAAATAGCCCTTACACTGCCTGGAGGTGTTTGGGGTCATTGTCCTGTTGAAAAATAAATGATGGTCCAACTAAATGCAAACAGATGGAATAGGATGCCGCTGCAAGATGCTGTGGTAGCCATGCTGGTTCAGTATGCCTCAATTTTGAATAAATTCCCAACAGTGTCACCAGCTTGTCCCCCCCACACCATCACACCTCCTCCTCCATGCTTCACGGTGGGAACCAGGCATGTAGTCCATCCGTTCACCTTTTCTGCGTTGCAAAAAGACTCAGTGGTTGGACCCAAAACTCTCAAATTTGGACTCATCAGACCTTGGTACAGATTCCCACTGGTCTAATGTCCATTCCTTGTGGTCTCTTCTGCTTGTTGCCTCTCCTTATCAGTGGTTTTCTAGCAGCTATTTTACCATGAAGGCCGGCGGCTGCACAAAGTCTCCTCTTACCAGTTGTTGTAGAGATGTGTCTGCTGCTAGAACTCTGTGTGGCATTGACCTGGTCTCTAATCTGAGCTGCTGTTACCCTGCGATTTCTGAGGCTGGTGACTCGGGTGAACTTATCCTCCGCAGCAGAGGTGACTCTTGGTCTTCTTTTCATGGGGCGGTCCTCATCCTCCGCAGCAGAGGTGACTCTTGGTCTTCCTTTCTTGGGGTAGTCCTTATGTGAGCCAGTTTCTTTGTAGCGCTTGATGGTTTTTGCAATTGCACTTGGGGGCACTTACAAAGTTTTCCCAATTTTTCAGACTGACTGACCTTCATTTCTTCCAGTAATGATGGCCACTCTTTTTTCTTTACTTAGCTGCTTTTTTCTTGCCATAATACAAATTCTACCAGTCTATTCAGTAGGACTATCAGCTGTGTATCCACCTGACTTCTGCACAACACAACTGATGGTCCCAACCCCATTTATAAGGCAAGAAATCCCACTTATTAAACCTGACAGGGCACACCTGTGAAGTGAGAACCATTTCAGGTGACTACCTCATGAAGCTCATCAAGAGAATGCCAAGAGTGTGCAAAGCAGGAATCAAAGCAAAAGGAACCTAGAATATAAGACAGCTGTGTCACACTTTTTGGTAAGTCTATAATCCCACATGTGTTACTTCTGAGTTTTGATGCCTTCAGTGTGATCTACAATTGTCATAGTCATGGAAATACAGAAAACTCTTTGAATGAGAAGGTGTGGCCAATCTTTTGGTCTGTACTGTATATATTTGTAGAATTAGTGATTGGCGACAATATATTAGATGGAAGATTTGTTTGGTTTGGTGTTTGGACAATTTGGCACAAAGATTTATGTCAAGTAAGTTTGTTGTGAAACAAAAGTAAGATTATTACACTCTGTATAACTATAGTAGGTGACAAACTTATTGGACTTAAAACTATTCTGAAGACACTGCAGAATATAATACTTACATTGCTGGTTCACGGGTGAAAAACTGCCAAGAGAGTAATTGTATCGGATGAACCTTAAACTTTTGGAAAATTTGGGTCCCACTTGGTTTGATCGCTCATTTCTACGACTATACAAATGAAAAATTAGGTCAACTCTCTGGTCCTGAGACTGCCAGTAAAAGAGATATAAGAGATGAAAGTCCTAGGAGGAATGCTGGGTCAGTGCCAGGTATGGAGGTCCCCAGTATCGAATAAGTTACAGGATCTCCAGCAGCTGAAGGACATTACAAATACCCCTTATACAAGAGAGACTTAGGAAACACAGAGACAGGGCTGGGAGGAAACAGAAGAAAACTGGAGATATAGAAATGGTCCAAACTCTAAAGATTTATTTTGTTTGGGGTTCTGGTGGTTCAGTATCAAGATTCATTTCAGGCCAAAAAGTATGGATTATATCTTAAATTGACTTAAAATATAATGTATGACACTGTCAGGGCTCCTAGGACTATATATTAGAGATGAGCGAACACTAAAATGTTCGAGGTTTGAAATTCGATTCGAACAGCCGCTCAATGTTCGTGTGTTCGAACGGGTTTCAAACCCCATTATAGTCTATGGGAAACATATACTCGTTAAGGGGGAAACCCAAATCAGTGTCTGGAGGGTCACCAAGTCCACTATGACACCCCAGGAAATGATGCCAACACCTCTGGAATGACACTGGGACAACAGGGGAAGCATGTCTGGGGGCATCTAACACACCAAAGACCCTCTATTACCCCAACATCACAGCCTAACAACTACACACTTTCCATATTCCAAAAAACCTCTATCAAAGTGGGAAAATACCTGGAAACCTTCTTTACTCCGCAAATGGATGGACACAAACCCCAATTTAAGCTCAACAAACAGTAACAACCACCCCTTTAAATCACGTTCCCCATGACAACCACAAATGGAATAGGCAATGGGAATTCCAAAAGCCCTCACCCTTAACTGTCATTTTGAGTGTGTGTGTGTGTGTGTGTGTGTGTGTGTATGATGTGGTAAGACCTTCCAAAATTCACTTTTCTAGCCCTTAACATGAGCCCTTCCAAACAAAGTTACAGGTCCTTAAGCTGAGCTACCAGCAGAGATTGAGGCCCTTGGCATGAGTAGAGCCTTGCACCAGCAGTGTTTTTGGCACTTAGGGTGAGTTGAGCCTTGTACCAGCGTGTGTCCCTTAACATCAGGCGGGCCCTAAGTTCTGCGCTTTGCACAAAAGTTCCACATTAACTAGGCTGAATGGTACAAAGATTAGTAGGCCCGAGAACCAGGAACAGGTCTTGCAATGGCTGTCGGATAACGCTTAAAGCACATTGTCCACCAGCCAGTCAGCCTCTACCTCCTCTTACCCAACAGTCTTGTCCTCCTTCCACCCAAAATTCCCAATCTTCCCAGAACAATAACCCAACTGTCCCTGCTCCCCAGAGCTGTTCTCCCTTCCTTTGACTGTACCGCAACCTGCCCCTCCATTTCGCGATTCCACGGACCTAACAGACGAGTATCTGTGTCCAGATGCTCAAACACTAGAGTCTCCTCCATCTCCGGTCGATTTGGTGGCGGATGACCAGCAACCCACTCTCATCGACGACGATGAGACCCAGTTGCTGTCAGGGCAGCCAGTTGACATGCGCATTGTGCAGGAGGAGGAGGCGAGACAGGAGTTGGAAGAGGAGGTGGTGGACGACGAGGACACCGACCCCACCTGGACAAGGCAGATGACAAGCTGGGAAAGTAGTGTGGATATTGAGGCAGGTGCAGCACCAAAAAGGGTAGCTAGAGGCAGAGACATGTCCAGAGGCAGAGGTCAGCTGCTTTGCCGAAGCCAGGCCAGACCAGGAATGTCCGAAGATGTTCCCTTTTGTACCCAGCCCAGAAAAACTCCCCCATCGAGGGCACATTTCTCGAAGGTGTAGAGTTTTTTCAAGGAATGCGCCGAGGACAGATATAGTGTCGTCTACACAATTTGCCTCTCGAAATCGAGTAGGGGCCCTGAGAAGAGCAACCTGTCCACCACTTCAATGCACCGTCATTTGGAATCCAAGCACTGGAATCAGTGGCAGGCAGCAACGGCAGGACAAACGTCGCCCGCCATTCATGCCACTGCCTCTGCTCACAGTGCTGGCGATGCACTCCAGAGGACGAGCCAGGACATCACTTCATCTGCCTCCGCCACTTTGTTGACTTCTCCCTCATCCTCCCCTTTTCCTGCCACTTCTCCTTTTGCCCGCGCCATCATGTGCCTCTTCCCAGCAACTCCCCATCTCCCAGGCCTTTCATTTCATGCTAAAGTACAGCGCAACCCACCCACATGCCCAAGGCTTCAACGGCCTCATCTCCAAAAATCTGGCCCAGGAGATGTTGGAGTCCCAGCTGGGGGACACTCTGCCCTTTTTGGGCAGAGTGTCTACTGTGCCACCTCACTGTGCCGTCCACACCAGCACTTTCCCAGCCACCCAACGTGTGCGAGACCGCATAAAACAACACAAATCCAATATCCGTTGCCGTAACCTACTATTGCCTATTCCATTCCATTTCACTCAAGCAGGACACAGTATCGCACAGCTCAGATTTCAAGTACTTGAGCACGTGGAAAGTCCACGGAGGGGCGGTAATAGAATAATGCTTCTCAAAAAGCGAGAGGCCTTTTGGATTCACAAATTGCAAACCATGGAACCCCATGGTTTAAACAGAGAGTATGAAATACAAGCATATCTGTGAGCCAAATGATCTATCTGTTTTTCTATTGATCATATTATATTTATCAACATGTCATATTCATCTCATTGCCTATTATGTTTTTCCTTACCTACTTATTTTTCATTTCACAGACTCGTTGAACCAACCTCTGACCAACCCTACCGGGCCCGCCCATCTCAGTATCCTTAACAGTCACAACGTGGTCATTTTCATTCAATTTACATTTTTTTATTTTTATTTTTTTACTATTTTTTCTTATTTTATTTTTATTTTCATTTATATTTATATTTATTTTTATTTTCATTTTTATTTTTATTTTTTTCATTTATTTTTCTATTTTTATTCTTTTATTTTTTCTAATTGTTTTTCATTTTTCCTCATAACACGTATTCACAAACCAAGTGATAACCCTGTTTATCTTCATGTATACTCCTTTGGTTTCATTACCCATTTTTATATTTTTATTCTTTTTTTATTATTTTTCATTTAGTTCTTTTCTCAATATGCATCACCTTATTTTTTATTTTTAATTTTTTTGTTTTTTATATTTTTTATTCTTTATTTTTCATCTTTATTTTTCAACAATTTTTGATTTCCCCTTTTCTTCATTCTTTTTCATTTTTCATTTGCTTGTCTTTCCTCTCTTCTTTTCTCTTGGACTTGTTTTACTTTCTTCTTTTCCCCTTTTCTTCTTTTCCTTTTTTTTTTTTTTTTTTTTTTATATATATCTCTTTTCCATCTCTTCCTTCTATCCATTATTATCAGGATTACCTATAACTTACCATTGATATGGTACTGCAATGCTTTGGGGTCTCAAGATTAATTACCATTTTATATATCTCCTATTCACACACTTGGACTTGGCTTTATTACTATTCCTCTTCGGCTCACAGCGTACAGGGCATACTCTGCCAAACCTGTCACATCCGCACCTAATCGTATCCTTTGCTTCTCTTGAGTCATCATAATCAGCGCACGCATGCGCATGAAAGTTTTACGGAGCCCGACCATCGGGCTTTGACCGAGCGCGAACTCGCGCATGCGCGTCTTTACCTTTTCAGTGCGCATGCGCCCGAGGGACCGATGACGCACGGTCCGGCGCCTTTTTAAAGAGAAGGGAGACGCTACATTCCCAGCGCTTCCGTTTGGCAGATTGCCCACGTACCTGTGCGCATTACCCCATTCCTCCTCGGTGAGAGCGGGCCCCGGCATTGCGGCGGCAGAGGTAAGGTACCCCTTGACAACGAGCATGGGCTGGTCTGGAACGTACAATTGCCCTGGCTATTAATCTTATCTGAGTTTGGGTCTAATTTATACCCTGTATACCTCTAGGTAATTGACCTCATACCAAATCTCCAGACCAACATCTGTGACAGCTTTTTACTACATTGAACAGGTACTGAGATGTTCATATACAGTCCTTCCTTTTTTTCTTCCCTTTATTCAAACATGACAGGTGTTTATCTACCTTCTATTATGGCATACAAATGATTCTCATATAGTGTATTCACATTCTCTTGACATGTTATTCACCTTAATGGGATGTCTCTACATATATCCAAGAAGCTATCTCTGATAATGCTTATACCAGCCATCGCATGGTTCTCTATGTATATATTCTATGATTGTATGTTTTCTGTTTGTGAATGTGATTATTATGGTGTCATGCATTTTATGCTTTATTTGGGATATGTTGTTAATATCCCTTTCTCTGATTATTTTTTTTGTGTGTGTTTTGATAATTTGTAGAGCCTGAGGAAGGTCTATCCAGACCGAAAACGTTTGCTCTACTAATAAAAAATTACCTGATTTATTGGCACATATCTTCGTGTGAAGCTCTTTTTCCCAGTCAGAAACTGGCACTATATGTCAGTGGCAGGACTTGAGTGTATTTGTAACCCCAATATATTCTTTGAATTCCCAGTCAGACAATGGCACTATATGGCAGTAGCAAAAATAGTGGGTGTATATAGCCCCAATTCTATTGCTAGGGGACTTGCAGGATAGAGATGAGCGAACAGTGTTCTATCGAACACATGTTCGATCGGATATCAGGGTGTTCGCCATGTTCGAATCGAATCGAACACCACGTGGTAAAGTGCGCCAAAATTCGATTCCCCTCCCACCTTCCCTGGCGCCTTTTTTGCACCAATAACAGCGCAGGGGAGGTGGGACAGGAACTACGACACCGGGGGCATTGAAAAAAATTGGAAAAAGTCATTGGCTGCCGAAATCAGGTGACCTCCATTTTAGACGAATAGTGGATTTCAAATCCGGGTCATATGAGAATGTGAACTTTGTGACTATGAGACAGGGATAGCTGTACAGGCAGGGATAGCTAGGGATAACCTTTATTTAGGGGGGAATGTTATTAAAAATAACTTTTTGGGGCTCTATCGGGTGTGTAATTGTGATTTTTGTGAGATAAACTTTTTCCCATAGGGATGCATTGGCCAGCGCTGATTGGCCGAATTCCGTACTCTGGCCAATCAGTGCTGGCCAATGCATTCTATTAGCTTGATGAAGCAGAGTGTGCACAAGGGTTCAAGCGCACCCTCGGCTCTGATGTAGCAGAGCCGAGGCTGCACAAGGGTTCAAGCGCACCCTCGGCTCTGATGTAGGAGAGCCGAGGGTGCACTTGAACCCTTGTGCACCCTCAGCTCTGCTACATCAGAGCCGAGGGTGCGCTTGAACCCTTGTGCACACTCTGCTTCATCAAGCTAATAGAATGCATTGGCCAGCACTGATTGGCCGAATTCCGTACTCTGGCCAATCAGCACTGGCTAATGCATTGTATTGGCGTGATGAAGCAGTGCTGAATGTGTGTGCTTAGCACACACATTCAGCTGTACTTCATCGGGCTAATAGAATGCATTGGCCAATCAGCGCTGGCCAATGCATTCTATTAGCGTGAACTGAGTTTGCACAGGGGTTCTAGTGCACCCTCGGCTCTGCTACATCAGATTGCTACATCTGATGTAGCAGTGCCGAGTGTGCATCAGATGTGTAGTTGAGCAAAACTGACTCAGCACTGCTAAGTCTGCATTCGCATAGGAATGCATTGGCCAGCCTTCGGCCAATCAGCGCTGGCTCTGCCGGAGGAGGCGGAGTCTAAGGTCGGACCTGAATGGAGACTGGTGTGGAGCGATCTTAGACTCCGCCTCCTCCAGCAGAGCCAGCGCTGATTGGTCGAGTTCCGTACTCTGGCCAATCAGCACTGGCCAATGCATTTCTATGGGGAAAAGTTAGCTTGCGAAAATCGCAAACTGACAGGGATTTCCATGAAATAAAGTGACTTTTATGCCCCCAGACATGCTTCCCCTGCTGTCCCAGTGTCATTCCAGGGTGTTGGTATCATTTCCTGGGGTGTCATAGTGGACTTGGTGACCCTCCAGACACGGATTTGGGTTTCCCCCTTAACGAGTTTATGTTCCCCATAGACTATAATGGGGTTCGAAACCCATTCGAACACTCGAACAGTGAGCGGCTGTTCGAATCGAATTTCGAACCTCGAACATTTTAGTGTTCGCTCATCTCTATTGCAGGATATTTCTGGGGTGAAGGTGGGGGGGCACACCGTTGGAACGGGGATTTGGGGTGTATATATCGGGTATACGGGAATACACTGTCAGTGTATTCCATTCAGGATCCTGGGAAAGCTGGGTTGCGGCGATTGAGCCCGTCAGTGCCACGTTACACTGACAAGCTTCTCCCTGGAATTTAGCTCTTATAAGAGCTGTTGGTTGTCTTCTCCTTCCTATCCTAGCCTGTCCCTGCCTACCCAGAATCTAACCCCTAGCTAGCTGGACGGAAACCTCCGTCCCCGGTGAATTGCAAGCTCAGAATGACGTGAACCTGGGCGGCGCTGTTCTTTTAAATTAGAGGTCACATGTTTTCGGCAGCCAATGGGTTTTGCCTACTTTTTTCAACATCACCGGTGTCGTAGTTCCTGTCCCTGTCGCTGTTATTGGAGCAAAAAAGGCACCAGGGAAGGTGGGAGGGGAATCGAGTAATGGCGAACAGCCTAATATCCGATAGAATGCTGTTCGCTCATCTCTACTATATATATATATATCTATAATACATAGTCTATGACACTGTCAGGGCTCCTAGGACTATATATATCTATAATACATAGTGTATGACACTGTCAGGGCTCCTAGGACTATATATATATAATACATAGTGTATGACACAAATCAAATCAAATCAAAAAAGCTTTATTGGCACGTCCGAATAGATATTTGGCATTGCCAAAGCTAGTAGAGTGTGTGTGTGTGTGTGTGTGTGTGTGTGTGTGTGTGTGTGTGTGGGTGGTGGGGGTTGGATTCGGGTGGGTGAGTGGTGGGTATGGGGGGTGGGGGTGGTTTGGGGTATAACAGTCCATGGAGTCTTGTCTTTTTCTTAGTTGGTGACCGCTATATGGGGAGGTGGGGCGGGGTGGTTGGTTTGGGGTATAACACTCTGTGGAGTCTCATCTTCCTCTTCGTTGGTGACTGCTATATGGGGAGGTGGGGGTGGGGTGGGGAGGTGGGGGTGGGGTGGGGTGGGGCGGGTGTATTGGGATAAATACAACAGTCCGTGGAGTCTCATCTTCCTCTTATTTGGTGACAGCTGGACACGTATTGGGCAGCGATCTCCACAGTGGCTTCTTCTTCTCCCAGTAGGATGTAGAGTTTCCTCTTCTCGTCTGCAGATATGAAGTCTGGGATGTGGGCAGAGAGTCTTTAGTAGTAGACGGCCCTCACAGCTGAGTATTTGGTGCAGTGTAGCAGGAAGTGGGTCTGGTCTTCTAGGGTCCCCTGGTCACAGTGCTGGCACAGTCTGTTCTCCCGTGGCTTGTACGTCTGCCTGTATCGCCCCGTCTCTATCTCTAGGTTGTGGGCGCTCAGTCTGTACCGGCTCAGGGTCTGTCTGTGTTTGGGGTGGCGTATTCTCTCCAGGTAGGTGGCCATGGTGTAGTCCCTTTGTAGGGATTGGTACACGGTGAGTTTCTTGGAGTTATTTATTTCATTTCTCCATTCTTCAATGTACCGCTCTCTGTTTGCCTCTGTGGTCGCCTTTATTTTGGCCTTGGTTATCATCTGTTGGTGTTTTTGGTTTGGTGGTTGGCTGTTTGGTTGGTGAGTGTCTGGTTTGCTCAGGTGGCTTAGCCAAGCTTGGTGGTGGTAGGAGTCGGGCTTGCTCCCCTGGATGTGTGCCTGGAAAGCTAGCGCCCTCTTCTGTATGGTGAGCCATAGGGGGAGTCTGCCTAGCTCTGCCCTGCAGGCCATGTTGGAGGTGTTGCGATGGACATGAAGCAGGTATTTGCAGAACTCCAGGTGGAAGTTCTCTGTTGGGCTGGAATCCCACTTTGACTGGTCTGGGTAGGTGGCTGGGCCCCAAACCTCACTGCCATAGAGAAGGATCGGGGAGATGACTGCGTCAAATATCTTCAGCCAGACCCTCACCGGTGGTTTGAGGTGGTACAGTTGTCTTCTGATGGCGTAGAAGGTTCTGCAGGCTTTTGCTTTCAGGGTTTCTATTGCAGCTTTGAAGCTTCCTGATTGGCTGAGCTCCAGCCCCAGGTAGGTGTAGCTGTTGGTTTTCTCCAGTGTGGAGCCGTTCAGTGTGAATTGTGAGGTGGTGGAGGCTTTATTGTGGCCCTTCTTCTGAAATACCATGACTTTGGTCTTCTTCTGGTTGATGGGTAGGGCCCATGTGGTGCTGAATTTTTCCAGCACTGACAGGCTTTCTTGGAGGTCTTTCTCAGTGGGGGCCAGGAGTAGGAGGTCGTCAGCGTATAGCAGGAACTTCACCTCCTGGTCGTTCAGGGTGAGGCCTGGGGTTGGTGAGGCCTCCATGGCTGTATCCAGTTCATTGATATAGATGTTGAAGAGCGTTGGGCTCAGGCTACAGCTTTGTCTGACTCCTCGGGCCTGTTGGAAGTATGCTGTCCTTTTCCCATTCACCTTCTGTCAGGGCTCCTAGGACTATATATATATCTATAATACATAGTGTATGAAACTGTCAGGACGCCTAGGACTATATATCTATAATACATAGTGTATGACACTGTCAGGGCTCCTAGGACTATATATATCTATAATACGTAGTGTATGACACTGTCAGGGCTCCTAGGACTATATATATCTATAATACGTAGTGTATGACACTGTCAGGGTGTTAGGATTGTGCAGTAACTGCGGCCATGACATAGGCGTCGCCGCCTGTTCCTATGCACAGTCCAGGGTTGCAGGGGTTAACCTGCCTTGCAACAGCCAGGTGTGGTTGAGTCTTTGATGGATGTGTGTGTCGACCAATGGACACTCGGATTGGGCAGCTGGGCTATCTGCTGGTGACCGCCCCTTGCCTATATAAGGGGGCTGGGCCGGACGCCCGGCGCTCTATGATCAAATTCCAAACCCTGAAATGATGTGTGTTGTGTGTGCTTGGGTTCCTGCCTGAAATATTAGAAATTGCCCTAGTTAGCAAATGACCCCTGAGCTAGCATTTCCACTGTTAGTCAGGCAGCATGCTGCCTTGTATGTGTGGTGTAACTCAGTAGGGTCAGCTAGCAAAACTTCCCAGACAGGGTGACTGGGCGTGGGCTTGGCAGTAGTTGCCTGGGTGGTTGAGTGGAACTACCACACACAGGGTTTACTTGGTCTCTGGCTAGTCCTGGAGTTCAGGCTAGCCAGTTTGTTTATTTGTGCGGCTGCTCTGACTGCATGCCTCTGTGAATGTTAACAGAGCGCACTTGGTCATTTAATTTAGCTGCAGTGACAGGAACTGTTAGCCTTTGTTCACACCAGGTTGGTTAGTAGTCAGTGGCCCAGAGGGCTCCGTAGGGTTTTCATTTAAGTTGTTTTTTTTAATAAACCCTGCTGACCATAACACAGGGCTCCTAGGACTATACACTCACCGGCCACTTTATTAGGTCCACCTGTCCAACTGCTCGTTAACACTTAATTTCTAATCAGCCAATCACATGGCGGCAACTCAGTGCATTTAGGCATGTAGACATGGTCAAGACAATCTCCTGCAGTTCAAGCCGAGCATCAGTATGGGGGGGAAGAAAGGTGATTTGAGTGCCTTTGAACGTGGCATGGTTGTTGGTGCCAGAAGGGCTGGTCTGAGTATTTCAGAAACTGCTGATCTACTGGGATTTTCACGCACAACCATCTCTAGGGTTTACAGAGAATGGTCCGAAAAAGAAAAAACATCCAGTGAGCGGCAGTTCTGTGGGGGGCGGAAATGCGTTGTTGATGCCAGAGGTCAGAGGAGAATGGCCAGACTGGTTCGAGCTGAAAGAAAGGCAACAGTGACTCAAATAGCCACCCGTTACAACCAAGGTAGCCAGAAGAGCATCTCTGAACGCCGCACAGTACGTCCAACTTTGAGGCTACAGATGGGCTACAGCAGCAGAAGACCACACCGGGTGCCACTCCTTTCAGCTAAGAACAGGAAACTGAGGCTACAATTTGCACAAGCTCATCGAAATTGGACAATTGAAGATTGGAAAAACGTTGGCTGGTCTGATGAGTCTCGATTTCTGCTGCGACATTCGGATGGTAGGGTCAGAATTTGGCGTCAACAACATGAAAGCATGGATCCATCCTGCCTTGTATCGGTAACGGTTCAGGCTGGTGGTGGTGGTGTCATGGTGTGGGGAATATTTTCTTGGCACTCTTTGGGCCCCTTGGTACCAATTGAGCATCGTTGCAACGCCAAAGCCTACCTGAGTATTGTTGCTGACCATGTCCATGCCTTTATGACCACAATGTACCCAACATCTGATGGCTACTTTCAGCAGGATAATGCAATGCCATGTCATAAAGCTGGAATCATCTCAGACTGGTTTCTTGAACATGACAATGAGTTCACTGTACTCCAATGGCCTCCACAGTCACCAGATCTCAATCCAATAGAGGAGCATCTTTGGGATGTGGTGGAACGGGAGATTCGCATCATGGATGTGCAGCCGACAAATCTGCGACTGCAACTGTGTGATGCCATCATGTCAATATGGACCAAAATCTCTGAAGAATGCTTCCAGCACCTTGTTGTATCTATGCCACGAAGAATTGAGGCAGTTCTGAAGGCAAAAGGGGGTCCAACCCGCTACTAGCATGGTGTACCTAATAAAGTGGCCGGTGAGTGTATATATATATAATACATAGTGTATGACACTGTCAGGGCTCCTAGGACTATATATATCTACAATACGTAGTGTATGACACTGTCAGGGCTCCTAGGACTATATATGTCTATAATACTTGGTGTATGACACTGTCAGGACTCCTAGGACTATATATATATATATCTATAATACATAGTTTATGACACTGTCAGGACTCCTAGGACCATATATCTATAATACATAGTGTATGACACTGTCAGGGCTCCTAGGACTATATATCTATAATACATAGTGTATGACACTGGCAGGACTCCTAGGACTATATATATCTATAATACATAGTGTATGACACTGGCAGGACTCCTAGGACTATATATCTATAATACACAGTGTATGACACTGTCAGGGCTCCTAGGACTATATATATCTATAATACATAGTGTATGATACTGTCAGGACTCCTAGGACCATATATATATATCTATAATACATAGTGTATGACACTGTCAGGACTCCTAGGACTATATATATATATAATACATAGTGTATGACACTGTCAGGACTCCTAGGACTATATCTATAATACATAGTGCATGACACTGTCAGGGCTCCTAGGACTATATATATCTATAATACATAGTGTATGACACTGTCAGGACTCCTAGGACTATATATATCTATAATACATAGTGTATGACACTGGCAGGACTCCTAGGACTATATATCTATAATACACAGTGTATGACACTGTCAGGGCTCCTAGGACTATATATATCTATAATACATAGTGTATGATACTGTCAGGACTCCTAGGACCATATATATATCTATAATACATAGTGTATGACACTGTCAGGACTCCTAGGACTATATATATATATATAATACATAGTGTATGACACTGTCAGGACTCCTAGGACTATATCTATAATACATAGTGCATGACACTGTCAGGACTCCTAGGTTTATACATATATTTATAATACATAGTGTATGACACTGCCAGGGCTCCTAGGACTATATATATCTATAATACATAGTCTATGACACTGTCAGGACTCCTAGGACTATATATATCTATAATACATAGTGTATGACACTGTCAGGACTCCTAGGACTATATATCTATAATACATAGTGTATGACACTGTCAGGGCTCCTAGGACTATATATATATATAATACATAGTGTATGACACTGTCAGGACTCCTAGGACTATATATCTATAATACATAGTGTATGATACTGTCAGGACTCCTAGGACTATATATATCTATAATACATAGTGTATGACACTGTCAGGGCTCCTAGCACTATACACTCACCGGCCACTTTATTAGGTACACCATGCTAGTAACGGGTTGGACCCCCTTTTGCCTTCAGAACTGCCTCCATTCTTCGTGGCATAGATACAACAAGGTGCTGGAAGCATTCCTCAGAGATTTTGGTCCATATTGACATGATGGCATCACACAGTTGCAGTCGCAGATTTGTCGGCTGCACATCCATGATGCGAATCTCCCGTTCCACCACATCCCAAAGATGCTCCTCTATTGGATTGAGATCTGGTGACTGTGGAGGCCATTGGAGTACAGTGAACTCATTGTCATGTTCAAGAAACCAGTCTGAGATGATTCCAGCTTTATGACATGGCATTGCATTATCCTGCTGAAAGTAGCCATCAGATGTTGGGTACATTGTGCTCATAAAGGGATGGACATGGTCAGCAACAATACTCAGGTAGGCTTTGGCGTTGCAACGATGCTCAATTGGTATCAAGGGGCCCAAAGAGTGCCAAGAAAATATTCCCCACACCATGACACCACCACCACCAGCCTGAACCGTTACTGATACAAGGCAGGATGGATCCATGCTTTCATGTTGTTGACGCCAAATTCTGACCCTACCATCCGAATGTCGCAGCAGAAATCGAGACTCATCAGACCAGGCAACGTTTTTCCAATCTTCAATTGTTCAATTTCGATGAGCTTGTGCAAATTGTAGCCTCAGTTTCCTGTTCTTAGCTGAAAGGAGAGGCACCCGGTGTGGTCTTCTGCTGCTGTAGCCCATCTGTAGCCTCAAAGTTGGACGTACTGTGCGGCGTTCAGAGATGGTCTTCTGGCTACCTTGGCTGTAACGGGTGGCTATTTGAGTCACTGTTGCCTTTCTATCAGCTGGAACCAGTCTGGCCATTCTCCTCTGACCTCTGGCATCAACAACGCATTTCCGCCCACAGAACTGCCGCTCACTGGATGTTTTTTCTTTTTCGGACCATTCTCTGTAAACCCTAGAGATGGTTGTGCATGAAAATCCCAGTAGATCAGCAGTTTCTGAAATACTCAGACCAGCCCTTCTGGCACCAACAACCATGCCACGTTCAAAGGCACTCAAATCACCTTTCTTCCCCATACTGATGCTCGGTTTGAACTGCAGGAGATTGTCTTGACCATGTCTACATGCCGAAATGCACTGAGTTGCCGCCATGTGATTGGCTGATTAGAAATTAAGTGTTAACGAGCAGTTGGACAGGTGTACCTAATAAAGTGGCCGGTGAGTGTATATATATATATATATATATATATATATATATATATATATATATATATATAATACATAGTGTATGACACTGTCAGGGCTCCTAGGACTATATATATCTATAATACATAGTGTATGACACTGTCAGGGCTCCTAGGACTATATATATCTATAATACATAGTGTATGACACTGTCAGGGCTCCTAGTACTATATATATATCTATAATACATAGTGTATGACACTGTCAGGGCTCCTAGGACTATATATCTGACACAAACTAAGCTACATCTCCTGTAAATTCTTGAATATAATGTGTCTTTGTCTGTACCTACCTGGTATTGACTTGGTTACTGTGTTTACTCTCCCTCTTCCTGCAATTGGTCACCTGGCTGGGCTGAATTTTGTGAATTTTGCCCCCGATACAGGGCTATGGTGAATACGTAGTGGTTGCCATGTGGTAAGTTCACACAGGGTTTTTTGGTCAGGAGTTTGAGGCTGTATCTGCCTCAAAATCCTGACAAAAAAGACTTCTCCCATTGATTTCAATGGTAGCCGGTCAATTCTTTTTACCGGGAGCCGTTTCTTCCAGCTCCTGGAAAAAAGAAGCAACATGCTCATTCTTCAGGCTCATTCAGCCTGAAAGACACTCCCCGTATTTTGTTCTGGGAAACTGAGGCGGTCTCCATTATGGTCCGATCTTAGACTCCGCCTCCTCACAGACGAGCCTCCGGCAGAACCAACGTTGATTGGCCGAATGTTGTACACTGTGTAGCATTCGGCTAATCAACTCTGGTCAATGCATTCCTATGGGAAACATCCCAACTAGCAAGGACGAGCCTGCTGCAGAACCAGCATTTGACCAATCAACGCTGGTTCTGAATCGAATCTTTACTGCGAATAGCGAGTAGTAGTCGAACGAGTATGATTATTCTGATTTCCGTAGTATTCTATCAAATACCTACTCGATCAAATACTACTCGCTCATCTCTGTTTATTCCACATTACCTGTTTTAGTTTGTTGGCTGCGGCTCTGACCAGTTATCCCTTGTTTTTACCATTACACGTCCTCTCAGCTTCCTTGCTGTCCTATCTTTTATGCTTAACTAAAGCTCCATACAGCAAGTTTTCCACCGCCTTCTCACCCTATAACTTCAGGGGCCAGCGCACCAATGGTTTTCTTTCTTGCAAGTACTTGTTTCCAGAATTCTGGGATATGAGGAATTTCTAAAGACCATTAATACATCAAGTGTAATCTTCACAACTGCTATTGTAATATTTGTGTGTCCTAAAGCCGGTGAGAAGAATATTTAATGGACCTCGTAGCTACGATTGAGTCTGTGAGCTGATGGATAGGTCCAGCAACCTTGTCTGAACCTTGGATATTGCAGGGCACACGTTTGAGAGCCCAAGAAGTTACACTTACAGACCAAAACCAAAAAGTGATCATCTTGAAACGCCTATTTTTTTATTTAAGGTGCGTAACCTGACAGGGGTTATAGAAAATGCCAGTATCTCCCCCGCGATATAGAAATGTGTTGTTACACTATAAAGAGACACTGAGTGAAAGAACCAACGAAAGAAGGGAAGAAATATAACATCATCTCATTCCTTTCTAATGTCGCCCAACTCCTATTAATTGTTATAAATATACCGCCATCACACATACTATCCCTCAGAGTCAGATATTAGCATAGTACAAATATATTGGTAGGACCATTCAAACCACCCTCATTATGGTTGTACATAGATTGCTTGGGGTATATTATACACTATGCGCTACATTATCAGACCATAGTGTGTAGTACAGTAGATTAGGCGAAAAATGCCTGCATGGGCATAGACTGTGTCTACTCAAATCTATTGGAGCTGCTACAATAGACAACACACGCCCCTATAGCGGGGAAGAGTATCACCGATGAGGACTATATCAGACTGATCAGAAGGGCCAGCTCTGTCCTAGGGAGCCCCCTGGACCCAGTACAGGTGGTGGGTGACAGAAGGATACTGTCTGTGGTGACCTCCATGCGGGAGAACAAATCCCACCTCATGTATGAGACCTTGATGGCACTTGACAGCACTGTAAGTGACCGTCTGCTTCACCCCAAGTGTGAGAAGGAGCTATCGCAAGTCCTTCCTTCCAACCGCGTCCAGGCTGTATAATCTACATCAGACCAAGCAAAGACACTCTGCACTGAGAACTAAATGCTTCTGAAGTCTTCCTTCCTTCTTTCTTCTTCTCCTTCTTAGCTGCTATGGACTCCTAGTATATCTTCTCTTCTCAGCATATGTGTGTCCTGTAATATATTACTGTGTATTATCCCGTATCTGTATTACTAGGCTGCTGTAACATGCTGAAACTTCCCCACTGTGGGACTATTAAAGGATTATCTTATCTTATAGTTGACTCCACTCCATCAGACCAGTCACTTAAAACCCAAACTAAATAGGTAAAGTGAGGAAGTCCCCCTAATTGTGCCGCTCTAACATGAAGAGGCAGACTCATATACAGTCACGTTCCCAATTACTGCCAGCTGTCTAGTCATCTAGTCCCATTATGAGCTGCCGCTCTACGCGTTTCACCATACTTTCTATGGATCATCAGGGGCTGCAAGGGGTAAATTAAGAATGAAGATGACAGATACAGCACATAAACTAACACAGGAGGTGGCCACCGTTCAGTGACAGCATAAATATGCTTGCCTTCAGATATTGTGTCATACCATGCCTGATGAAGGGATCTAGCGGTCCCGAGGGCTCGCAATCTGTCATCATTTTTTGTTAACCATTAAAAAAGTTATCAACTACTGAAGACTCTCCATCTTCACTGTTTGTACTGTCAAACTATTTACTATACACTGAAAATTCCCAAAAATTCTACAGTTGTCGAATTTCCTTCACTAAAGTCTTTTCTCTTGTTCGTCATTCCACCAATTCTTAAAGGGACTTTTTCATACTATTAAAACATAGTTCTAGCATGTTCTCTGACCATCGGGGATATCACCAAGACTTCATCTTCTTGAAGGCTTTCTTGATATCTTTATTTCGTAAACAGTATATCACAGGATTGACCAATGGAGTCACCACAGTGTAGGTGATGGGGAGAATTTTGTGTAAAAAAGCTGAATTTCCCTTTTCGGGTATCAAATAAGTAGAAATCAGAGTCCCATAAAAGAGAGAAACCACCACCAGGTGAGAACCACAGGTGGAGAAGACTTTCCGTCTTCCAGAGATGGACTGGATCCTGAGAATTGCGTGGACAATGTAAATGTAAGAGATGACCACCATCATGAATGGGCAGACAATGATAGAAAAGCCCATCAGAATAGAAATGACCTTAATTTTCATAATATTTGAGCATGCTAGCTTTAACACGGGGTCAAAGTCACAAAAGAAGTGGTCAATGACGTTGGATGGACAGAACTGAAGTTGGGATAAATGTATTACTTGGACTAATGTCACATTAAAGCCTAAGATCCAGGAAAGAAGAATTAATTTCAAGCAGAGCATAGGATTCATGATGGAGGTGTAATTCAGGGGGTGACATATGGCCAGATACCGGTCATAGGACATGGCCGTCAGGAGAAGACATTCGGAAGCTTCGGCTGAACCAAAGAAAAAGACCTGTGTGATACATCCAGAAAACATCATGGAGGTTCCATTGTTCACGACCATATGAAGCATGTTGGGGACAATATCGGAAGCGGTGATGATGTCTGAGATGGTGAGCTGTGTCAGGAAGAAGTACATGGGGCAATGGAGCTTCTTACTGTAGGACACCAAGGTGAGGACTGCAACGTTCCCACCGATTGTTGTCAGGTAGATCATAAAAAGAAAGATAAAGGACACAGTTTTGTTTCTTTGGAGGCCTGGAAATCCAAGGAGAGTGATGGTAGTGACGTTGTTCTTCTGCATTTCTATTAAATAAGATATTAGTAAAGAAACTTGCAATATTTTCTGTAAATAATATAGAAATACATAACCTATGCTACATAGATGCCGCAGGAGCCGTCACCGTACGACCAGGTCTAGCAATCACTGGCCCCCTTGGATTTGGTATACGGGGATGTTCACACTACCTTAATTAAAGTCCGTTGCTGTTATCCATCATATCATGACGGTAGGCGAGTAAGGGCCACAGACAGGGCCCCAACCATCTGCACCTATTGCCATTGACTATAATGTAAAAACATGAAGGACACTTGTTCTGCAAGTACAACTTTAACTTCCATCATAAAAATCTAACATATATTGGCGACACAATTGCTGGAGACTGCCGAGACTCTTACTCCACTACACTGGTGCCAACCGTTGCCTATCTCCACTTTGGAAGGGCTAAACAAAACTGACCAAATCACGAGATTTGAGGAACTGCTTAGCTGGAGTAGGCTTTCTCATGAGAAGTTCCTTAAAACATGGAGTCCCTGGATCCGCCATCGCAAGTCCCAAATATCCTCCGACAACACGCCTTGATTTTTATTTCTTTCTCCGATGCTCATATATGCTCCCCACGAGACTGCCCTTGACATGAGACCAATGGTATCCATTTTCCTCTAAACTCATTCCACTCGCTACCCGACTTCACCCCTATCCATGTACTTACCTGCTCCCCGCTCTCTTGTCCTCACTCACCATCTTTCACATGTTGCTCCACCCTGTGATGTACTATCCCCTCTCCAATGATCATTTTCTCTTATACATTTGGGATTGTTATGTAATATGTCTTCTGTATCTACCATGTGTACAGACACCGTATGGAGGGGGCTCAGTCGGCATCTTTTCTTTAAGCCCGTTGCTCTAATTCTCTGATGGATTAGAGCAAAGGACATCAAAACCCCCACCTTTAAACTCCAAACCAGTGAGGCCCACTATGAACTCAGGAGCAGCCCTCTATTCAGGAGGGGGGGAATAAAAAAAATTAACTGCAATTGAAAAAATTTGTGTCAGTTTTGGTTTGGTCGGGACTTAATCAGATCCCACTGAAAGTTCAGCCTGAAACAAGTGTGAATCAGTGAAACTCTATCTTTCATAACCTGAAACTTACACTATTGTCTCCAAGACTTCTCCTGAGTTGTCCCAATTCTCTGGAATGCGCAACAATGATCCAACAGACTAATACCGAGCCAGCAGTTATATATGTAACTTACATTGTAATCGCACAACACAAATATCAGCATGAAAACAAAATACAAAGGATTTCTAAAGGACTAAGATTATGGGGAAACATGGGAAATGTCCTGCCTGTAATATGTACCTTACAGTATAAAAAATATTGTTATGGTATGTCGTAATAGTCAGAAATTAAGAAAAATCTATCTATCTATCTATCTATCTATCTATCTATCTATCTATCTATCTATCTCCTATCTATCTATCTATCTATCTATCTATCTATCTATCTATCTCCTATCTATCTATCTATCTATCTATCTATCTCCTATCTATCTATCTATCTATCTATCTATCTATCTATCTATCTATCTCCTATCTATCTATCTATCTATCTATCTATCTATCTATCTATCTATCTATCTCCTATCTATCTATCTATCTATCTATCTATCTATCTATCTCCTATCTATCTATCTCCTATCTATCTATCTATCTATCTATCTATCTATCTATCTATCTATCTATCTATCATCTATCTATCTATCTCCTATCTATCTATCTATCTATCTATCTATCTATCTATCTATCTATCATCTATCTATCTAGCTATCTCACCCTGTTTCTATTTACTTACAATTTCTTTTCTTGGAATAATCTGACAGTACATAGATCTGCGTAGTTCAATAATTTCGGACGCAGTCACAGATGCTTTCTATTATATAAAGTGTCAGATGAATCCTTGGAGATATTCTTCCTCTGCCGAGTCTGTTAATGATCTCCGAGGTCTTGAAGCCCAATGGGACAAATATAGAAATAACAATTATCCAAAACAATGATCTAATAAGAAAATGTAAAGTCTTGTATAATAACAATGGTTTATGTAAAGGTGTATTGGTTGTAGGTAATGGGATTGACCTGTGACCTACAATGGACCTCCATCTTGAGAAGGACAATGGCTCCACCACAAGCCTGTCTTGATCACTTACACATAAATTGTTATATTCATTCTAATCATCAATACTATCTAACATTGGATAAGACTCTTGCCCTTTTTAGTATGTCCTATTATATTCACTTACCGCCATCTTGGCAGGACAGTCATATCTGTGACAATTACTAGTGAAGGGGAAGTATAGAGAGGAAATCAATGAAGAACAGAGAAGCAGCAGGCCATGCACAGGGGAGGGCCACAGGCCCAAATGATTCTGGTGCAGGCACAGGTCACTAAGGACTAAGGGGCCTTGGTAGCAGGGGTCACTCAGAGAGGCCTGAGCTCCCAGTTTCAAGTAGTGGTTGTGTCTTGAGAAGCAACCCAACTGGTTGGTCATCCACTCCATCAGGCACCACCAGCCAGGAGTCAGTGGGTTTGTCACACATAACCCTTAGTTGGCATGGCCCTGTACCATCACGTGTTCTCAAACTGACTCTGACCTTTTCTACTTCCTGATTTAGGGAATTAATCTAAGCTGTGGAGTCAGAGCCACTATATAGTGAGGAAGACCTATTACAGGACAGTCCGCAGCTAGTCTTGGTGGTAAAATCACCTACTCGGCAATGTGAGAGGTAAAAATGGCGGCATGTACAATCTGTGTGCATAAGGTGAAGAGCGGCCAGGGTATAACTTTAGCCAGTGGCAGCTCATGCGCGACACCTGCCGTCTGCTTGTTCCCCTTGAGGAGGCCACTTTGTTAGTGGCTAGGACTACGGGATGAACAAAATAATTTGATTGATTCACATCCTGGGAAAGACTTTTCAGTCTGGCTGGTCAGGGGACTGGAGATGTGGCACCAACATCTAGCGGCTACATGAGCCCTGTGGGGACTGAACTGGAAGTGGAGGATGAGGAGGACATTGGAGCACAAGCAATATCTAGCCAAATGGGTGGAGAGTAGGAGCAAGATTAGCCTCCATACATACCATACACCTGTACAGGTGAAACGCGCGTCGGGTCCCTTTACTGTTGTTATGTCTGGAGGCTAATCTTGGATCATCCTATGTGGGCAGTCTCATAGCTATTTGTGGGTTATTACACTGATTATTTGTTGTTTTCATTTACAACACTTTATTATTGGACACTTTCAGTTTTAGCTATGGTTGAGCCCTTTGTACTATGATATTAGTGTTGCCATCCAGTGTACATTCCATGGCTGACAAGTTGGTATTTGTAGCATTGTCTACCCCTATATGATTTTGTTTTATGTTTGTTTATATATTTTGTATGTATATATGTTGCTACACCTTTTTAGGAGCACTCAATAAAAGTTAATTTTTATTCATATATTTTGTGTGGCTGGTTCACTTTGTTGCTATGGTCATTTACCCACACATAATTTGTTATATTTGCCTCTATTGTTTACTATGGTTCTCCAACATGTTTAGACCCTCACTACCGGGGAAAAATGGGGGCCTTTTTAACACCCACTGAGAGGGAAGACAAACTGAACTACTGTAGAGAAATGCTATGTATCAAGTTGGCCACTGCCTATCTACACTATCGTCCATCCTCTCACATGTCTAATTGGGGGACCCTGAGTGCTAAACTTGCACTGGCATGGCAGCTGTGGAAGGGGATGGAGGTGGCAGGAGCAGTATTGGCTCCATCAAGAGTAGCCTGAGCCTAGGGTCGCTGATGAGCAGTTTTCTTCACCCACATAGTGAGGAAGCTGCTAATCAGCAGCTAGACCCAGAGCAGAACTTGAACCAGCAGGTGGTGGCATAATTAAAGTGCACCTTGCCACCCTTAGTGGAAGAAGTTCTGGACTTCAGGGAAACCAAACTGGATTTTTAGCAGTAACTGGCCAAGTTTGCCATGGAAAAGCATTCCTGCCCAGCCAGTAGTGTCATCAGAGCGGATGTTTAGTGCGGCAGGGGCCATAGTTACTCTAAGGATAACTCGCGTGTCCACCCACAATTTGGAGAGACTCACCTTTGTGAAGATGAATCAGGTATGATCCTCCAGGATTTCCACTCACCAATGCCTGATGCAGCAGATTAAATGATCCATGCTGCCTCACCACACTCTGTCAACGGGTGTCAATATGGCCTCCTAAGGGTGTTGCTACCTCCACAATATATCAACATGCCACTCTGTGGCCTACTCACACTGCTGCCACCTCCGCACTCTGCCACAGTGTAATATCACAGAGGCGGACACGTGGCAAGTAACAGGTGTGGGCAATATAAAAATAACATCTGTAACCAGATGAAAAGCGTAGCAGTTGAATGAATCTTAGCATTCCGATTCTTTGCGTGCTACACTAATCATAGAGAATGGAAAGAGTCTGAGGACTTTTAAAACAAAATTATGGAAACATATTAATAATCTCTAGGATACAAGTCCATTTGCAGACATCTTAATGTTCCTACAAATTTAAATCCCATGACTCTCTGCCATTATCATGAGCGGTCACATTCCACCACCAATGTATATGCTGCTTCTCCATCATGTTTTCTGGCCATTATTGCTACTAAACCTTCATCGATGATGATCTAGCCTTTATCGAGGTCTGGCAGGGTGTTGCTGAGACTAGTGTGGGTTCAGCACTGTGATTGGCGCATGGCTGACCCTATATCTAGCCCTGATGTTGGTGAGGCAGTAGGCTTGTGTACTTATGCAATTTTATTGTATATTTTGGCCAGTCTATGGTCTCCACACCAGCTCGGATATTGCTGATCTCAGGTCATCATTTGACAGATAGTTCTAGGGTCATTTATAGATATACATGAAGGTCATAGTGATCTACTACTTCTATGTAATCCATGTTAGGTAACTTTTATTAAGGTATTAAGGCCCCAGTGAAATTACATAGAAAGTCAAACTATCCTGTAGGCTCAGGCTCGATACTTGAATAACATGAAATCCTCTGGAGGAGACCCAGGAGGACCCCGCTGCTGACACAGAGACATAAGAAAGCTAGATTTCAGTTTGACAAAGTGTACGTGTGTAAGCTAGGACCCTTCTGGGACAAGTCATGTGGACAGATGAGACCAGGAAAGAGATTTTTGATACAGCCCATCATTCTACTGTTTACCGAAAATGGAATGAGACCTACAAAGGAAAGAACACGGAACCAAAAGTCACATACAGAGGAGGGTCACAGATGTTTTAGGGGCTTTCTGCTGCCCCCGGCACTGGGTGCCCTAACTGTACGCAAGCAATCATAAAAATTGAAGATTAACAAGGACAATGATCTCCAACGTCAAAAAGCCCCAGAAATGGGCGGAAACAACGAGCTGTAGAATTCTGAAATGGCAACAATGAATCTGGATCAAAATTTGCCAGGAGAAGAGAAGGCGCCCCCCAAATATGGAGAACTGGAGCAGTCTGCAAAAGAAGAAGAGTCCAAAATTCCAGGTGAGAGGTGAGAAGCTTGTGGAAGGTTATAGGAAGTCATCGATTTCAGTCATTTCTTCAAAAGGATCGGCAACCAAACATTAACCTGTGATGTTCCAAAACGCACAAAGGAAATAAACCTGTGCATAGCAAATAAAGTGTAACTGCAATCATTTTCTGGGAGAAATCCTTCATTTTGGAGAACACTTACGGTCTTGACTGTATTATAATATTAGAGAGGAGAATAGTTTACTATTATGGAAGAGGAGAAGGAGGAAAGTGCAAAACAATAGAAGACAAAGTATATATTGTAATAGTACAGAGAAATCTGGGACACTGGAAAAGAAGACGTCTTATGGGCGAAAATAATGAGAATACACTGTAATGTGACTTTACAATGGTTTCCTTTGACCGTAAAGGAGGCATCCTCCAAGTCTAAGGAAAAAAAAATACATCTCACCACCTTGTAGACATAAGGAATTGCTAACTCTATGTCAGGGTCCTTTCACATGGATGAGAATGGTGATGAATTTGGCGTGGAATTTCAGCACTGAAACAAAAAAGCCTCCTATTGACTTCACTGGGCTCCTTCTTCTGCTAGAGGAATCCATTGAAGTCAATGGGAGGCTTTTTTTCCACAGCAAATGCATCACCATTTTCCACCTTGTCAATGAGACCAATATAGAAACTAATTTAAAAGACAAAGGACACTTTCCTCTTGAGCCTCTTAAAGGCTTTCCTTATATCTCTATTACTCAGACTGTAGATGATGGGATTGAGCAGAGGAGTGACTACAGTGTAGAACATGGATAAGACTTTCTTTACATTGCCCGAATTTGGAAATAAATAGATAGTGAGAAGTGACCCATAATATAAGGAGACCACGGCCAGGTGAGAGCTGCAGGTGGAGAAGGTCTTCTGTCTCCCAGTTACAGATGGGATCTTCAGGATAGTGAGGATTATATACACATAGGACACCACAATGATGATACATGGAGAAACTACAACAGGTATGGCCAATATTATGTCTACTAGTTTAATGAAAAAAGTATCTGAGCAGGAGAGTTCAAGTAAGGGATCAAAATCACAGAAGTAATGGTCAATGGTGTTCAGTCCACAGAACCTCAAATAACTCATGTTTACTGAAACAATCACTATAACAGCAAGTATCATCCCCCAACACAAGAGAACAGACTTTATACAGAATGTGAGGTCCATGACCGAGGAGTAATGTAGAGGGTGACAGATGGCCTGATACCGGTCATAGGACATCACCGTCAGGAGAAGACATTCCAAGGATTCTGAGGCTGTAAAAAAATAAAATTGTATCAAACAGCCAATAAAAGATACAGAACTCCCATCATACAGCACAACAAGGAGCATGTTCGGTACGATGGTGGTGGAAAGGAGAATATCTGATAAGGAGAGCTGTGTGAGGAAGAAGTACATGGGAGAGTGGAGGGATCTGCTGTAGGACACCACCAGGATGATCAGGAGGTTTCCACATATTGTCAGACAGTAGATGAGCAACAGAATGAGAAAGAAATAAATATTAAAACTTTGCAAATTCTGAAATCCTAAAAGCAAAATTTCAGTGACTGTGTTGGAATTGTTGTACGGTATATTCCGGGAGATGAATGACGATGGTGTATTCTGTAGCTTTCTGGAATGAACAGACAGAGATTGGGTCATTTGGATGATGGGCTTTAATCTCCCCAAATTTCTATAACAAAAAGTCTAAATCATGATTTTAATAAGAACATATAGAAAGATTTTTTGAAAACTTTTTGAAGTCTATTTTTCTGGAATTTCACAAATATTCACTAAAAGGGAACAAATATCACTCCATAATGTTGTGATGAAACATGTCAAATACAAATCGAAATCTATACTAAAATATCTACAATATAACATCATCCAATATCTGGTAAAAAGTAGGTAGACAGCCAACAGATGAGAAAATCACAAAAATTGTTAAAAACAATAGGAGAGGATTAGAACTGTCCTGTCAATTGTAACTGTGAAGACTGCAGTGGCCAAAAAACCGATTGATGTACAAACACTTACTGGATATCTCTTTACTGCCAATGTCATAGATTAGAAGTCATCTCCTGAATACAGTATAAGAGGAATCACAGCACACGCCCTGCAATGAAAGGACACAAGCCTATTATGTCTCTCTTATATAGATGAAATCTCACATAGACTGGTGTAACAAGGCCGGAGAGATCTCAGTAATGGTCTCCGGTGGGAGCAGTCACAGAGATACATTAATAGATCTAATAATATAAAACTAATAATGAATTTGGAAAGTTTTAGTAGCTAAAAGAATAAAGTACGTATCTATGTGAGGGGCAAGTATAGTCATGTATCTCTATATACTCCATTTTGTATATGCCATCCATTTTTTATTCTAACACGTATACAATGAGATGAGGCCACTCAGAGTGTGAAGGAATGTAGGCACAGACTTTCTGTAATATAAAAAGCAAAATACTTGAAAGTCTTCAGTAGATGATACCTTTTTTAATGGCTAACTCATAATGATGACAGAAGTCACTGTTATGGTCAGCAGGGTTTATTAAAAAAAAAATAAAAAAAAAAATAAAACCCCACGGAGCCCTCTGGGCCACTGACTACTAACCAACCTGGTGTGAACACAGGCTAACAGTTCCTGTCACTGCAGCTAAATTAAATGACCAGGTGTGCTCTGTTGCAATTCACAGAGCCCTGTACAGTCAGAGCAGCCGCACAAAGAAACAAACTGGCTAGCCTGAACCCCAGGACTAGCCAGAGACCAAGTAAACCCTGTGTTTGGTAGTTCCACCCAACCACCCAGGCAACTACTGCCAAGCCCACTCCCAGTCACCCTGTCTGGGAAGTTTTGCTAGCTGACCCTACAGACTTTTACCACACATACAAGGCAGCATGCTGCCTGACTACCAGTGGCATTGCTAGCTCAGGGGTCATTTACTAGCTAGGGCAAACTAATAGTATTTCAGGCAGGAACCCAAGCGCACACACAACACACATCAATTCAGGTTTGTAATGTGATCATAGAGCGCCGGGCGTCCAGACCAGCCCCCTTATATAGGCAAGGGGTGGTCACCAGCAAATAGCCCAGCTGCCCAATTCGAGCGTCTATTGGTTGACACACATGTCGCTCAACCAGTTGACAACGCCCGGCTGTTGCAAGGCAGGTTAACCCTTGCAACCCTGGACTTTGCAGAGGAACAGACAGCGACGCCCATATCATGGCCGCAGTCTCTGCACAATCCTAACAGTCACACACACACACACAGCTGGTGGTGGATCAAGTGAATTCTAATTTAATGGTGCAAAAAGGTATTTTAAATACAATACGGACAAAAGCAGGTTGGACTATTCTAATAACATGATTGGTTGTAGAGTTGTAACATAAACCTGGCACATGACTATTGGACGAGGCCTAATGTAACCTGCATCTCATTATAATTTTCCAAACTGGGATGGACTTTCTCATGAAACAATGTCTAGATGCATATATCATGGCAAGAGAGATAAGATGACATGCTGGTACTAAATGACTCTAAGTGACCTCCACCATACATCTTCAAAAGGTGAGGCCCTTAAGCAAAAAAGAGAGATAAGGATTCATAACCAATGAAGGACTACTGTGCGTCCTGTCCTATGTGTCAGGTACATGCCCCAAACCCACATTTCAGTAGTCCCTTGGTTCCCCTGCCCATCATTGAAGTGCCTTTTGAAAGGATTGGTATGGACTTGGTTGGTCCAATAGTCAAGTCAGCTACAGGTCACCAATATATTCTGGTTGTCTTGGATTATGCTACTCGCTATCCTGAGGCAGTTCCCTTGCGTAATACGACATCAAAGAGTATTGCCCGTGAGTTATTCTATATGTTTTCAAGGACAGGCATACCTAAAGAGATACTGACCGACCAAGGCACACCGTTCATGCAATGCTATGCAAGCTGTTTAATATTACCCACATACGGACCTCTGTGTATCACCCCCAGACAGATGGGTTAGTGGAGCGCTTTAATAAGACTCTCAAGCATATGCTTAAAAAGGTGGTAGAAAAAGATGGTGGTGACTGGGATTGCCTGTTGCCATACCTGATGTTCTCTATTAGAGAGGTTCCACAAGCGTCTACAGGTTTTTCCCCTTTTGAATTAGTCTATGGTAGACACCCCAGGAGCTTACTAGATATAGCCAAAGAAACCTGGGAAACGGAGGCTTCCCCATACCGTAGTGTCATAGAACATGTAGCTCAAATACAGGAATGCATTTCAACAGTCATGCCAATTGTAAAAGAACATCTGCAAAGAGCACAAGAGGCCCAAAGCAGAATTTACAATCGTTCTGCCAGAGTCCGTGAATTTAATCCAGGGGACAGAGTCCTTATTTTGGTGCCAACTGTGGAAAGTAAGTTCTTAGCGAAATGGCAAGGCCCATATGAAATTGTGGAAAAAGTAGGGGCAGTCAACTATAAGGTTCACCAACCAGGAAGAAGGAAGCCTTTCCAAATCTACCATGTGAATTTGATTAAGCCCTGGAACCAGAGGGAATCCTTGGTGGCCTCAAATACAGAGGTGGGTGATTTGTTGCCACCAATCTCTCCAGTTCATGTGAATGAGAGCCTATCATTGCCCCAGTAACAGGAGGCAAGAGAGTTCCTGCAGAAGAATAGACACAAGTTCTCTGATCTACCACAGAGTACACACCTGATAGAGCACCATGTAGAAACAGAACCTGGGAGGAAAGTAAACCTCAAACCCTACAGAATACCAGAGGTACGTAGGGTGGTGGTGTCAGCTGAGGTTAAACACATGCTGGAGTTAGTTGTAATTGAGGAATCCAAAAGTGAGTGGTCTAGCCCAATTGTCTTGATACCAAAGCCCAATGGTACTTGGAGGTTTTGCAATTATTTTAGAAAATTGAATGAGATTTCCAAGTTTGATGCTTATCCCATGCCCAGGGTTGATGAGCTGATTGAGAAGTTGGGTAATGCCAGGTACATAACCACACTGGACCTGACAAAAGGTTACTGGCAAATACCTTTGTCTAAAGAAGCCAAGGAGAAAACTGCCTTTGTTGTTCCAGAAGGTCTGTTCCAGTACAGGATTATGCCATTTGAACTGCATGGAGCTCCTGCTACCTTTCAGAGGTTGATGGACCAGATCTTGCGGCCACATCGTGACTACGCAGCGGCTCACCTGGACGATGTGGTAATTCATAGCCCAGACTGGGGAAGTCACTTCTGTAAGGTGCAGGCACTACTGGACTCGATAAGTGAGGCAGGCCTTACTATCAACCCTGAGCAATGTGCTTTAGGGCTGGAGGAAGCCAAGTACCTGGGCTATGTCATTGGCAAAGGGGTAATAAAGCCCCAAATCAATGAGGTGGAGGCAATACAAAACTGGCCAAGACCACTGACCAAGAAGCAAGTCAGGGCATTTCTTGGCATTGCTGGCTACTACCGGAGGTTTGTGCCAAACTTTGCCTCTATTGCAGCTCCTCTCACTGACCTGACGCAAGGTGGGAAATCAGTGATGATCCACTGGACACCAGAGCCAGAGGAGGCGTTCCAGAGGTTAAAGTAATCTCTATGCCAGCAGCCAGTGCTGATAGCCCCTGACTTTAGGAAGGAGTTCCTGGTGCAGACAGATGCCCCAAATGCAGGTCTAGGAGTGGTGCTGTCCCAGGTGGTAAATGGTGAGGAGCATCCAGTAATGTACCTGAGCAGGAAGCTGTCCCCCGCTGAGAAAAATTACGCCATTGTGGAAAGGGAATTTTTGGCCATTAAGTGGGTGCTGGATGCTCTGAGGTATTACCTCCTGGGGAGAAATTTTAAATTGATCACTGACCATGCTCCCCTTACATGGATGAAAATGAATAAGGACAGAAATGCTAGGGTTACCCGATGGTTCCTGTCTCAGCAAAATTTTGTGTTTGATGTAGAACACAGGCCAGGGTAATTATTGGGAAACGCTGATGCCCTGTCAAGGGTGCATTGTATGATGGCCACAAATGCCAAGCCCTCCGGTCTGGAGAAGGGGGGGGGGGGGGGGTATGTAAGCCAATGGATGGTCAGGTAATGGAGGGGGTGTACATCTTGCCCAGACTACTCAGGTTGGTGAGATGAGAAAACTCCAGGAACGTTTGTTCTCAGCACACAACTTTAGTCTGCTGAGCATTTTGGTAAATGCTCAGTATTGGGCTGGATTTTTAGGAATGGCAGGTAGGATTGGTAGTAGGACCTGTCATTCCACCCCCCCTCCAGTCCACACTTTGGGGATGTTCCGGCAGAGACTCAGCTGCAGAGAGTCTCCTCGTCAAGGAGGCTTAAGAAGTCAGCTCCAGCAACAACACTTTGGCAGAGCTTGGTTGGAGAGTGAAATAGAGAGGTCATATTTTTGGAGCTGTGTCCTGAATGATACTACTGGCTTTTGATTTATGTTATTCTAGGTGAGGTAACCTATTCTATGTTTAGTTAGTGCCTAGCCAGGCAGGGATTTATTTTTGTTATTATTTCCTTTTGTTGCTGCACTACCTTTTTGAGTGAAAATAAACTCTACCTTTGTTTTTGGACTGAAGAATCGGGACGTTTGTGTCTATGCCACCCCACCTAGCAACCCCAGACCCTGACAATAGATAGATAGTTCTGTCTAAACTTTGACAACCATTATGTTTTCCCTCCTTAAACGTGAGTGCTGTTTGTGGGGTGAGGTTAGAGATAGCCAAACCTCTTCAGACTCCGGACTATAATAAGTAGATTCCAAGTAGAAATGCATTAACATGGTAAACAATTATACCCACCTCTCCTTGGTTCCCTTGCGTGGCCCATTGGCATCATCTTCTTTGCTTCTTTTAGCCTTCTTCTTTTCCTCTTCTGGCTTTCTGGTTTTGGGTATCACCACTGAAACCTGTGATTTGGCTCTCTCAGTAATATGGGGTATGCCAACGTCATGACACTATAGTTGTATCTCTTTCTTAAACCATGTAACAAGATGTACAATACAGTCTATAAACCTACAGATAAACCTTAAAGTTTTAAAGACATTTATTATCATTTTACATCTTTATTATGTTTCATCAGTAAGAACATCAATGGGCAATACTTGGTCAGAGGTTGGAATTGTTGCCTTTCAGCTCTTGAGTTTTGCCAAATCTGGGCCTAAGAGAACACCTTCAAGGGGTTTGTATGTTCTCCATGTGTTGGAATGGGTTTCCACCAGATACTTTGGTTTCCACCCACAATACAATTATGTGTTGATAGGATCGGAGAGTAAATACAATGTCTGTAAAGTTCTGTTGGTGCTATATACGTAGGCAATGAATAGTGACCTTTATTGCCCAATTTCTGCCTAGTGAGTTTATTACTGGAGATGAAGGAATCAATTAAACATAATAGCAAAGTAACATTATAGAACATACTCAAGATCTCATCTGGTCTTCTCCTCTTCTTCACTTGCTCTGACTAGAGAGTCTTTTGGACATCTTAAATATACCTTCCCATCTCAGATATGTATACATATAAGCAGCTAGACCCACCTGGCACTTTTTCTTTTTTAATAAACAACATTCCTCTCAATCCTGATGAAGTTGCTGCCACATTCAAGTTGAGAAAAAAGGAAGTGTTGTCTAACAGACCATCTCATTCACTTCTGTGTCAGTCACAGACAAAGCCAAACACAACAAAGAACAGGATGTAGAGAACAACTTACAACCAAGCCCACCTCTCCATTCCCTAGCCACTTAGATTCTGTGGCTACATTATTTAGGCTCCTGAAAGAAGTAATCCTGGGGTGGAAAAAATGGAAATTTTTTTGTACGTTTAGGGCACTTGTACTACATAGTTACATAGTTACATAGTAGATGAGGATGAATGAAGACAATAGTCCATCAAGTCCAACCTATTACCCTACAATCCCTACAGTGTTGATCCAGGGGAAGGCAAAAAAACCCCATGAGGCTCCGGCCAATTGCCCTATTTCAGGGAAAAAAATTCCTTCTCGACTTCAAATCTGTCAGTCAGTATAAAAACCCTGGATCAACCTGTCCTTAAAATCTAGAATCCATAACCTGTTATATTGTTCTCTTCAAGAAAGGCATCCAGGCCCTCTTTGAACTTGTTTAATGAATCCACCATCACCACTTCCTGAGGCAGAGTGTTCCATAACCCACTGTTCTTACTGTGAAGAATCCCCTTCTATGTTTCTGGTGAAACCTTCTCTCCTCCAGATGGAGAGGGTGTCCTCTTGTCACTGTCACTGGTCTAGGTGTAGAGGACGTCCCCTTGTCACTTTCACTGGTCTAGGTGTAGAAGACATCCTCTTGTCACTGTCACTGGTCTAGGTGTAGAGGACGTCCCCTTGTCACTTTCACTGGTCTAGGTGTAGAGGGTGTCCCCTTGTCACTGTCACCAGTCTAGGTGTAGAGGACGTCCTCTTGTCACTGTCACTGGCCTAGGTATAGAGGACGTCCTCTTGTCACTGTCACTGGTCTAGGTGTAGAGGATGTCCCCTTGTCACTGTCACTGGTCTAGGTGTAGAGGACGTCCTCTTGTCACTCTCACCGGTCTAGGTGTAGAGGACGTCCCCTTGTCACTGTCACTGGCTTAGGAGTAAACATATCCTTAGAAAGTTCTTTGTATTGTCCCTTCATGTATTTGTACATTGTTATTAGATCTCCCCGTAGACGTCTTTTCTCTAAACTGAATAACTCCAAGTTTGTTAATCTCTCGTTGTCCTCCAGTCCACCCATTCCCCTAATCATTTTGGTTGCCCGTCTTTGCACTTTTTCAAGTTCACTTATGTCTTTCTTCTATATTGGGGCCCAAAATTGCCCACAAGTGTGGCCGTACCAGTGATTTGTAT